>NC_081349.1:18989098-18996780 GCF_029784015.1 Lycium ferocissimum
TTTTTTTGTTAGAATTGAGTTGGAAGGGTTTGGATTGACTTACCTTGATGTTTTGGATTATTACCAGGGCTTGGAATTATGAATAATGAAATAGAATAACTCAAGGCTTGGATTTATACAAAAGTGAGGCGGAGGTTATATGGACATATTATACGGTCCGTATAAAGTTATACGGTCCGTATAATATGACCATATTTATCATGGCTGAACAGAACGTCGATTTCGGCCCCGAAGTACGGACGAGTTATACGGTCCGTATAAAATTATATGGGCCGTATAACAGGTTCGTATAACATGATCAGTGAACGGACTGCACTATAATCCTTCAGTAAAATGGCCATAACTCTTTGTACATATGTACCCTTAACCCCCATAATATACCATTGGAAAGGTATTTCAAAGGGCTACAACTTTCAAGAAGGAAGTTTTCACAAATTCCTAACGCAAGTACCCGAAAACAGGCCATAAGTACAGACTCTCCTAGACTTAGATAAATTTAGAAGGCCTTAAGAACTTCATTTTTTGGTTTGACTTCAAAACGACTATTTATCACCTGAGTTCATCCCAAATAGATTCGTATAGCTAAAATATCACCTTTATACTAGATTCATACATTCATACCTAATTCGGATTTACGGGATGTTACAATGAACATGTGTATCTGACATGGACATAAATACATATATAACATGGGTAAAAACATTTTAAGCTGGGAGAGCATTAATATAACCGACATGTAACCACCACGTTAACATGTGACGTCTGATCTCTGCCCGACGCTTAAGTTGTCCTGTACCTTGCCGGGGTACAAAACCTGAACATGACATGAATGGATCCAAATCCCTCAATGGGGAAAATATGAAGGAATCGTCCTACTGGGGGGGGAGCGATCCTTATCCTCTGTTGGCATACGTAGTTTCAGGTATGAAACCTTCTCGGTAATCTGTACAACTCTCAAAAACATGAACATGATATAGTTGGTTAAGAAGCCCATGAATTTCACAAAACATGACTTGTATTAAACATGAGTATCTTGTATCATAGTATGGATATAATAATATAATATAATATAATTGCATGAAAACTTGTAGACATGTAGGATATTCATGAAAATAAGCATTACATTTAATAACTTGCATATAGGAACCCATGGAATGCAAAGTATGGGTTTTCATGGATTACGAACAGATTCTCAATAACCAAAAGAGACTATTAAGAATACAATAACGAAGTAATCATACAATTATAGTATATCATGGTACATGTGCTGTGGTTATCATAACATGGCTAAAACCCTAGTTTGGTGTAACTTGTATGATCATGGAAGAATGTGGCGTGGAGAAGAACAAAGATGTTCCCACACGTGGATAGAAACTCTACATACCTGGTAATGCTCCAAAACTTGAATTAAAGACTTGAACTTTGAAGAAGATTTCCAAAATCTTGAATCTTGAACCTTAAGATGGGTTTTCTTGAAAACTCTAGGTTAGGAATGATTATTTCTTGTTTAGATTACAAGGATATATATTAGAATTGATTTGGAATGATTAGAATAGGCTTACCTTAGTGTTCTTGATGGAGAGGGTAGGAGGTCGTTCTAGGGCTTGGGGATGTGAAGAATGAAGTGAAAAAGCCTTTAAACGAAGTTTTAAAATTGCTGTCGGACCTATTTTACGCCCCATATTACGGACTGTAAAAGATTTACGGTCCTTAGATCCTACCGTAAATCAATTACAGTGATTTGGTCTTTCTGGACCTGTTTTACTCCCCAAATCTACAGCCCGTATAAATTTTACAGCCCGTAAATTCTACCGTAAATCGGCAAAACACTGTTTTAGTAAAACGGGCAAACCTTTTTGTACATATGTCTGTTTTACCTCCATAATATACCGTTGGAAAGGTATTTCAAATATATACAATTTTTAAGAAGGTAGTTTTCCCCAATTCCTTATATATTTTTCCTTATACTCATTTCAAGTGAGATATGGTGCAAACTCACGTGAAAACACGCTCCATAGGGTAGCTTCCGACTTTCTTTTTCCCAAAGACTCTTCTTATGACTTGATTAGTTTTCAAAACACTTCCTATATCTATCATATTGATTCCATTATGCCCCCCATCTTACGCATTAAACCTCAGCCCGAAGATCCGAGATGTTACATATCATTAGCTTTAAGTTTTAAAATTTTTAGGGTTTAAATTTAAGCTTGTTATTTTAAAATTAATGCGTAAATTTATTTCGAATATTTCACGATTTTTTTTTTATGATTAATTTAAGATGTCACATGAGTTAGTTATAAACGATAATAAAGACTAAGATAATATTTATAAATATGAATAGATACGCAAAAAATATAATAGTTACTTAAACGTAGAACAATGATACGATCGCGGATGGGTCCCACATGTGGTATGCTTGAGACTATCCTGAGGCCTAAGGCTAATACCATCCCCACCGCCCTCGCCATTGTCCCCATCCCCCCCTTCTCCTCTTAATAACAGGGTGCTCTAAGACATGATCATCCGCTCTTCCGATCCCCCTTGTGCCCTTGAGCATAGTGTGCTTCTTCTTGGGATCTCGTACTACTAGTACGCTCGGAATGTCTTGTCTGAAAAAGAGATCCACATCGGGAGAGCCTTGGCTTTGAGAAGACACCGTGGCTCGTGATGCATATGGAGAAAAGGCTGTGGATGGCTCGAAAACCCGATGGATATAAATAATTCATGAAATTTCAGTATATAAAAATAAGATTTCAAATTAAAACATGAATAATTATATCCTATTTTCGTATTTTTCTAACAAATCTTGCAGGAAAAGTGTCACATCCCAAATCGAAAAACATGCGGGCACCTACCCTTTTCCCACCTGATAGGCTAACCCGTCCCTTAATCATAATTCAAATCAACAATAAAGTAAACCCAACCACCGAATACATATAATAAGTCTAGAATAGATAAACAAATAAGTGCGAAAATATTACAAATAATCTCAAGAAATCTGGTCTAGGGCCGTACAAGAGCCACTACTACAAATACTACAATTCTGAATATGAATACATAGTCTGAAAAGTGGAATAAAAGTGGAATACTATCTCGGAACATCAAAATAAGATAAGTAAATAAAAAGAGGCATCCGCGCTGCAGATCCGTCTATGTGCTCACCCTGGATGGTCGTCAGCAAAGCCTCGGGAATCAGCCACGAGGACAGGAAGTTGATCCTGTCACGTACTATGCACTCATAAAAGAAATAAAGATAGTACTAACAAAGATTATGTACGGTAGGTATCAATGGCCACAAGTAGCTATCATATATAAAGGAAGAGACTGAAAGATAAACACGCTCACAATAAAGAATCAATCAACACAGTCCAAGAATAGTTTCGCAAGTAAAGAAAGATCAACGGCCGAATCATAGCCTATAGTGAAACACCTAAACACAAGTTCAAGTTTATTTTCCTAATGATCAACACAAGTACAACCCATGAATCGCAATCAATTCACGCAAAATGAGATGATAATGACGAATGCATATGCAAAATGATACACACACGCTCCGGCGAATATCTCCATGCCTCAATAGTCATTTTACCAATTTATCTCGCAAAGTCCATGATTTTTGCGCGCATATCCTATATATGTGTGTGTGTGTATTGCAGAACATGCAACCCGATCCAATATATGTATAATATATGTTGCAGTGCGCAACCCGATCCAATATATGTATGATATATGTTGCGGCGCGCAAGCTAATCCAAATGTATGAGTATGAATGCATGTATGGTATCAATGTCAATGAGAATCTATCAATACCAATTGTGCCACACATAGACACACATCACGATATCACGAATAAATCACCTCCTTCCTCTTTACTAGACAATACCCAATAAATGAGAGATACGAGTTCACAATCATGATAAGGCAACTCAACATCAAGTCTAGTATCACACAAGTGGCAACAAGCCAATAGATCACAACAAGGCAACAAGCCACAATCAAACAACAATATCAACCTAAGTATTGAATATTTAAGTGTGTAGTATTTTATTCTTTCACTAGAACCTTATTTATGAGAATATTCATTATCAAGTGTTGGATTAAATCTCTTGTTTTACTGATGTATTGAATGATTTTTATTTCTAATGAAGTGACTCTTTGTTTCTTTAATTAATCTTATTCTTTAATGTTTCTTAAGGGATTAGCTAGCCCTAGGACCCGCTCATTTACTTCGATTTGAGGTTGGTAGAGGAAAATTAAGGTTGAAAAAGATTAATTAACAAGAACTTGGGGCTTTAAACCTCATTTAATAACTTGAGCTAGGAATAGGAAAGTTAAATTTAGATTCAATTGATTGTGCTAAATATCACACTCTAAGGCTTGAAAAAGCTTAGAGTGAAATTCATTGATTTGGTTGGAAAACTTTCAATAAGACTTTAGAAATCTTTTCTTATTAACATAGACTTGCTCTTAGTCATAAAATCATAAAATATATGGGATCGTTACTTGAGAGTACCTTGTATCCATGCTTGTGGCTATTGATCGTTTTACCCACTTTCTAGTTTAATTTTATCTTTGTTAGTTTTTAAATCAAAAAAATCAAATATTGAAAAAGTGTTTGGCTTAGCATAGTTGGTAATAAATCCTTGACTTTCACAATCGCCTTTATATTGTCCCCTGTGGATTCGACCCCTACTCATAGTTGGATAAATTATATTGCGACGATCGCGTACACTTTTTCTTTGAGTAGTGGATTTGGACGTTATTAATCTACTAAACAAAGTACTATATTATTATTACTATATTTTTTCACTACTACTACTACTATTATAGAAACTAAGTTCAATTTCTTAATTTTAGATAGTTTATGACCCGCTCTTCTACAAAAGAGTTGGCTCATTACGATCCTGAAATTGAAAGATCTTTGTGTTTTCGCTGGAAAAATCAAACATCTTCTCAAAGCATAACTTGTGACAGAATGGAGCACCGATGCGTAGATAACACCAATCAACAGGGAGTCCCACCACCACCCATATAAGATCAAATACGAAGCGGGTGTCAAGACTAGCAAACAGAATCCTAAGGGATTATGCTAGACCAGACCGCTTTAATTGTGAATCTAATGTCAGGAACACCATACCCCAGTGGCAGCCAACAACTTCGAAATCAGGATAGGTTTGATTCAAATAATTCAACAATCTTGTGTCTTCACTGGCGATGCAAGTGAAGATCCACATAGTCATTTAATTGATTTCTTAGAATTAGTTGAAACTGCTAAATATAATGGAGTGTCTCCGAAAGCTATCAAATTAAGGCTATTTCCTTTTTCTCTAAAAGGAGATGTCAAGACTTGGTTGCGAAGTTTGCCTCAAAGTTCTATTACCACATGGGACCAGATGACTCAAGAGATTTTAATAAATATTTTTTCCCTGCTAAAACCACAAAATTAAGACAAGATATTACTAATTCCTTGCAGACTGACACTGAGTCAGTTTACCAGGCTTGGGAAAGATTAAAAGTAATGCTAAAAAAATGTCCACATCATGACATTGCAGAACATATGCAATTGTATAATTTTTTATCATGGGTTAAAACCTTCTTCTAGAAATGTGATAGTTGCATCTGCAGGAGGTTCCATCATGGAAAAAACCACAAAGGAAGCTTTGCAAATGATGAACGAAATCCCTAAAAATGTCATTCAATAGCCATCTGATCGTGTAACCATCAAAAGTTGTTACTGTAAATCAAGAAGATGCTTTAAATACACTAACAAAACAAATTATGTCTTTGGCACAAAAGTTTGGATCTTTTCAGGTGAATACACAAGAATCAAGTCAAACTGAAGCTTGTGACATGTGTGACGAAAATCATCTAAACCACGAATGTCAAGCAACCAACCAAAGTGATGAGTAGGTTAATACCTTGGGAATATACAAGCCAAACACTTTTGGTAGTCCATGGCACAAAAACATCTAGGATTTCAATGAAGCAATCCAAATGGTGCTGAAAACTTCCAAAGCTTTCAAAAGCAACAACAGTACACAAACTGCTCACTCCGGATACCATAATCAAAACCGCGTGAGAATTTTAACATATCAATAGCAAACAGACGCAAAGGCCTCAACAAGCCCTCTCAAATATTGAAGACCTATTGTACAAGTACATCAAGGTCACTGATGAAAAAATGGAGAGTCAGAATTCAGCTCTCAAAAATCTGTAAATTTAGTTAAGTAAATTGGCAACTCTTGTGTCAGAAAAGATTCAAAGTCCTTTACCAAGTAATACAGAGAAAAACCCAAAGGAGCACTTTAAATCCTTCGCTTACAATGTGTAAGAACCAAGATGAACTCATACGTACACCCAAGAAAAGACCTACCCAAAACAACAAGATGGGTGGTAAGAATGTCGAAACAATCGTCCGGACCATCGTGGCTGTTAGTAAGAAGATGGAGGAGAAAGATATTGAAAAAATGACTCCTCTCCCAAAGGACAATCCCTTTTCCACAAAAAATGAAAAGAGAGAAGCTTGACAATCAATTTTCCAAGTTCTTGGATATTTTAAAATAAATTTACATTAATATTCCTTTCACTGATGCTTTGTTACAAATCCCTTCATATGCCAAATTTTTAAAGGAAATTTTGTCAAGCAAAAGAAAACTGGAAGAAGTTTCTGTGGTAGTACTTACCGGTAAATGTAGTGCTATACTTCAAAACAAGTTACCGCAGAAGTTCGGTGACCCAGGTAGTTTTACAATTCTATGCACTTTGGGAGGAGCATTTTTTGAAAAAGCACTTTGTGACTCTGGAGCTTCAATATATCTAATGCTACTTTCTATTTTAAAAAATTAGATCTTAGTGAAATAAAAAGCACAAGTGTTTCTCTATAGTTTGCAGATCAAAGTACTAAAAAACCTAAGGGAATAATTGAGAATGTTCTGGTAAGAGTAGATAAGTTTATTTTCCCTGTAGATTTTATAGTACTTGAAATGCAGGAATGTCCTGATGAACCAATAATTCTAGAAAGACCATATGTCCTGATGAACCAATAATTCTGGAAAGACCATTTCTTGCAACAGGAAGAGAAATCATAGATGTCTATCAAAGACAACTAATTTTGAGAGTGAATGAAGAAATAGTCTTTTTTATATACAAAAATTGCTAAGATATTCATGATATGAGACATGATCTTCATGTTTTTCAATTGACATGATTAATGATCTTGCAAATGAATTCAAAAATGATCAATTGACACCAGATTCTATGAAAAGATGTTTGTCCAAGTCATGCACCTCACAGGATGATGACCCCACCATCAGGAGTGAAGTTGAGATACTAGAAAAAGAGTATAGGATGAGGAGAGAAGCAAGAAGTTCAACAAAAAAATTAAACTCAAAAATTCTTCCTTCTCATTCGAAATATGTCTATCTTGAGCATGGACTATTTCCGATTATTTCTTCATCTCTAATCGCTAATAAGAAGATAGTTTAATCGCAAGATTACGAGCACTCAAAGGAGATTGTGGATGATCATGTATGTATATCAGCGGATAGTCCACCTATTTGTACACATAGAATTCTCACGGAGGATAGCTAAACCAATAGTCTAGCCCCAAAGAAAAAATTTAATCCGAAGGCAAAGGGGGAAAAGGGGGATTATAAAGCTTTTGCGATGTATTTTTACCCATT
>NC_081349.1:18996880-19021446 GCF_029784015.1 Lycium ferocissimum
TATGAAAAGATGTTTGTCCAAGTCATGCACCTCACAGGATGATGACCCCACCATCAGGAGTGAAGTTGAGATACTAGAAAAAGAGTATAAGGATGAGGAGAAGCAACCGGAAGAAGTTCAACAAAAAATTAAACTCAAAATTCTTCCTTCTCATTCGAAATATGTCTATCTTGAGCATGGACTATTTCCAGTAATTATTTCTTCATCTCTAACTGCTAAATAAGAAGATAGTTTAATTGCAGTACTACGAGCACTCAAAGGAGATTTAGGATGGACGGTGGCAGATATCAAAGGGATTAGTCCAGCTATTTGTACACATAGAATTCTCATGGAGGATAGCTACAAACCAATAGTCTAGCCCCAAAGAAGGTTGAATCCAGCAATGCAGAAAGTGGTGAAAGAGGAGATTATAAAGCTTTTGGCAGCATGTATTATTTACCCATTTCAGACAGCCCTTGGGTAAGTCCCGTTCAGGTATTACCAAAGAAAAGAGGTATGACAGTTATAAAAAAAAAATGAGAACAATGAACTCATACCTACCAGGACTATTACAGGATGTAGAGTATGTATTAATTAAAGTCGTCTCAATGATGCCACTAGAAAAGATCATATTCCTTTACCATTTATTGATCAAATGTTGGAAAAAAATTACAGGATATGGGTTTTACTATTTTCTTGATGGCTACTTAGGGTATAATCAGATACCAATTGCACCAGAAGATCAGGATAAAACAACTTTTACATGTCCTCATGGAACATACGCTAATAGGAGAAAGCCATTTGGTTTGTGTAATGGACCCGCTACATTTCAGCGTTGCATGTAAGCAATCTTTTCTGACTTGACTGAAAAGTTCCTAGAAATTCTTATGGATGACTTTACTCTCTTTGGCAAAACATTTGAGGATTGTCTTTACCACTTGACTTTAGTTCTTAAGAGATGTGAAGAGACAGACTTAATTCTAAATTAGGAAAAATGTCATTTTATGGTTATAGAGTGAATTGTTTTAGGACATAAAATCACTGCTAAAGGGATAGAAGTTGATAACGCAAAAATTGATCTTATAGCAAGATTACCCCCTCCCACAATTGTTAAAGGCATTAGAAGTTTTCTAGGTGATGCAGGTTTTTACAGAAGTTTCAAAAAAGATTTTTTCAAAATTTCAAAACCACTGACTAACCTATTGATGAAAGGTATTAATTTTGATTTTTCAGGTGATTGTTTAAAGGCCTTTGAGACCCTTAAGGAAAAATTATCAACCACCCCTATTGTTGTGTCCCCTGATTGGAACCAGCCTTTTGAGGTAATGTGTGATGCTAGTGATACAGTAGTTGGAGCTATTTTAGGCCAGAGAAAAGATAAAAAATTTCGTCCCATTTACTATGTTAGTCAGACATTAAATGAGGCTCAATTAAACTATGCCACAACTGAAAAAGAATTATTGGCAGTGGTGTTTGCATTTGATAAATTTTGTTCTTATTTAATAGGAACCAAGGTCATTGTTTTTACTGATCATGCAGCTTTAAAATACCTCTTAGCAAAGAAAGATGACCGACCTAGATTGTTAATATGGATTTTAATTCTCCAAGAATTTGATCTTGAGATAAAGGATAGAAAGGAGCAGAGAATCAAATAGTCGACCACTTGTCTAGATTAGAGAATCCCTCTCTTGAATTTTGTGATATCAAAGAAGAATTCCCTGATGAAAATATTCTTTCTGTCAATTCAGTTATGAATCAACCACCCTGGTTTGCAGACATTGCGAATTACTTAGTTGGAAAATGGACTTCCTAAGATCTCTCTTACCAGCAAAGAAAAAATTTAATATCTGATGCTAAATATTATCTGTGGGATGAACCTTACTTGCTTAAATTTTGTGCAGATAATATCATTAGAAGATGTGTACCTGAGGAAGATATGAAAAACATATCATGGTGGAGCAATTGGAGGACATTATGCAGCCAATCGAACCGCTTTTAAAGTTTTAGAAGCTGGATTCTTTTGGCCCACACTCTTTAAAGATGTTCGAGCATATGTTACCCAATGTGATAGGTGTCAGAGAACAGCTAACATCACTAAAAAAGATGAGATGCCACTGCAATTAATACATGTATGTGAAATATTTGATGTTTGGGGAATAGATTTTATGGGTCCTTTTCCCTCGTCTCATTCTTTTGAATATATCTTGTGGTTGTGAATTATGTTTCAAGATGGGTTGAAGTCATTCCCACTAGGAAAAATGATGCTCGAACTGTGTACGATTTTTTGAAAAAGAATATTTTTACTAGATTTGGTACACCAAGAGTCATCATTAGTGATCAAGACACTTATTTTATGAATAGATAATTCTCTGCTTTGCTGAAAAATATGGTGTGACTCATAAAATAGGAACACCATATCATGCTCAAACCCAAGGGCAAGTTGAGGTTTCCAATCGCGAGTTAAAAAGAATACTTGAAAAAACGGTTGGAATCTCACGAAAAGACTGGGCTTTAAAATTGGATGATGCATTATAGGCTTCTGCATTCAAAACGCCAGTTGGAACAATCCCATGTAGATTAGTCTTTAAAAAAGCTTGTCATTTGCCTGTTGAACTGGAACATAAAGCTTTTTAGGCATTAAAAGCATTGAACTTTGAGTTGACATATGCTGGTAAAGATAGATTTCTTCAGGTTAATGAATTGGAAGAATTGAGTTCAGAAGCATATGAAATGCAAAAAAAATTAAAGCATGAATTACCGCTGGTAACTCCAGATAGTGAGTAGGATAATTTCTTTCGTGCTTTTTGAGCTGTCGGGAGGCATAGGCTATAAATCTGCCGTGCTGCATTAATACACACCCTAATCCAACACCGGAAGCATCACAATAAATAACATAGCCATCTGGTCCCTCAGGAAGAGTCGAATCGGGAGCCGTAGTCAACTTCTCTTTCAGCAACTGGAAGCTCCGTTCATAAGCATCGGTCCACTGGAACTTAGCTGTCTTCTGAGTTAGCCTCGTTAAAGGCGCTGAAATCGAAGCAAACTTCTCCATAAATCTCCTGTAATATCCTGCTAGTCCCAGAAAACTGCGTACCTCCGTAGGTGTCGTAGGTCTAGGCCAATTCTTTACGGCCTCAATCTTTCGGGTATCCACCCGAATGCCATCACTCCAATAATATGCCCCAAGAATGCTACGAAGTCAACCGTAATTCACATTTAGAGAACTTAGCATATAATTTTGGTGTCGGAGCACCCCAAGTACCGCTCTCAAAAGATCTGTATGCTCCTCCTCCGATCGTGAATAAATCAGGATATCATCAATAAATACAATCACGAACATATCCAGGAATGGCTTGAATACTCGATTCATCAGATCCATAAACACGGCTGGAGCATTAGTCAGCCCAAAAGACATCACTCCGAATTCATAATGCCCATCGGGTCCCGAATGCCGTCTTTGGAATATCCGTCTCTCGTACCCGCACTTTTGGTGATAGCTCGACCGCGAGTCTATCTTCGAGAAACACCTAGCTCCTCGCAATCGGTCAAACAAATCATCAATTTCGGGGAGGGGTATTTATTTTTATGGTTACCTTATTCACCGCCTATAATCAATACACATCCGCGTAGCCGACCGTCTTTCTTTCTCACGAACAATACCGCGCTCCCCAAGGTGATGTGGCCGGGGCCTAACGAAGCCCTTCTCTAACAAATCCCTCACCGCTCCTTCAATTCTTTTAATTCTGCAGTGTCATTCTCGTACGAGGTATAGATATAGGTGAGTGTCCGCAAACACATCTATAGTGAACTCTATCTCCTCTTGCAGAGGAAGACCGGAAAATCATCCGGGAATTCATTAACCACCGGGACCGACCGGAAAGTGCTTGCTTTTTAAATCATGTACACGGACCCGATGATAAATATAACCCTTTCGTACTATCTTCCTGGCTCGAGGTATGAAATAAACTTACCCCCAAGCGACGCTCGTATTTCCCGACCATTCTATAATCGGTTCTCCTGGAAATTGGAAACGGACTACCTTCTTCTGACAATCAACGTTAGCATAACAAGAAGCTAGCCAATCCATACCCATAATAGCATCGAACTCAGTCATATCTAGCTCTATCAGATCTGCTTTAGTGCAACGGCCATGTATAATTACCGAACAATCTCTATAAACCCCCGCTCGGCTATAACCGTAATCACCTACCGGTGTAGCTACCTCGAATGGTTCTATCGGTTCAGGTTTTATCCCAATTCTACTAGCAACAAGGGGAGAAATATACGATAAAGTGGAGCCTGGGTCTATCAGTGCATATACATCTCGAGAAAAGATCAATAATATACTTGCAACCACATTAGGTGACGCTTCCTGATCCTGTCGGCTGGCCAAGGCATATATGCGGTTCGAAGGACCGCTAGAACTGGAAGCTCCGCCACGACCTCTACCGCGGCCTGCTGGTGTCGGCATACCCCGCCCCGCCGGGCGCATAGCTACAGAAGAGGACGATGAACCAGCACCTGACCCAGTAGGCTGAGCTGCACCACCTGCACTACCCCCAAGCGGACAATCTCTCATAAGGTGGCCCTGACGGCCACAAGTAAATCAAGCACCCGTGGCACGGTAGCACTCTCCAGGGTGATATCTCCCACAGTGCGGACACCGAGGTCTGGCTGGCCTCGACTGATCGGAACCTCTGTCCACCTGTGAACCCGAAGCCCCGGGAGCTCGTCCGGCCCCCCATCACCCCGCGCCTGTCCGGTCTCTCGCTCCAAAACCGTGGGGGTGTACTCCGTGGCCGGGCCGGGAAGGGCATTCGCTATCGCCGCCGCCGAGGGTCGCCGCTCTTGGGACCTCCGTAACAACCCACCGACCTAGCCCTCTTGGCCGGCCCCTCGTCATAATCCCCGTCGGCCGACACCCTCGTGTCGATCCTTCATACCCTGGGCGTGCGCCTGTACCCGCGCAATATCCATCCCTGGCTGGGAAGCCATCACCATACAGCTATCAACCAAATACGGATCCAACCCTATCACATATCGATGCATCCGATCAGTCATATCAGCTACAATAGTGGGTGCATATCTGGCCAAGGAGTCAAACTCTAAACTGTACTCTCGAACACTCCTGCCACTCTGCCTCAGACGCAGGAATCTATCAACTCTGGCCCGCCTCATCTCCGGAGGTAGAAAGTGGCCAAGAAAGGCCTCTGTAAACTCGTCCCATACTGCTGGAGGAGCATCCGCGCCCCTAGACAGCTCCCAAGACTCATACCAATTAGCCGCTACATCATACAACCGATATGACGCCAACTCAACAGACTCAGTCTCAGAAGCCTTAATAAGCCGCAACGTACGCTGCATCTGTCTAATAAACTCCTGGGGATCCTCCGCGGGCTTTGACCTGAAGAACTCTGGAGGATTACAAGTCAGAAAATCACGAACCCGCAAACTATCATGTCGGTCTGCATGATCACCTCCTACACTGTGCCTGTGAACCTGCCCCGCTACCAATCTAGTCAATAACTGGACCGCATCTCGCATGGCCCGATCCTCCGCCCCTGGCTGAGGAGCTGGAGGCTCGGGTACTCAAACCTCGGGAGCTGGCGGTGGAGCCGCCCCACGACTTGCGTACCGCCGCCGCTCCAAGTCCCTCTCGATAGTGGCGGTGTAGCGGGCCGTCGGGGGCACAACCTCGTGCACGAGGCTCGCACGGCCCCGGTAACTCTCCGGGCTCGGCTAGTCTCTCCCGGCCGCCGTACGCTGTTGCCCTTCCGGGCGCCGTTGCCTTCCTCGGAGGCATCGCTGAAAATATAACAATTCGTTAGGAAGGAGTCATCTCGATAATACGGCTCTATCGCACGATCTAGGATCGAAGGAAAGATAACATCCTAAATGTCTCGTAGCCTCCTCGTTTATAGATGTGGTGCACAACACACCGATAAACAAGACTCTACTAGACACGGCCGTAGACATTCCGAGGACGAACCGCTCGATACCACTTTTGTCACGACCCAACCCCGTAGCTCGTGACTAGTGCCCGAGCCGGGCACCCAAGCACATTCATTAACCGTAATCGCATACGTATAACTTATACATATACAAATATCGTACGTCGTCTCAAATCATCGCAAACACAAATATATATCACAGAAGCCAGCAAGGCTATCATATGGCGCAACGTCCCAAAGTCTATATATACAAACGCGAGCCGACAAGGCTGCCACGGCGAATGGGACCTCCCAAAGCATATACCATACGAACACAACCGAACAGAAATATTCACAACCCACACATATGTCTACAGACCTCTAAACAGAACAACAGAATCATATGACGGGACGGGGTCCCGCCGTACCCTCGAATAAATATATACATATGCAACGGAAGAGTATATACCAAAATATAGGCTCCGAGAACAAAGGGAGCACTCCAAATAGCAGAATAGGTGTCCTAGGTCCGGCGGATCACCGAAATGGGCGTACGTACTGCGGGCATGAAATGCGGCCCCCGACGAAAGGGGGTCGGTACGGAATATGTGCGAGTATGCAAAGCAAGAAATACAAGAAACGAATCATAATCGAAACGTAAGTAAAAAATAAGTAAAATATCCAAAATACCAAAACGTTTACTTTTAAAACACAAATGATGCATAGGGCTCAGGGAATATGGTCGCCCGCCCGTCATCGGCGCCATAACACAGCATAACACCAGAAGGTTTCATATCTCCGTAACCCGACATATCTCCATAACACATCATAACGCCATAACACAGCATAACACCAAAATATATATAGGGTCCCCGGCCCTCTAACGAGAGGCTCGGTGAACCATAACACAGCATAACACCGAAATATAACATAGTGTGCACGACGATAAAACCGGCCCGGGACTCGGCGAAAGATACAACAGAATGCACGAGCAGAGTCGTGAGTAACCATATGCATACAATCATCATTACAGACTTAGTAAATAAGTCAGTAATCAACACTCGGGGGTCGGGGTGATAGTTATATTAAGTTCTATCACAAAGTCGCTGGAACTATACAAAGGGAAGTCGGGGGATCCACGGACGAGCATCAACCCAATACGAGCCCGCCTATGAAAATTATAGTCATTATACGCTACAGAATCTCCTATGAGCATATCGAGGCGATCCGGTTCTGTCTGCGAAAGTTACGGCCATTATTAGACGTAGAATCTTTTAAAGACAAAATCCTTATGCAATATTTGAAATCCAATCTTACCAAAGACATAGGGACCATAATATTACTACATTAAGAATGCCGACGTTAAGAGGTGAATAAGAATCGTAAACATGCTCGGATCATAAGAGTGGAGTTTCCTCGAGGCTCGTGTCATAGCCTATTTACAACTAAGACATGCCAAAAGAAAGAAAGGTTAGGCTTTACATACCTCGTCCGCTCTCAAAGCTAATCCAAACCTATGTCTCGGACTCCCCAAGATCTACAACAACATCATCGATACCAAACATTAGCTATAGGCATTTAGGAGTTCAATTCCAAATTAGCACTTAATTCTACAGAAATTTGGGCAGCATTTCCCCTATAAATTCAACATCCCCGAGAATTCAACTCGGCCAAATCATCAACAACAATACCAACAACCACACTAACAACATCAATAATCAATTCAAAACGCATTCTAACGTTAGTAGCTCTTTTCTACATAATTCAACAATATTCCATTATATTCAATTAACCACATATAATCAAACTAACACCAATGCTCACACGTTCAATTATTAATCTGAAACCATTCAAACAATATTCAAGAACACTTTAAACAACCCACACAATATTCAAGACAACCCAACCAACACTCCAACTCACCCGAAAACCACCCCAAACCCGAGAACAACACAACAACACATTCCTCTCTCCCAAATTCATGAATTACACCAACAATCCACACTTAAACAATGTCATTCTCATAACTATAAAAACTACACTACAACCATGTTAACTCCCAAATCAGCCCACAACAATTACAACTTCAACTTGAATCATTAAACTCTCATTATCAACATAGAACCCACAACAACAACAACAACAACCAAAACACTAAAGAAAATTAGTTCATTCCTTGCCACACAAGATGACCCATATTCGGCCACCACCACACACACATATATCATGATTCTCATCCATTTCAACACACTACAACAACCAAACATGATAAATAGAATTAATTCATCACTCCCACACAACACACACACCCACACGGCTACAAGCCATGCACACGGCTCAACTTCAACATGCAATATTTCATGAATTTCATCCATTTTTACATACTACAACATACGCAAACCATCCATAACATATAAAAACAAGATTAAACCTTACCTTTTCTTCTTAACTTCACAACTTGGCTAGGGTTTGTTCTTGCAAGAATGGATGTTTTGTTTGTTCCAACAACTACACCACGTTAAAGAGGACCTTCCAATTGGTTGATTTGCTAGAAGAAACTATTTTTTTGCTCAAGATTTTTGGACCTTAATTTTTTTCACCATGGTCGAATGATCTTCACTCTTGGCTGTCCAAGGTTCTACAAAATTCTAAGTGTTGAAGATGAGGAATACCCCTTACTTAGTCATCTTTTATTTCCTATACTAAGCATCCATGTGGCCATGGCCCACACCCCATATGGCCGGCCACATGCCCCTTTTAATTCATGAATTGTCAACTTTCTTTAATTCATTTTCAACCCCAACTTTTCCTTAATATTCCATACCAACAAAATTATAAGCAACTTATGTCTTAAAACAAAATCGTGGTTAAAAGTCTCGACTTCGTATCCCGGAATAGTCTTGTCCCTAACTTATCGTGGTTAACTCGAATTGTTCCAATGTACAAAATACGGGATATAACATCCTCCCCCCCTTTAGAACATTCGTCCTCGAATGTTAGACTAGCCCTACTGGGCCTTATAAGCATTTCGGGGGAGTTTCTTTTATAGCTATCACATACAATTCATTCATCAATCAACATAACCAATTAAGGAATTTAAATTACCTGTAGGCATCGGAAATAAGTGGGGATACTTCTTCTTCATCTCCTCCTCAGCTTCCCAGGTCATCTCCTCCCTGTTATCGTTCCGCCACAACACCTTGACGGAAGCTACATCTTTATTACGCAGCTTTCTCACCTGACGATCCAATATGGCTATAGGCTGCTCCTCGTAGGATAGCTCTTCTGTCACCTGGATATCCTCTACGGGAAATATTCTGGAAGGGTCACCAATGCATTTGCGAAGCATAGATACGTGGAATACTGGATGCACTGCTCCCAAATCAGCTGGTAGATCTAATTCATAAGCCACCTTGCCTATCTTACGGATAATCTGATAAGGCCCAATATATCTTGGACTGAGCTTTCCCTTTTTGCCGAATCTCATAACACCTTTCATGGGCGACCTTTTAGGAATACCCAATCACCAACCTGGAACTCTAAATGTCGATATCGATTATCTGCATATGATTTCTGTCAACTCTGAGCTGCTAATAACCGTTCCCGAATGATTTTCACTTTATCAGTTGCTTTCGGATCATATCCGGGCCAATTAATTTAGTCTCGCCAACATCGAACCGCCAATTGGTGACCTCGCATTTCTGCCATACGAGCCTCATATGGTGCCATCTCGGATACCGGAGTGGTAGCTATTATTATAAGCAAATTCAACAAGCGACAAATGATCATCCCGACTACCTCGAAATCAATAACACAGCCCGCAACATATCTTCTAGCGTACGAATAGTTCGCGCTCGGCCCGTCCGTCGGTCCGAGGATGAATGCGTGCTAAGACTCACTCGGGTTCCCAATCCTTCCCGAAATGATCTCGGAAATTAGCTGTAAACTGGGCACCTCTGTCGGAGATAATAGATATGGGAACTCCGTGAAGTCTTACTATCTCCTTAATATATAACCTGGCATAGTCCTCAGCTAAATAAGTAGTCCTGACTAGAAGGAAATGGGCTGATTTCGTCAGCCTATCAACGATAACCCATATGGAGTCATACTTCCGTGGAGTGCGAGGTAAGCCTGTAATGAAGTCCATATTAATTATTTCCCACTTCCAAGTCGGAATCTCCATCTCCTGCAACAATCCACCTGGCTTCTGATGCTCGATCTTAACCTGCTGGCAATTTGGGCACTGAGCAACGAACTCTGCTATGTCCCTCTTCATACCATCCCACCAGTACAAGCATCTGAGGTCATGATACATCTTCGTCGACCCTGGATGAACAGAATAACGGGCATAATGTGCCTCGCCCATAACCTGTCGCCGCAGCCCTGCCACATCCGGTACACATAATCTGCCTCTGTGTAGTAGTACTCCATCAGGTGTAATCTCGAACGGGGTCTTCTCCTTTTCAAGGGCTGCATCTCTGTACTGTGCCAGAATAGGGTCCTCATACTGGCGTCGCTTTACCTCTTCCATAATAGAGGATTCAGCAATTTCTCGGACAGAAACCCCAATATCTCCAGAATCGGCCAGACGGACTCTAAGACTAGCTAGCTGATGAATCTCACGAACCATTTCTTTTCTTTCTAATGGCACGTATGTCGAGCTACCCATAGACTTACGGCTGAGTGCATCTGCTACAACATTGGCTTTCCCAGGATGATATAAAATATCGACATCATAGTCTTTCAGCAACTCTAGCCACCTCCTCTGCCGCAAATTCAGCTCCTTCTGCTTAAAGATATACTGGAGGCTCTTGTGATCCGTATAAATATCAACATGAACGCCATATAGATAGTGTCTCCATATCTTCAAAGCATGAATTACCGCTGCTAGCTCCAGATCGTGAGTAGGATAATTTCTTTCGTGCTTTTTGAGCTGCCGGGAGGCATAGGCTATAACTCTGCCGTGCTGCATTAATACACACCCTAATCCAACACCGGAAGCATCACAATAAATAACATACCCATCCGGTCCCTCAGGAAGAGTCAGAATTGGAGCCGTAGTCAACTTCTCTTTCAGCAACTGGAAGCTCCGTTCACAAGCATCGATCCACTGGAACTTAGCTGTCTTCTGAGTTAGCCTCGTTAAAGGCGCTGAAATCGAAGCAAACATCTCCACAAATCTCCTGTAATATCCTGCTAGTCCCCGAAAACTACGTACCTCCGTAGGTGTCGTAGGTCTAGGCCAATTCTTTACGGCCTCAATCTTCTGGGTATCCACCCGAATGCCATCAGCTCCAATAATATGCCCCAAGAATGCTACAGAAGTCAACCAGAATTCACATTTAGAGAACTTAGCATATAATTTCTGGTGCTGGAGCACCCCAAGTACCGCTCTCAAATGATCTGCATGCTCCTCCTCCGATCGTGAATAAACCAGGATATCATCAATAAATACAATCACGAACATATCCAGGAATGGCTTGAATACTCGATTCATCGATCCATAAACACGGCCGGAGCATTAGTCGACCCAAAAGACATCACTCCGAATTCATAATGCCCATATCGGGTCCGAATGTTGTCTTTGGAATATCCGCCTCTCGTACCCGCACTGGTGATAGCTCGACCGCAGTCTATCTTCGAGAAACACCTAGCACCCCGCACCGGGTCAAACAAATCATCAATCTGGGGGGGGGGGTATTTATTCTTTATGGTTACCAACCGCCTATAATCAATACACATCCGCAGCGACCCGTCTTTCTTTCTCACGAACAATACCGGCGCTCCCCAAGGTGATGTGATGGGCCTAATAAAGCCCTTCTCTAACAAATCCCTCAGCTGCTCCTTCAATTCTTTTAATTCTGCAGGTGCCATTCTGTACGGAGGAATAGATATAGGCTGAGTGTCTGGCAGCACATCTATAGTGAACTCTATCTCCCGCTCAGGAGGAAGACCTGGAAGCTCATCTGGGAATACATCTGGGAATTCATTAACCACTGGGACTGACTGGAAAGTCGGTGCTTCTGCTTTTAAATCATGTACACGGACCAGATGATAAATATAACCCTTTCGGACCATCTTCCTTGCCTTGAGGTATGAAATAAACTTACCCCTCGGCGATGCTGTATTTCCCGACCATTCTATAACTGGTTCTCCTGGAAATTGGAAACGGACTACCTTCTTCTGACAATCAACGTTAGCATAACAAGAAGCTAGCCAATCCATACCCATAATAACATCGAACTCAGTCATATCTAGTTCTATCGGATACGCTTTAGTGCAACGGCCACGAGATAATTACCGAACAATCTCTATAAACCCGTCTCTCGGCTATAACGAGTAATCTCCTACCGGTGTAGCTACCTCGAATGGTTCTATCGGTTCAGGTTTTATCCCAATTCTACTAGCAACAAGGGGAGAAATATACGATAAAGTGGAGCCTGGGTCTATCAATGCATATACATCTCGAGAGAAGATCAATAATATACTTGTAACCACATTAGGTGACGCCTCCTGATCCTGTCGGCTGGCCAAGGCATATATGCGGTTCGAAGGACCGCTAGAACTGGAAGCTCCGCCACGACCTCTACCGCGACCTGCTGGTGTCGGCATACCCCGCCCCGCAGGGCGCATAGCTACAGAAGAGGACGATGAACCGGCAAAGACCGACCCCAAAGAGGGTCGAGCCGCACCACCTCGCACTACCCCGCGAGCCGGACAACTCTCTCGCCGGTGGATGGCCCCGACGGCCACAAGTAAAGCAAGCACCCGTGGCACGGTAACACTCTCCGGGGTGATATCTCCACATGCGGACACCGAGGTCCGGGTGGCCTCGGACCGGCGGAACCTCGTCCACCTATGAACCCGAAGCCCCGGAGCTCGACCTCGCCCCCGAACCCTGTACCGTTCGGTCTCCTTATCGAAAGCGTGGGGGTGTACTCCGTGCTGGCTGAGAAGGGTATCTACTATCTTTCGCCGCCGAGGCACGCTCGCCTCGAGGACCCCGAATAACCACCGACCCAGCCTCTCGGGGCTGGCCCCTGTCATAATCCCTGTCGGGCTGACACCCTCTGTGTCGATCCTCCATACCCTGGCGTGCGCCTGTACCCGCGCAATATCCATCCCTGCCTGGGAAGCCATCACCATACAGCTATCAACCAAATACGGATGCAACCCTATCACATATCGATTCATCCGATCAGTCATATCAGCTACAATAGTGGGTGCATATCTGGCCAAGGAGTCAAACTCTAAACTGTACTCTCGAACACTCCTTCCCTCGCCTCAACGCTATAGGAATCTATCAACCCCTAGCTCGCCGCAGCTCTGGAGGCAGAAAGTGGCCGAGAAAGGCCTCTGTAAACTCGTCCCATACTGCTGGAGGAGCATCCGTGCCCCTAGACAGCTCCCAAGACTCATACCAATTAGCCGCTACATCATACAACTGATATGACGCCAACTCAACCGACTCAGTCTCAGAAGCCTTAATAAGCCGCAACGTACGCTGCATCTGTCTGATAAACTCCTGGGGATCCTCCGCGGGCTTTGACCTGAAGAACTCTGGAGGATTACCAGTCAGAAAATCACGGGCCCGCAAACTATCATGTCGGTCCGCATGATCACCTCCTACACCGTGCCTGTGAACCCCGCCCCCCCCCCGCTACCAATCAGTCAATACCGGACCGCATCTCGCATGGCCCATCCTCCCCGGCGTCGAGGAGCCGGGAGGCTCGGGTACTCGAACCTCGGGAGTTGGCGGTGGAGCCGCCCCGACTGCGGCCTCGGCGCCGCTCCAAGTCCCTCCGACAGTGGCGGTGTAGCGAACCGGTGTCGGGGGCACAACCTCGGGCCGGGCTCGGCCACGGCCCCGGTAACTCTCCGGCCTGGCTAGTCTCTCCCGCCGCGTAGACTTGCCCTTCTAGCGCCCGTTGCCTTCCTCGAGGCATCGGCGAAAACATAACAATTCGTTAGAAGGAGTCATCCCGATAATACGGCTTCTCTCGCACGATCTAGGATCGAAGGAAAGATAACATCCTAAATGTCCTCGAAGCCTCCCGTTTATAGATGTGGTGCACAACACACCGATAAACAAGACTCTACTAGACACGGTCTGTAGACATTCCGAGGACGAACCGCTCTGATACCACTTTTGTCACGACCCAACCCCGTAGGCCGTGACTAGTGCCCGAGCTGGGCACCCAAACACATTCATTAACCAGAATCGCATACAGATAACTTATACATATACAAATACCAAACGCTGTCTCAACCTGTCGCAAACACAAATATATATATCACAGAAGACAGCAAGGCTATCATATGGCGCAACGTCCCAAATATATATATACAAACGCGAGCCGACAAGGCTGCCACGCGGCGAATGGGACCGCACCCAAAAGCATATACCATACGAACACAACCGAACGAAATATTCACAACCCACACATATGTCTACGGACCTCTAAACAAAGAACAACGAGAATCATATGACGGGACGGGGCCCCGCCGTACCCCCGAATAAATATATACATATGCAACGGAAGAGTATATACCAAAATATAGGTTCCGGAACAAAGGGAGCACTCAAAATAGCGAGAATAGGTGTCCTAGGGTGGCGGATCACGAAATGGGCGTGCGTACGCGGGCATGAAACGCGACCCCCCGAGAAAGGGGTCGATGCGGAATATGTACTGAGTATGCAAAGCAAGAAATACAGTAAACAGAATCATAATCGAAATAGAAGTACAGAAAATAAGTACAATATCCAAAATACCAAGACGTTTACTTTTAAAACACAAATGATGCATAGGGCTCAGGGAATATGGTCGCCCGCCCGTCATCGGCGCCATAACACAGCATAACACCAGAAGGTTTCATATCTCCGTAACCCGACATATCTCCATAACACATCATAACGCCATAACACAGCATAACACCAAAATATATAGGGTCCCCGGCCCTCTAGCGAGAGGCTCGGTGAACCATAACACAACATAACACCGGAATATAACATAGTGCGCACGACGACATAACCGGCCCGGGACTCGGCGAAAGATACAACAGAATGCACGAGCAGAGTCGTGAATAACCATATGCATACAATCATCATTACAGACTTAGTAAATAAGTCAGTAATCAACACTCGGGGGTCGGGGTGATAGTTATATTAAGTTCTATCACAAAGTCGCTGGAACTATACAAAAGGAAGTCGCGGGACCCACGGACGAGCATCAACCCAATCCGAGCCCGCCTATGGAAATTATAGTCATTATACGCTACAGAATCTCCTACGAGCATATCGAGGCGATCCGGTTCTGTCTGCGAAAGTTACGGCCATTATTAGACGTAGAATCTTTTAAAGACAAAATCCTTATGCAATATTTGAAATCCAATCTTACCAAAGACATAGGGACCATAATATTACTACATTAAGAATGCGACGTTAAGAGGTGAATAAGAATCGTAGACATGCTCGGATCATAAGAGTGGAGTTTCCTCGAGGCTCGTGTCATAGCCTATTTACAACTAAGACATGCCAAAAGAAAGAAAGGTTAGGCTTTACATACCTCGTCCGCTCTCAAAGCTAATCCAAACCTACGTCTCGGACTCCCCAAGATCTACAACAACATCATCGATACCAAACATTAGCTATAGGCATTTAGGAGTTCAATTCCAAACTAGCACTTAATTCTACAGAAATTTGGGCAGCATTTCCCCTATAAATTCAACATCCCCAAGAATTCAACTCGGCCAAATCATCAACAACAATACCAACAACCACACTAACAACATCAATAATCAATTCAAAACGCATTCTAACGTTAGTAGCTCTTTTCTACATAATTCAACAATATTCCATTATATTCAATTAACCACATATAATCAAACTAACACCAATGCTCACACATTCAATTATTAATCCGAAAACCATTCAAACAATATTCAAGAACACTTTAAACAACCCACACAATATTCAAGACAACCCAACCAACACTCCAACTCACCCGAAAACCACCCCAAACCCGAGAACAACACAACAACACATTCCTCTCTCCCAAATTCATGAATTACACCAACAATCCACACTTAAACAATGTCATTCTCATAACTATAAAAACTACACTACAATCATGTTAACTCCCAAATCAGCCCACAACAATTACAACTTCAACTTGAATCATTAAACTCTCATTATCAACATAGAACCCACAACAACAACAACAACAACCAAAACACTAAAGAAAATTAGTTCATTCCTTGCCACATAAGATGACCCATATTCGGCCACCACCACCACACACATATATCATGATTCTCATCCATTTCAACACACTACAACAACCAAACATGCTAAATAGAATTAATTCATCACTCCCACACAACACACACACCCACACGGCTACAAGCCATGCACACGGCTCAACTTCAACATGCAATATTTCATGAATTTCATCCATTTTTACATACTACAACATACACAAACCATCCATAACATATAAAAACAAGATTAAACCTTACCTTTTCTTCTTAACTTCACAACTTGGCTAGGGTTTGTTCTTGCAAGAATGGATGTTTTGTTTGTTCCAACAACTACACCACGTTAAAGAGGACCTTCCAATTGGTTGATTTGCTAGAAGAAATTATTTTTTGATGAAGATTTTTGGATTTTAATTTTTCTCCACCATGGCCGAATGGTCTTCACTCTTGGCTCTCCAAGGTTCTACAAAATTCTAAGTGTTGAAGATGATGAATGCCCCTTACTTAGTCATCTTTTATTTCCTATACTAAGCATCCATGTGGCCATGGCCCACACCCCATATGGCCGGCCACATGCCCCTTTTAATTTATGAATTGTCAACTTTCTTTAATTCATTTTCAACCCCAACTTTTCCTTAATATTCCATCCCAACAAAATTATAAGCAACTTATGTCTTAAGACAAAATCGTGGTTAAAAGTCTCGACTTCGTATCCCGGAATAGTCTTGTCCCTAACTTATCGTGGTTAACTCGGATTGTCCCAATGTACAAAATACGGGATATAACAGCCTTTGTCACAATCTTTTTTCAAACACCATAGTTTTCTATCAAAAAGAAGAAACAAAAAAAAATTATTTGCAAATAATAATTCTTCCGGGCTAAGAATTAGCAGAACTTGACATTTGCAAAAGAAAGAGTACAAAAAAAAAAAAAAAAAAAAAAAAAAAAAAACAGAGAGAGAGAATAACATATGAATATCTATGAAACTTATGATGGGAAAAAAAAGTACTTGAAGTAAATAATGATATCCAAGAAATGTTTGCTCCTAACTGGAAGAAGAAAAGCCACTATAAATATACCCTTATCTTACCAACCCGAAGCCTAACATTACAAGCCATGAAAGTCCTAATAGATTTGAAAATCAGTGTTGGATCTATAGTATTGGAGATAAATATGAAGAGCAAGCCTATGGACAAGCTTATGGTACTTAATGAATAAGTGATTCTATCAATTCTAAAAGATTCAAGAGAAAAAGAGGCAAGCTTTTGTTGATCAAAGAGAAATTCAAAAACAAGGTAAAAGATTTGGTGAATCGAAAAGATTAGTTTCATTGAGCATAATGAAGGAAAGTTATTTTGCATAAATTTCTTATCCTACACTAGTCATAAACTTTGATTTTTTTTTTATATATATATATTAAAAAAAAATTCCTCGAGGACGAGTAAAAGTTTAAGTGTGGGTAAATTTAATTTGATGGATATAAATTATTCATGTAATTTCAGTATATAAAAATAAGAATTCAAATTAAAACATGAATAATTATATCCTATTCTCGCATTTTTCTAACAAATCTTGCAGGAAAAGAAATACATGAAAATGCTAAAAATCAAAGAAAAGAAGAAGAAAGCTACTTTGAAAGTTATGAAAATCATGTCATCTTGCCAATATTGTGAGAAATGAAGAAACAATGAAATGAAGTCACTTTGCCGAAAGTAATCTGATTTACTTTGGTCAAAGTAATCACACTTACTTTGGGCAAAGTAGAAGCAATCAAAGGAGCATTCTTGTTGCTATATATAGAGACATCTTACGTCTTCAAAGATCATCAATTTGTAAGAAGAACAAGAACTAGTCTTGGTCTATCTCTAGGCTCTTTCTCATAGTAATAATATTTTCTTAGTCTTTTTAAATATTTCTAGTCTTCTAAAAATCCTTTTTTAGTTTCCTTACTCCATTATGGAGCAATCTCTTTTTATTGGGATAGTTGATGAAGCTTGATATATATTATAGTACTACCTTGGTTTAAATACTTCCTTGGTTTGAAAATTTCTATTTATATTTCAAACTGTACAAGAATGATAGTTTTTAATTAATCATTATTATCACGTCTATATATTTTATCTCTAAGTTATAATTATATCAAGTATAATAGTCGAGTGATAGTAAATTTTAGCTATCTATTATTCCAAATATTTATCTTCTTTCTTTCAATCCTATTCTCACGGAGGGATTGTATCAAATAGTTTATTGATTTGAGAGGCCGTTATCTTATTTCTTTCAATCCTATTCTCACGGGAGGATTAAATTAAATAGTTTTATCGATTTGAGGGGTTTTATTTATTTCTTTCACCCCTATTCTCACGGAGGGATTGAAATAAATAAGTTTATTGATTTAAAGGTTAATCGCAAGAGGTCTTTACACCTCTTAGCACAATTCAAGCAAGAAAATATTTCGATTTAATCGTCACTAGTAATAAATTAATTAATTGACGTAACCTCACGGAGTGTTAATTAATTATTTATTTCTAAATGAGAAAAATATAATTTTTTTTTTTTTGGTAAGTAAACTTTTTTATTCACAAACCAAGTAAGAGTTGTGTACATGTATCCAAACTAAGGTATGGACAGCTGCCCCATGACCCTGGTACTACTCCCTACTCAAATTACCAACTAACTATCAAAAGTTATGCTAACAAAACTGTTGGTTGATCCCAAAAATCTAGTATGAACATCTGTCTAGATGCTGCATCCGGCCCATTAGCTTCCTTTGCATAGCTCCCCTACAATATACCTCTTGCACAATTGTAGCAGTCAAAGTGCTGATGTTGTTGCTTTTATGCTGAAAGTGCCTTAGGTTTCTCTCCCTCCATATCAAATACACACCAGCTGCCAGAGTCATCCTATAAATGTGTCCCTCAACTGAATTCCCCCTTGCGTTGATCATAGCCCAGTTTACTTCATCACAGCACGTTGTTGGACTTCTCATAATCCCTTGCCAACGTAATACTCTTCTCCAAATCTCACCTAACACTGGACAGAGAAAAAATAAATGCTCTAGTGTCTCAGATTGGCCAGCACATAGTGGACAGGATAGATCTTCTATTTCATTCCATCTGGCCACTTTATCTTTGGTTTGTAATCTACCATGGATTGCTAAGTATAATATAAAAATCCATCAAGGCGCACCATGGATTGCAAAAATATAATTGTATTAGCAATAAGCAATTATTTTTTAAGAATATGTGTGAAAACTAAGATTTTATTATAATACTATTATCAAGTGAATTCAATGATTTCCAACTCTTTCTAAAATATAAATCTTCCAAAAGTGATTTATTTCAATTTAAGTAGTTTAGAATTCCAAACTCACCTTTCATCAATTTGATTCTCTCAAATAGTAGTCAAAGTATTATAAGTTTGTAGCATAGATTTTTAGATCTCTGTGAGACGATATCATAAACTATACTAGAATTTGACACAGTACGAGCAGAAAATCCTCTACACATTACCCTCTTCAGACCTACTATCGGCGAGTCCTAAAATACGAAAAATTACAAAATAATAAGTACCATATATATTTAAAATTAAAATAAGTACTTTAATGTTTTAAATACTAACCGAGATAAGAAATTCCGAGAAATCAAGAAACCTGGGAACGTCTACAGTTCTCATTGGTCGCTCCTCACGTAATGACGCGCGAAACGCATCTCAATCCATGTCATCACGTACTCCGAGGTACCTATTCTGGCTCTCTTTGAGATGAAGACTCGGGTATATCTGCAAATAGGCATGCCGGTGTAAACGCAGGTGTCGACGGTCGGGATGAAGTCAATGGGCCAGCTGAGCTACGGCTGCGGCTAGACTGGAACGGGAGCGGCCTCATCGGCCTCATCGTCCAGTTGGTGTCCTCTGCCACCACGTCCTCTAGCAGCACCATGTCCTCTGTCAGCACCACATCCTCCTCTATCACCACCTCCTCTGCCTGGCTATACTCCCCATCCGCCTCTACGATGTCCTCCTCCTCGCGCCTCCTAATACTGACCTTCTGGAACAGGATCATGCATACGCCTAATATCTCCTGCTTGCCGGATACTTTCCTCGGATATCCGTACAACCTCCCTAACAAGCCCCGTCTCCTCGGGGTTAAATATATGGTCTAACTACAATATGTGCAGTCATTGTACGATCATCAGCTGCATTTGTTTTCAACAATAATAATTAGTTAATTTTCAAAATAATAATTAATGCTATTAAATCAATCCAAGTGCGATAAACTTACCAACGCCTCATACTACCCCGCGAGTGTTGCTTATCCTCTATCCCTCGAGGGAAGTAAAGTGGAATTCCCAATCAAGCGGCATGTCATCTGCTGGTACCAGTGCATGTAATCCCTGATGGGAGTCATATGACCGACCTTCGCTAAACTCCCCAACTTGTGCTCCCAACGCTGGAGCTGGACACCCATGAAAGTCAGAAATGCATCATCGATGGTTGATCGATCGTCCCGCGTGTAGTAGCGGAGCTCATAACGAACACCTCAACAATGTCCAGGTGTATCAATAGACACTGCAACATCCACATGGCCTAACCAGCCCTGCAAAATACCGGCAATCCATCCGAAAAACTGGCGTACAGCGTTCATAAAAATAGCTGTATTAAATATAGCTACAAATTAGTGATCAACAAATAGAAATGAAATAATTAAAGTAATAATGTAAAATTAAACAATTTTACCGCATCGTCCGTCATGCGGTCAAGCTGGTCCCAAAATGGAATAAGATTGTGGTGAATATCCATATCCCGGTCAAATCCTGCCATCCACCTCCTCGCGTAGGGCATCTCATCAAGGAAGTCATGCCTAAATACGGGCTGAAAAGGCAGCATCCTATCCCACACCCATAACTGAAAGCGATATTAAAAAATGTGATTTTTAGTCGTCATTTGAAGAGGTATATTTAGAATAAAGGAACACACTTAAAATATTACCTAGAGAAGAGCAAAAAATCCACACACATCGCTGTTATAGCCAATAGACGCTCGGCATAGACATCGATAGAGGTATACCATAACAGCACTGCCCTGCTATAGTCTCCCAAGCGGTCCAGATGCTCCAAGAAGATCAAATACCGTATAGGCACCCGATACATTCGAGAACAGGATGCTCCCGAATATAACGAGCAGAAACAAACAGGCATGATGAGCAACAACCACCTGATCAGTGTTGTTGTGAACAGGAGGCAAGTCACACAAAGGGCACTAATCCTCACGCGACTCTGTCCTGAGATAGTGGTGGGGACTATAGGCACGAAATAGGTGAGCCTGGTTAACTCCGTCGTCCATGTACAACCAGGAGGAGGCTCAGCCCGACTGTAAAATGGGTCTCCATCTACCCACAATCCAAACATGACCTCAGCATCCTAAAGAGTGATTGTGGCCAGATCAGTGCGGAGATGAAAGGTGTGTGTCTACGGCCTCCACCGCTCAACCATGACCGTCACAAGCGCCCAATCATGTTGTACCCGACCAACGGAGAAGCAATGATAGATACCGCCCCATAACAGTATCTCTAAGATGCGTGCAGGTTAGGGGCGCTCGCGTAAAAGAGTCCACGGCATATCCAGCCTACAGGGACGGAGCAACGTCCCCATCTGTATAACATCACCCCATAATACTCGGACCTATGATAATCTTGCAGAGCAAGCACTAATCTAACGTCGGGTCCCGGGTGAACGTTAGGATCCATGGAGGTGTCGTATCTGTACAGACTAAATTATTCATTATTCTTGAAATTAGAGGGAAATTACGTTAACTAACTAATCCTTTATCAAAAAATTATATTAACTAACTAATCATTTATAGGGAAATTATATTAATGATGTTCAATTCAAAATTAAGGATTTAGTTTATCGTTCGTTATTCAAGATAAATTTGTGGATTATGAGAATTATGTCATATTATTTTTTGAATATTAATATCTAATTGAAAATTACTTATTACTTATTACTTAATTTATTTAACGGATAATTATGTTAACTAACTAATTCTTTAGCGGAAAATTATATTAACTAACTAATCCTTTAGTGAAATTTTATCAACGATGCTCGTTTATCATTCATTATTCAAAATTTGTGAATTATGAGAACTATGTTGTATTATATTTTTGTGAATAATTATATCTAATTAAAAATTTACATAATTAATTAATTTCTTAACTAAAAATTTATATTAAATAGCTAATTTATTTAACGAGAAATTATTTTAACTTACTAATCCTCTGTCGGAGAATTATATTAACTAACTAATCACTAATTATTCTCCTAACTACAATTAAAATAATAACGAACTAATTTATTTAACGAGAAATTATATTAACTACCTTAATAATTTAGCTAATTAACACATAACACTAGATGCATAATTACCACATTAACAATTAACACAGGTTAAATAATTTCACAAATAAATAAATTAACAATTAGATAATTAACAAATAATAGGAGATTACAATATTTTTCCTAATTACACAATTAATAATCAATTAACAACAAATAATTTAACAAACAAATTTTTTGTTAAAAAGCCACTGGGCAGTTCGAAAACTGCCAGTGGAGATGAGTCCAAAAATTTATTTTTCCAAATTCGAGACTATGAAACGTTAATCATGCTTAGGATTATAATGTATTTAACAAAATAATTAGAAAGTTCATAGTAAAATACCTTGATCGAAGCTTGTTGTAGAGTTGTTTGAATCGAGTTGTACGTCGCTTTTTTCCAAAATTCAACCTTCGAATCTTGTTCCTTGACTTGAATATATTGAGAATCTTGACTTTCGGAATAAAATTTGAAGCGAAAAGGCCATTTTTGGAAGTGGGCCCGGAGCTTTTCACCTTTAATGGCATTTTGTGGTTTAAAAAATTGGAAACGGGGGACCAGTGGGGAAGAAATCGATGGGGTCGGTTATATACTTCTATAGCGCAGGAAATTTCTGCGTTATAGAAAATTACGTCATTAACGCAGGAAATTCCTGCATTAAAGGTACTTCAGTAACAACTTTTTTTCTTGGGGTAATTTGGTTCATTTTGATTTTTGTTGGGTCATTTAGGTTCCGGACTCTAAAAAAAGTACATCCTTCTACTGACATCGTCCTTTCATTAAACCAAAAAAAAAAATAGAAGTGTATTATAAGCTAAAAAGAAACATTCTTTTTGTAAAATTCGAGATGATTAGAGGAAGGATAAAGTTGTTTTTGTCGATCACGTAAATATTTTATTTGTGATAATTTTTAAGTACAGAAAATAAATAATTATAATCACAAAACAAATACTATAAGATACTTCCTTCATTTCATACTAAGTGACTTTTTAGGCTTTCCATTTTGTTTCAAAATAAGTGGTGCTTTAGAATTTCAGAAGAAATTGATCTTCTTCTTCCAAAATGACCTTTAATCAAGAATCATTAAGCTTTTCTTTTTCTAGGCATTTAATTAGGGATAAATTAGTAAAAACACTCATAATTCTTTAGGAGTGAGCACTTTCTTGGAAAAATTAACTAAAGGTGACTTTTTAGTTATGAAATTAATATAGGTGACTTGTGGGGACCATTTCATCTCAAAACCCATTTAAATATGGGATTAAGATAATTGAGGTTCAAAGTGTATTTTTTAAAACTTCTTAATCTTTTATAAAATACAAAAAGATCAACTTAATCCAAAAACCCACTAGCCCCCTTCTCGTCCTCCCACCCCCCCCCCCCCCCCACACCCCACCCCCCCCCCCCCCAATTTTTTTTTTTTAAAAAGTTTTGATATTTTTTATTTGTTTTGTCACCAGTCCCCCTCCTCCTCCCACCCCTTCCCCCACCCCACACCCCACCCCCCAATTTTTATTTTTTAAAAAAGTTTGATATTTTTTATTTGCTTTTTCACTAGCCCCCCTCCTCCGCCCCCTCCCCCCCCCCCCCAAATTTTTTTTTTAAGTTTTAATTTTTTTTATTTGCTTTCTCACGCCCCCCCCCCCCCCCCCCCCCCCCGCCCACCCCCCCCCCCCCCAAATTTTTTTTTTTTTTTTTAAAAAAAGTTTTAACTTTTTTATTTGCTTTTTCACCCCCCACCTTCTCCTCCCCGCCCCCACCCCCACCCCCCCCCCCCCCCCACAATTTTTTTTTAAAATTTTGATTTTCTTTATTTGTTTTTTCAACCCCCCCCCCCCCCCCCAAAAAAAATTAAAAAAATAAATTTGATTTTTTTTTACCAGCCCCCACCCCTCCCCCACCAAATTTTTAAATTTTGTTTTTTGATTTTCTTTATTTATTTTTTCACCCCCTTTCTCCTCCTGCCAACCCTGCCCCCCCGCGCCCAAAAAAAAAATTTTGAAAAGTTTTCTTTTTTGTTTTTTTACCCCC
>NC_081349.1:19021546-19131064 GCF_029784015.1 Lycium ferocissimum
TAGATACCGCCCCATAACAAAGATCTCAAGACGCGCGCAGTGTTGTGGCGCCGCGTAAAAGAGTCCACGGCATATCTGTGCCCTGGCACTGAGAGAGCAACGTCCTATCCGTATAACATCACCCCATAATACTCGGACCTATGATAATCTTGCAGTAGCAAGCACTAATCTAACGTCGGTCCCGGTGAACGTTAGGATCCACGGAGGGTGTCGTATCGTACAGACACTAAATTATTCATTATTCTTGAAATTAGAGGGAAATTACGTTAACTAACTAATCCTTTTTATCAAAAAATTATATTTAACTAACTAATCATTTATAGGGAAATTATATTAATGATGTTCAATTCAAAATTAAGGATTTAGTTTATCGTTCGTTATTCAAGATAAATTTGTGGATTATGAGAATTATGTCATATTATTTTTGAATATTAATATCTAATTGAAAATTACTTATTACTTATTACTTAATTTATTTAACTGATAATTATGTTAACTAACTAATTCTTTTAGCGGAAAATTATATTAACTAACTAATCCTTTAGTGAAATTTTATCAACGATGCTCGTTTATCATTCATTATTCAAAATTTGTGAATTATGAGAACTATGTTGTATTATATTTTTGTGAATAATTATATCTAATTAAAAATTTACATAATTAATTAATTTCTTAACTAAAAATTTATATTACATAGCTAATTTATTTAACGAGAAATTATTTTAACTTACTAATCCTATATCGGAGAATTATATTAACTAACTAATTACTAATTAACAATTGTTAACTAATTATCCTCCTAACTACAATTAAAGTAATAACGAACTAATTTATTTAACGAGAGATTATATTAACTACCTAATTAATAATTAATTAGCTAATTAAGACATAACACTAGATAACTAATTAGCACATTAACAATTGACATGGGATAAACAATTTCACAAATAAATAAATTAACAATTAGATAATTAACAAATAATAGGAGATTACAATATTTTTCCTAATTACACAATTAATAATCAATTAACAACAAATAATTTAACAAACAAATTTTTTGTTAAAAAGCCACTGGGCAGTTCGAAAACTGCCAGTGGAGATGAGTCCAAAAATTTATTTTTCCAAATTCGAGACTATGAAACGTTAATCATGCTTAGGATTATAATGTATTTAACAAAATAATTAGAAAGTTCATAGTAAAATACCTTGATCGAAGCTTGTTGTTGTTTGAATCGAGTTGTACGTCGCTTTTTTCCAAAATTCAACCTTCGAATCATGTACCTTGACTTGAATATACCGAGAATCTTGACTTTCGGAATAAAATTTGAAGCGAAAAGGCCATTTTTGGAAGTGGGCCCGGAGCTTTTCACCTTTAATGGCATTTTGTGGTTTAAAAAATTGGAAACGGGGACCAAAGGGGAAGAAACCGATAGGGTCGGTTATATACTTCTATAGCGCAGAAATTTCGTTATAGAAAATTACGTCATTAACGCAGAAATTCCCGCATTAAAGGTACTTCAAGAATAAACTTTTTTTCTTGGGGTAATTTGGTTCATTTTGATTTTTGTTGGGTCATTTAGGTTCCGGACTCTAAAAAAAGTACATCCTTCTACTGACATCGTCCTTTCATTAAACCAAAAAAAAAAATAGAAGTGTATTATAAGCTAAAAAGAAACATTCTTTTTGTAAAATTCGAGATGATTAGAGGAAGGATAAAGTTGTTTTTGTCGATCACGTAAATATTTTATTTGTGATAATTTTTAAGTAATAAAATAAATAATTATAATCACAAAACAAATACTATAAGATACTTCCTTCATTTCATACTAAGTGACTTTTTAGGCTTTCCATTTTGTTTCAAAATAAGTTTTGCTTTTTTAGAATTTCAAGAAATTGATCTTCTTCTTCCAAATGACCTTTAATCAAGAATCATTAAGCTTTTCTTTTTCTAGGCATTTAATTAGGATAAATTAGTAAAAACACTCATAATTCTTTAGGAGTGAGCACTTTCTGGAAAAATTAACTAAAGGTGACTTTTAGTTATGAAATTAATATAGGTGACTTGTGGGGACCATTTCATCTCAAAACCCATTTAAATATGGGATTAAGATAATCGAGGTTCAAAGTGTATTTTTTAAAACTTCTTAATCTTTTATAAAATACAAAAAGATCCCAACTTAATCCAAAAACCCACTAGCCCCCTTCTCATCCTCCCACCCCTCCCCCCCCCACACCCCACCCCCCCCCCCCCCAATTTTTTTTTTTTAAAAAGTTTTGATATTTTTTATTTGTTTTGTCACCTACCCCCCTCCTCCTCCCACCCCTTCCCCCACCCCACACCCCACCCCCCAATTTTTATTTTTTAAAAAAAGTTTGATATTTTTTATTTGCTTTTTCACTAGCCCCCCTCCTCCGCCCACCCCTCCCCCCCCCCCCCAAATTTTTTTTTTAAGTTTTAATTTTTTTTATTTGCTTTTTCACAGCCCCCCCCCCCCCCCCCCCCCCCCCGCCCACCCCCTTCCCCCCAATTTTTTTTTTTTTTTTAAAAAAAGTTTTAACTTTTTTATTTGCTTTTTCACCCCCCACTCTCTCTCTCCCCCCCCCCCACCCCCACCCCCGACCCCCCCCCCCACAATTTTTTTTTTAAAAATTTTTGATTTTCTTTATTTGTTTTTTCAACCCCCCCCCCCAAAAAAAAAATAAAAAAATAAATTTGATTTTTTTTTACCAAATTTTCCCCCACCAAATTTTTAAATTTTGTTTTTTGATTTTCTTTATTTATTTTTTCACCCCCTTTCTCCTCCCCCCAACCCCCCCCCCCCCCCCCCCCCCCAAAAAAAAAAAAAAAAAAAATTTGAAAAAGTTTTTCTTTTTTGTTTTTTGCACCCCCCACCCTTCCAAAAAGGAAATTTTTCAAAAAATTTATTTTTTTTGCACCACCCTCCCCCCTCCCCTCCCTAAAAATAAATGATTTTTCTTGAAAAGAAGTTTCGAATTTTTTTTTTTTGGTTTCTTACTTCCCCCACCCATCCGAAAAAAATTAATTTTGTTTTTTTAAAAAAAAATCCGTCCACCCCCCCCCCCCCCCCCCCCCTCCCACTCCAAAAAAAAAATCTTGAAAGGAAGTTTTGAATTTTTTTTGTTTTTTTTTTGTTTTGGGTTTAGGAAAAATTTGGATAAAATCCAGGTTGTTGTTGTTGTGTGTTTGTAGTGAAATAGAAAGTTTTTCTGTTGTTGTCCTGGTATGGTTCAGGGTTTAGGAAAAGATATCCAACATATGATTTTTTTTGTTCTTGTCCCGGTATTTATCCGGTTCGTCTATAGAAGATATCCAGATTTGTAGTTATTGCAACAAGTTCTACACTTGTGGCAACAAGTAGACAATCTATTGCAACAACTACAAATCTGTTGGACATAGCTTCGCTATTTGGTTCGTTTGTAGAAAATATCCAATCAGATTTTTAGTTGTTGCAACAAGTTATACACTTGTTGTAACAAGTATGCAATCTGTTGCAACAACTACTAATCATTGACATAGCTTCAGCTTATTTGTTTCTCGTGTAGAAGATGTCCAACGTATTTGTAGTTGTTGCAACAAGTTTACACTTGTTGCAACAAGTAGACAACTGGTTGCAACAACTACAAATCTGTTGGACATAGCTTCAGCTTATTTGGTTCTCGTTTTGTAGAAGATATCTACCGATTTGTAGTTGTTGCAACAAGTTCTACACTTGTTGCAACAAGTAGACAACTGTTGCAACAACTACAAATCATTGGACATAGCTTCCGTTATTTGGTTCGCTTTGTAGAAAATATCCAATGTATTTTTAGTTGTTGCAAATAGGGTTGTTCACGGTTTTGGTTAAAACCAAAACCAAACCGAAAATTTAACTAAACCAAATAAAAAAAAAGTACATTTGGTTTGGTTTGGTTTTAAATTTTAAAAACCGATAATATTTTAGTTTGGTTATGGTTCTATTAAAAATAACCGAATAAATAACCGAACCAAATCAATAAATTATATACATAAATTTTATAATTATTTATATGTATAATAGTAGTTTTTCATAAATAATTATAAATATTTTGTCCTTTATGTTATTTGTGAATGATGTTTATGAACTTATTTATTTTGATTAGTTGTGGTATTTGGAGCCAAGGTGGCTGTTGAACAATTTCTGTTTATGAACTTATTTATTTTGCTTACTAATTGTTGCAATAGATGCATATAGTAGAATTGCTTGGTTGCTTAGTTGCTTAGTTGTTACAACAAATTACTGACCTTGTTGGAAAAAAATCAAAAAATTGCTTAAATTATTGTAAAAACTAAAAAATATGTCGCAACAGATGAGTTAATTGTTGCAACAGATCATACACTTGTTGAAGAAGTTGCAACAAGTTACTAATCTGTTTCAACAGATGGATCAGTTGTTTAAGCAAGTTGACTAATTGTTGCAACAGATTAATCACCTTGTTTGAATTATTGCAACAACTTACTCATATGTTGCAGCAGGTATCTCATATGTTGCAACAACTTACTCATATGTTGCAGCAGGTATCTTATATGTTGCAACAACTCCTCCATTATTGCAACATATTCACGATATTACTAACTGCTTAAATAAGTTACTAATCTCTTTAGACAAATTGCCTAAATGATTGCAACAGATCATACAATTGTTGAAGAAGTTGCAACAAATTACTAATCTGCTTCAACAAGTTACTAATCCGCTCCAACAAGTAACTAACTGCTTAAACAAGTTATTAATCTGTTGCAACATATACTACAGTTGTGGAAGAAGTTGCAACAAATTACTAATCTGTTTCAACAAGTTACTAATCCGTTCCAACAAGTAACTAATCTGTTTAAACAAGTTACTAATCTGCTGCAACAGATCATACAGTTGTGGAAGAATTTGCAACAAATTACTAATGATTTTAGTAGATATATATATATTGATCACTAAATATAGTTGATTTCCATTGTTTATCACTAAATATGGGTGAATCAAGTAGTTCACACCAATTCACTCCAATGATCACTCCATTTAGTGCGTATTGACTTAGTTGATCATCTATCCCGACCCAAAACACCATCAAATTACTTAAGTATATATATTGATCAATAAATATGGTTGATTTCCATTGTTTATCACTAAATATGGGTGAATCAAGTAGTTCATATCAATTCACTCCCATGATCACTCCGCTTAATGCGTATTGACTTAGTTGATTATCTATCTTGACCCAAAACACCATCAAATTGCTTAAGTATATATATTGATCAATAAATATGGTTGATTTCCATTGTTTATCACTAAATATGGGTGAATCAAGTAGTTCCCATCAATTCATTCCCATGATCACTCCGTTTAGTGCGTATTGGACTTAGTTGATCATCTATCCTGACCCAAAACACCATCAAATTGCTTAAGTATATATATTGATCAATAAATATGGTTGATTTCCATTGTTTATCACTAAATATGGGTGAATCAAGTAGTTCCCATCAATTCACTCCCATGATCACTCCGTTTAGTGCGTACCGACTTAGTTGATCATCTATCCCGACCCAAAACACCATCAAATTGCTTAAGTATATATATTGATCAATAAATATGGTTGATCTCCATTGTTTATCACTAAATATGGTCGATTTCCATTATTTATCACTAAATATGGCCGATTCCCTTTATTGATCACTAAATATGGGTGAACCAAGTAGTATCTCAAAGCAAGTGTAGTATCTGTTGAACAACTCGTAGTATCTGTTGAACAACGTAGTATCCTTTGTAACAACCGTGGTATCTCGTTGCAAAGAATCGTAATATCTGTTCTAAGAATACACTTAGAATTGCCCATCTAATCCATGAAATTACTATCTAATCCATTAAGGATGTTAGTAGATATATATATTCATCACTAAATATCGTTGATTTCATTTGTTTAACACTAGATATGGGTGAATCAAGTAGTTCACATCAATTCACTCTAATAATCACTCGTTTTAGTGCATACTGACTTAGTAGATCATCTTTCCTGACTTAAAATACTATCAAATTGATTAAGTATTATATATTGATTACTAAATATCGTTGATTTCATTTGTTTATCACTAAATATGAGTGAATCAAGTAGTTCACATCAATTCACTATAATAATCACTCGATTTAGTGCATACTGACTTAGTAGATCATCTTTCCTGACTCAAAATACTATCAAATTGATTAAGTATTATATATTGATCACTAAATATCGTTGATTTCATTTGCTTTATCACTAAATATGGGTGAATCAAGTAGTTCACATCAATTCACTCTAATGATCATTGGATTTAGTGCATATTCCTGACTCAAATTACCATCAAATTGATTAAGTGTTATATATTGATCACTACTTATCATTGATTTTCTTTGTTTATCACTAAATGTCATTGATTCCCTTTGTTGATCACTAAATATGGGTGAATCAAGTAGTATCCGTTGCAACAATCGTAATATCCGTCGCAACAAGTTGTAGTATCTGTTGCAACAACCGTAGTATCCGTTGCAAAAAGAAAAGACATAGTTGTTGAACAAGTCCTTACTCTTGTTGGATAAAACACAACAAGTTACCAACTTTCTGCAACAAGTCACTCCACTTGTTGGAAAAACCCCAACATGTAACTTAGTTGCTGCAACAAGGCCTGTCAGTTGTTGCAACAGATTGCTTATTTGCTGGAAATCTTTTAGCAGTTGGATAAAACACAAGTTACTAGTTGTTGCAACAAGTTCTGTTTACACTTGTTGGATAAAACCCAACAAGTTACGAGCTATTGCAACAACAGATTCATTGCTTGCCGAAAACCTGTTCAAGAATTTATTAACAACACACACATTTGTGATTTGAACACGATCAACATATCATATAAACCAAGTTCACAAGCACCAAGAACAAAATTAACATTCTAAAAAAGAATAACATTAAAATGTCATAAAGTTCCAACAAATAACCGTTATTACAACACAAAGGTAATTAACAACTATGGAGCATTTCACTTGACAACAACTACAAATCATTGGATATTTTCTACAAACAACCAAATAAGAATCAAGCTATATCCAACAGATTTGTAGTTGTTGTAACAGACATCTACTTGTTGCCACAAGTGTAGAACTTGTTGCAACAACTATAAATGTTGGATATCTTCTATAAACATAACCAGATAAATACTGTGACAATAACGTAAAAACATCTATTGATATCTTTTCCTAAACCCTAAACCATACCAGGACAACAACAGAAAAACCATCTATTTCACTACAAATACACTACAACAACAACCTGAATTTTATCCAAACTTTTCCTAAACCCAAAAAAAAAAAATCAAAACTTATTTTCAATATTCTTTTGAGTGGGGGAGGGGGTGGTGCAAAAAAAAAAAACTTTTCAAAACTTTTTTTAAAAAAGCAATCGGGGGGGGGGTAGTGAGGGGGGTGGTAGGAGGAGGGGGTGAAAAAATAAAAAAAAATTAAATATTTTTAATAGTTTGGGGGGGGGGGGGGGGGGAGGGATGGGAAGAGGAGTGAGATCGGTAAGAAAAAATTAAAACTTTTTTTAAATTTTTTTTGGGGGGTGGTGGGGGTGGGGGGAGAGTTGCTAGGAGGAGGAGGGAGGGGGTGAAAAAATAAATAAAGAAAATCAAAAAAAATTAATTTTTTTTTTTTTGGGTGGGGGTGGGGGGGGGGATGAGGGGTGGGGTGGGGAGGGTTGCGAGGAGGAGGAGGGGTGAAAAATAAATAAAGAAAATTAAAAAAAATTAATAATTTTTTTTTTGGGGGGGGTGGGGGGGGGGGGGGGTTAGGCGGTTGGGAAGAGTAGGGGGTGAAACAAAAATAAAGAAAATAAAAAAAAAATTTGGTCAAAGGGGCGGGGCGGGGGGTAGGGGAGGGGGTTGGGGTGGGGGGAGGAGGAGGAGGGGGGTGAAAAAACAAATAAAGAAAATTTAAATTTTTTTTTTTTGGGGGGGGGGGGGGGGGGGGGGTGCGGGGGTGGGGGGGTGAAAAAAAAATAAAGAAAAAAAAAATTTGGCAGGGGGGGTGGGGGGGGGGGGAAGGGGAGGGGGGGTGGGGCATGGGGTCGGGGCGGGGTCGGGGCGAGGGTGGGTCAAAGTGTTAAAAATAAAACTTGAGTGCAAAGTGTTAAAAATAAAGTTGAGGGTTAAAGTGTCAAAATAGAAACTTTTGGGCAACTTCAAAACCCCTTAATCACTAATAGAAAATTATCACCTCTACCTAATAATTAAAACTTGAGTCACCTGTACTAAAAAAAAAAACTAAAGAGTGACTAATAATTAAATGCCCCCACTTTCTTAGGGGGGGGGGGTGCATAACCCTAAAAAGTCACTTATTATGGAATGGAAGGAGTAATTAATTTTGTTTTAATGGAAGCGATCAGCTCAAGATTTGGTTCTAGTGGGAATAACAATGATCACGGTAGGCATGGTAAGTAGACACGAACATCAATGTTTAAACCCACAATAAATTTATAACGAGCAAAATGGTGTTATTAAAACACTTCCTTTACCTAATCGGGCAAGAGTGGAATGAAACATTGAAAGAATTATGCACTTTGGCATTACAAAAACAAGTTGCTTTAGAGAACTCGTCCAAATTGTTAGAGATTCAACCAATTTGTTCACAATAGAATTTAACACTTTTAGATAAGTGCAGGCTATTAATGTGTTTATTACTAATTGGCTACACTGGCTTCAATACACAATAATTATATATTTTCTATACTAATTTGCTACACTGGCTTCAATATACAATAAGTATATATTTTCCTTTTCAAAAATAGATTACAACTGCGTTGTTGTGCCGAGGGTCTAGCCGAAACAACCTTTTTAGGGGTACGGTCTGCACAGATCTACCCTCCCCAGTTTTCACATGTGAGATTACACTAGTATGTTATTGTTGTAGATTACATATATCATTCAAACTAAAAGTAGTAGTAAGTGCAGGATACCTACTATAAATACTCTACATCCACATTTAATATGTCTCATAATATAACGATCAGCCAACATCAGACAATAACCTAATGTTTTGTCCTTAAGACTGAACAATACACAATCTAATTAGACTCGAATTTAACATTATCAGAAATGATAATTTCTTAAGGACTATATTCGGACAACTTATAAAAATAAGCATAAAAAATGGTGACTTTTAAAGGGACATCTGCCAAATCAGAGCCCAACCAAAACTTGGATTGATTTGATCTAAATCTACAGCCCAAATTGACCCATGAAAAATTTCACCTAAGTTCTTAAATAAAAAACTGTTTTAGTTTCAAATGCTATGTCCAGCTATAAGGATGAAAAAATATTTATTAGTTCTCTTTGATAATTAAGCAAACTATAAGAACAAAGAAATTAAAATTTAATAAAGTTGGGCAAGTTGCGGCCTAACTCAATATTTAGCCCATACTAACATAACTCATCTCAGCCCAAGTGACCTTTAGACAAGGTCCGCTCGTTAATTAACTCAACTCATTTTCGCCCACCCAAATTCAACCGGGCAATGCCCTTATTTCACGGTGGTCTTTAATTTTTGCCCATCAAATTAAAATATTTAATTTTTGTTCTTCGCTTAAAACTCCTGGGTTCCAGCTTTGAATCCCCGCTCAGTCAAAAAAAAATTTTAAAAAAAAATTGCAAGGCAAAGTTTGCCTGCAAGACTTGGCCTGCAAACTCTACTTAAGGCAGAAAAAGCCTTCGGGTATAAGGCAAACTCTACCTTAAGGCAATTTTTTTTTCTACTCAGATGGAATTTTGTAAACCTCTGCCTTAAGGCCTAATAAGCCTAATTTTGCTACGAAACTCTACCTTGCGATTTTTTTTTTTTCTAACTGAGCCAAGGTTCGAACCTAGAACCTCGGGATATTTTAGGCGAAGGCCAAAAATTAAAGACCAACAATTTGAGGGGCAAAAATTAAAGACCAGTGCCTTTGAAGGCCAATCCGTGCAATAAAAAAATAAATGCGCGGATTGTCCATCAAAGGCACTGGTCTTTAATTTTTGCCCCTCAAGTTGCTGGTCTTTAATTTTTGTCCTTCGCTTAAAAAAGTGACCGAAAATACCCCGAGGTTCTGCATTCAAACCCTTGCTCGGTAAAAAAAAAAAAAAAAAAAAAAGAAAGGCAAGGCTTTGCAAAAAATCTGCCTTATGCGGTAGAGTTTGCCTTAAGGCATACCTTACGATTTTTTTTTATTATTATTTTATGGCTAAGCGTGATTCGAATCCAAACCTCGGGTATTTTAGGCGAAGGACAAAAATTAAAGATCGGCAATTTGAGGGACAAAAATTAAAGACCACCCCCAAAGCCTGCAAATCGTGCAAATTGCCCCAAAAAAATGAATTGAACCCAACAACAAGCCAAGCCCATTTGACACCCCTAACTCCAACTAGCCCGATCAAGGCACTAAAATTCCAAATTAGGCATTGCTTGCTTGTACTTTCTCTTTGAGGTACCATTAATAAAAGTCCATGCACGTCCTCTCCGGAGTGGTTTTTCAAAAAAAAAATTGATTGAAAAGTAGGGCACGGGTTAGAGCTATCATAAACAAATAAGGTAAAGGATAAAATAAAATTATTAGACAATAAGTAAAGACAAAATTAATGGGAAAAAAGGTAACGACGCGATCACATCTAATCGATGGTTACACTGAATGGAACTTTTTATCGCTACATAACGATGCGATACAATAAAATTTATCGATCAAAATAAATATTGTATTTAAACTAACAAAGATAGTACAATACAATAGGTAACAACCATCCAAACAAGCTGTAAGTAGCAAAAAAAAAAAATATGTGTCTGCATTTTCTATTATCTTCTTCACTTTCTCCTACCCCGTAAAAACTAATATTGGACTTTGCAAATTTGCATCCTACACTATCCAAATATAGGATTCAAATCTCGCTCATAGTCTTGCTTTTTCTTGTGTTATCCTTCCTCTCTGTTCTTGGGTTCATCCCTAAAACAATTAGAAAAGACAAAAAAAAAAAAAAGGAGGGGTGGGGGGTGGAAGGGGGGGGGGGACCTGTCTACTCCTGTCAGTCACAATATTAGATTTAGGTACATAATTAGCACTGTTCTTAGAGTTCTTCAATAATAGCACATTTTATTACTTGATCATATTTACGTGTGGTAATTTGTTCCTCTAAATCAGAGATAAACATTTAATTTATCCCACTAAACAAGGTACTATAGCCCACCTTAGCCTACATTCAATTTCATTAACGTATTCATAGGCTCAACATGGCAGATATTTATACTAGTGAGAACCTAATTTCTCTCTCTTCTGTAACTAATCATTAATAATGCGTATAACTAATTATATAACGTATCCATAGGCTCAACAATGCAGATATTTATACTAGTGAGAATCTCATTTCTCTCTCTTCTGTAACTAATTATTAATAATGAGTACAACTAATTATACCAATAATTTAATGAGCATATAATTATAATATGAAATCTATATTACTAACTGTTACGAAATGTTAAACAAATAATACTGCTACAATTTTGTAAATATTGTCCATTTATGTTTTTTCCCCTTTTGTATTGCCCTGCTATTTAGCGTTGGAAAGTATTTAACAATTTCCTCAGTCTCACTGATATTTTCCCCCTAAAAAAATTTTTGTCAGTTCACAGTGTCAATTTGCAATCTTTTATTCAGGAACATTGATTTATATAATCTACTCTATCTTTGTATATATATAAAATCCAACATAACCAATCTCATATTTTTCTCGGAGGGCCAAAAGTTACTTCATCTATCATAAAGTGAAAACGAGAAGAATTACGATGACCTGATTATCATATCACTAGCTGATGCGAGTGAAATTCGATCGAGTTTCATACACAGTTACATTCCACAAACATTTATTAAGTAGATGGAAATGGAATTTAAGTCAACATATTCCAAAGACTGACAATAAAGTTGATTTGATCAGAGAATTATTAAGTGTAGCAGGACAAATTAGTTTTCATTAGATTGGTATGAAATTTAAGACATCTTTATCAATCGTACGAAAAAATAACTAAAACATACTCTTTTCATGTCAACAAATGAAAACTAAAATCTTTTGAGTCGCATATATTTATTTCGTTCCCACTTGTAAATATTCTCCATCTTTGTTGTAAAATAAACCATAGAGTCTAGTATATACTCGATTGTCTTTTACAAATTTCTGTGACTTGGTTCTTTTTTCATAATTTCTTTTAATTAGTGAAAATCCCAACTTCTTAAAACTACTTGCACCGAAACTGCAGTAATAATGGTCTCATTAAAGCGATGTGGATGCTTAAAATGCCATAATGAAAGAGAATAAAAAGCATGATGGTTCAACCAAGACATTATAGGGTAAAAGCTGCTCCAGCTAGTATAAGCCTGGTATTACTACACATCGCAGCAATAAGCCAGATACATTCTTTTGATTGCCTGAACCTCAATAGTATAGATTTAATAGGACTAGAAATGAAGGCACTAAATACGCACCATGATGGTGATCACTCATCAGACCAGACTCCCAAAAGCAAACTTGCTTCCACCGAGGTATAAATTAAGCAGCAATATTAATGGAACTGCGTCTTCATTGCTATTAAACCTTGCCACTATAGGAGCCTCACTTCTGGCTATCTGTGCAAGCACATGAAAACAGTGAGCAAGGCCTCACTCCAACACACACACACACACACACACACTTTTCTTCATTTTTGTGGAACAATCTGGTGAAGAACAAGGATGATACCTGAATCATGATGTGCCCCAGTGAGATAAAGATCGTTGATAACATTTTGATCAATGTTCTACATCTTCAGGCAGGATGGCTTTTCCTCTATAAACATACTGCATCTCTTCCGTCCATGTCTGCAGTACATCGGGCGTCATTTCATTAAATTACATTGTTGCCATAGTACAGACTATGGTGCTATTAGTTACTCTGATTTTCTATAGCAGGAACTTTCACGGAACACTAACATCTTGCGAGTGTTATCATCTTAGCAGGAGAAAGGACAAAAAGGGAACCCAAGGAAGCTTACCTCATGTCTGAAGGAAATCCTCAAATTGGGTACATTTGTCTTGTGAATATCGTTTCCTTGAGGGCCTCTCTTGTAGTATTTACTGCCATGCCAATGCATCTGCAACATTTATGATAGGAAGTAAATTAGCATTGGTGTTACAAAGTGCTCTTCAGAATACCCCTTACCCGAACCTCTTTTTCATCATATGTTTGGATGCACTAAGTTTAATGCTTCCATTAACCTCTAAAGCCTATGTTGCTTGATTTACAATCACCCTCAACATCTGGGCTAGGTAAATAACATACAAGTTTCTCAGAGATGTGATATTTAACACAAGTGGAATCAAAATGAAGTCATTAATATTACTCTGTAGCGTCCAAGCACCAGAATTACTAAGTCCTCCCTCACCAACCCCCCCCGCCGAACTCTCCAACAGAACTAAGAATGCGTTAAGGGATCAAAAGTGATACATCTATTAAAAGGCCAGACTGATACAGCAAGTATGTTCATTTTCTCCTTGCCAATTTTCATATGTTGCGAATAAAACCTTGAGATGCATATTTCTATTAAGATGAAATGTAGGACTATTTGGAGCCGATAGTTGGAGGTAAGAGGTGAAGGAAGAAGACAATCAAAAATTACAGTTTTTCCAAACAAAAATCCATTCCCAATCTTTTGGAATACAAGTTCAACTAAACAATTTCAGTCTCTCATGCGAAAGAACTAACCTATGAGAAACCACGGCTATAAAGTGTAGTAAATTTGTGATTTTTCAACCAAAGAATCATCACTTAGGCCACACAGAAGATCTGTCAAAGAGTTGCGTATAAATCAGGCCTGAATGCAGTAATTGCTCACCTTGTCTGCATGCTTGAACCCTGACTGATAGACCGAATTCCTAGCTATCTCACAAAGGTCACAAGAACTCAGCTTCCATACCTGAAATATAAAAGTTGGTTAAGGACACATTGTCATTACTACTATATATAAGGGACAATCAAAGGGCTTTTGTAGTCCTCACAAAAATTTCCAACATATTCTCAAACTTTTCTATTAATTACTTTTAGGACTTGACATTATTTTCTAAAGTCAAATTTACTTTTTTTCCTTAATTATGGGCTACTTTTCAAAAGCTACTCAATTTTTGTAGTTCTCACAAAAATAATTCTTGTCCATTTTACCCCTATTTGAAGTTTTAATGATCTTGCAAGTTCTCACCCGTATTGGCAAATTTGATTAATTACATGGGCCTCTAAAATATTATAAGGAGTGATGATGTCACGGAAAATGTGATACTCTTAAATATTATAAGGAATGATGATGTCACGGAAAATGGGATAGTGACCCCAAAAAAGACCTATTTATTCAACAAAATTTAAAATTGATCAAAGGTTTGTTGTCTTTCTTTTATTCGAAAATGGTTATTAAGCTTGTGTCAAATTATTATTTTTTTTAAAAAAAAAAAAAATTATTATGGACAAGTAAAAAAGTTATTAAACTAAAAAATATTTTTTATATATAGCTAAAAATGTTTCAAAAAAATAATTTTTTTTTTGAAATTGGTAACTGTGTTTCAAAAAAATAATTTAAAAACTAGAGTTTAACTCTCCAAATAAAAATAATATTAAATAATAATGAAAATGATTTTTCACATTTTTTAATATTGCAATGTTCTAAAAGAGATAGGATAACCAATGTTTTATATAATTTAGGATAAAATGGTCAAGTTAAACATGAAATACTAATGTTCCCTATATGTTTAAGAAATTACAATTTCCGTAAAAAGTAACTTAAATTAAGAAAAAGTAAAAAATACATCATTTTTTAATATGAATTTTTTAAGGAAAAGGAAAGATTAAAGTAAGAAAAACAAATGATTTCATTAACGTTTCAATTCTTTTAGTATGATTTAATCTGAAGGAACATCTATAAAAGTATTTTGCCATATCAAGACTTTTAATTATTTAATTTTAAATGCTATCTTATTTATAAATTAACTTCATTGACGTCATCATACAATAACTTGTAGCATCAAGTAATTTCGATATTACTTAGATACTGTAATCGTTTTGCAAAAACTGAGTTTGCCAATATAAGTTTAATTGGAAAAAAAAAAAAAAAGGTCAAAGACTTTCCTCTCATAAACTTTCATTAAAATAATACTATATAACTGAGGATCCATGAGTTTTGTAGTCCTCACATCTTTAGAACTGTCATATTTGCCCCTGTATTGGCCTTTATTTGCATAGCTATCATGTATGTGTTTTGGTAAATTTTTGAAAGTTTGATGGCAATTATAAAAGGCAACAAAGGTGGTGTCAAAGCAGCAACAAACAATTGACAAACGTCCTTGAATTCTTTCAAAAGTTTGCTTAGGGTCCCACATATTATTCTACTACATGCACATATTTTCTCTTTTTTCCCAATTACCATAATTCTACATTTTCACTGCTTTTTGTTTTTTTGTTTTATATTTTTTAAAGTTGCAGCCATACTCTAAGAATGATTCAATTCTTTTCATTATATATTTGCTCAATAGACCCGATGCAATGAATTTTTGTGTACCTCTCATTTAAAAATATAGAGCAAGAGATAGGATTATATATCTAAAATTATATAAATGTTATATTTATGTATCTAAAATTATATAAATGTTATATTTATGTGCTAATACTCACTATATATTTGCACCCATGGTGAAATGACTAAATCTATCTCTATGACCCAAACTATTTTAATATTAAGAAATAACCCAAAATGTATTTAGTTGGCATTTCTTTAGGCTACTATTTATTGTTCAACACACATGTTATATGTTTGCTCAATGTTAATCTATGTCATAATCTAATGAATTTTTTTAAATGTTACATAGAAACTTTGCCTTGTCCGGCATAAATTATGTAGGATTTAAGTTATCCGGCGTAACTTCATTTCTAAAAAACTTAGGCGGATAGGGCAAAATTTCTTTAAACTTATGCCGAGCGAATTAGTTACTACACAACTTATGCCGGATAACTTCATTTATGCTGGCCTTGAGAACTTTTTTTTTTTTTTTTTGACATTGCTGGGGATCAAACTCAGAATCTCTGATTTCGTAGACCAGCGAATAAGGTTATTTTGACCCAAAAATTTCCATTAAATGAGAAGCAGGGGCAAAAATTAAAGACCAAATTTGAGGTACAAAAATTAAAGACCAGTCCATATGAAGGGCAATCCGCGCAAAAAATTATTGTTTTGATATTTTGAGTTTGGGCCCCCTCCAGCAATTAGTTCTACTGAGTGGAATAAAAAGAAAAATGGACTAACCTTAGCTGCAACACTGTATTCTTCCACGAGGGGCTCCTTTGTCAAGTGAATTTGCAAGGGGTCATCACTAGAGAGTGAGACATTCATGCCACGATGGAAGAACATAAGGAATGGGTTCCGATTATAGTCGAGGAAAAGTGAATTATTGCTCAAGGGAGACATTGCCAGTCCAACCTGAATAGTTATACAGAACAGTGGCAATAAAGTGAATAAACAGGAAAACAAAGGGAAGCGAGCGAGAGCGCTAGAGTGTAGCACATAATATATAAATAAGGATGACTTCAGAGGAATATTCCACAGAAAAATATGATGCGTCCCAGCATAGCTCAACATTACAAATATAACATGATAATAAATCAAATCATCATCAGGACCAAATTTCTGGGAAATTTTTTGTACATATGAAGCACACTACATATTGAAGAAATAAAATTTAGTTGAATTGCATTCGTGCTGCCATCTTAGTGTATATCAATAAAAATAATAGATTTGTTTAAAAAAATAGAGAAATATGATGAAGATAGGTCCCAGGCCAAAGCTAGATGCAGCACTTCTGGGGAATGCTTAACAAAGTGAACATGCAAAATAGCAAGAACAGTAAGGAGCAATTCTTCAGAAACATTTTCTATTTCAATGTCTAAGGGTATTGGCACATGGCGCACTTGTGATCTAGATCTAGACTAGCTTACTCTATATAATTTACCCGTAAGTTTTTCTTCTCCTTTTTCCTCGTGATGTTTCTAAATCCAGTGTGTGAATTCCTCTTTTACACCCTCTTAAGTTTTGAAATATAATCATATCAGCGAGGCCTCATAAACTTTAACAAGCATCCAATAGGTCATTACAACCTTTCCACTGTATGCATTAGTAAGTACAATCTTCCTTGGACTACCCTAAATGATTTAATAATGTCATCTAATTGCAGGGAATTTCAAAATAGATCTAAACAATGCTCACTGCATCTATCAGTTAATGAGATAAAGGTTATTAAGAGAGACACCTGTGCAAGGTAGTAAAGATAATGCAGTACAGGACTCTTCCGCAAATTGATGCCATGAGAAATGTTATGACATAAAAGAAACCCAGCAGCTAAATGATCAACATCACCCGCCTGCATGAACTTGAGAACATAAATTTCGCACACTTATATTTTGCTAACAGAAAGATCACCAGAAGTGAACACCAACCTCCCCACAGTGTGGTCTTAATCTGATTGTTCGCAACCCTTTTGATTCCCGAAGCTGACATAAGAAATAATAAATACATAACATATAGTCTTACGCTTAGGAAAGAGAGACAACAGTCCACACAATCTTGCGGAAAAGATGTCCTCTCCGTTACAAAGAAAAAATAGGGCAGCAGTAGACAGGAAGAAGCTCAAGTATGCTAGCAAACATAAACAATGAAAGAGGTTGATAAACATCATATGAAAAACTCGTAAGCATGTTCTTCAAAAGTGGCTCATGCCCCAGCAAGCCACCCCAACCATACTGCCAAAGGTTGACTTTACTAAACAAGCAAGAAAGGCTCTTTCTATCTTATTAGTCAAGCGCTAACTCCCTTATTTTTCAGCTCTCAACTCTTCAGCTGCTGGCTAAGATCGTCTAGGGGTGGAAATTGTGGCACACGAACAAATTTCTTGGGCGTGGGGCAGTAAAAATTCTTGTAGAACTCACGTGCAGGACACTTTTGGTCCAAGGCCCTCGACCACTGGTATCTTTGTTGTATAGCCCGTTATTTAGGATAGAGCTTTGCCTAAGCTCCTACTCTTTGTTCAGTTAATGAACAACCAACTTTAGTTTCAAACATGATTGAAATTCTTTACCATGACAGTTGGTCCAGCCAATAAAACTATATAAACACCTTCGGCACTATCAATTTAACGACCTTGAACATTTATTCTTTTATTGTTTTTTGATAACCAAGAAAACCCTGAGGGCTACTGGCCACAGTTTGAAACTCAGTGGATAATGTGCCGCCCATTTTCTACCCTTCTCCACTAAAATATCAAGCTTTAGTCTGCGGCAAGAAGTCAAACCGCGACGTCTTGAACATTAATTCTTTTTATTGGGAAGGAATGAATTAAGACAGAGAATAGTTTGCTTATGGACAAATTTGGTAACAGAGAGAAGAAGAATGAGAAAAGAGGAGAATGAAAGGACAAAGTATGCAGGTAACGCAGAGTGACCATCTGGGTATAGAAACGGTCTGTACATGCATTCCCTAAATGTCTTAGCCAAATTCAATTCCATTTTCCTTTCGTTAATTTCTCGAGTTTTCGACAAGAAGTTTAGGTCTTGATTAAGTTTATTGAATGGGATTAAGTCTGCATATGCTCCATCGCCATCCCTAGGACAGTCACTTTCTTCAGTTCCGACTTTCGAGTTCAAGGTACTTCAATTAAACCACACCCACTGTAAAGATAATTTTCTCCAGAACAAAATTAGGCAGCCAAGGAGGACAAACTTTGATGAATATGTAACACATTTAAGTACTGCTGATATTTGGAGTCGTGAAGCACCACTGACCTTGTTGAGTGTATACAAGTTTGCATAACAGTAATAAGCATAATAAGAAAATGCTGGATTGAACTGATTTGTCCATTCATCTGGCTTCGGCATGTGCTTGGTAGGACGTCTCTCTGGTTTACTTTCATCATCTACCATGTCAAAACCTACTACCTGTCATCAAAATTATAGAACTTTAGGCTCCTTCAATTGACTAAGAATTTCCAATGGTATGCATGCACAGAATGCACTGAAAAAATTGGTTCTTGTATGATGGCATTCTAGCAGTGAAATAACAAGAAATAAAAGGAAAAGAGTGGCCTTCAATAGAGAATAACCTACACATAAAAGAAGATCTTACAGTGCATGTCACAGAAACTCAAGACAGCAATTACTGGCTTATTTTAATTTAACGGTAGAAGTCCTAGAAGACAACAAAGGCAATTAAATGTAGAAGTTTCTGAACAACTTGTTAGATAGGAACACTGTAATTTAAGTAATTAACTTGATCGACCAATAATGCTTGAACTTTTCCTATTTATAGGACTGTAAGAAAAAGTGTCACGTGAAAATCAGTAGTTTCCAGACCACCCCTAAAGGACCCGTTTAGTATTTATTCTAATCAATGCATCATGGATGATGTCATGGCTATCTTAAACTGAGCACTTTACCAACGCGTTTTAGGTAATTGCCACAACATACATTTGGGCATATGAGATGCATGTAGACTTATACCAAGAAATAGAAATCACAGAGAACCACATAATTCATCTAGGAAAACTATAAATTACATATATGTAATTCCAAAGCTGCACTTGTTAAACATGCTTGTTCCCAAGATTGAAATTGTAAGGCCATACAGTGTTGCATTAAGCCCTTATGGATTTCTTTCAGGTCCATATCAGATATTATCTTGGACAAACTTCATGTAAAACCATTTGTAGCAGATCAGAACAAAAAAATAAAGATAAAAGTAAGAAATTAGGGGCAAAGGAAATTCTGTTTTTTGGTAGCACAAAATTGAAATTGACAAAGATTTAAAAAGAGAAATCAGAAAATTTCAAAATATAGCTACCGTGTTAATGGTAAACAACATAACTACAGAAGATAAAAAAGGGCACTTAACCTGCATTAAGAACAGATGCAAATGAGGATGAGACTTTGGATCAACTGTGACTTCAAATAGTGGAATGAACACATTATCTAGAATATTCTGGAAGGAGGTGACAGTTCCCATACTCTTGTAGACATTGTATAACCGTGGGAGCTGCAAAAAGTAAAAGTGAGAAATGCATCGTCTATCCATAAGCAAATATACTGACATAATCACCGAAAGGATCTAAATTGTCCAGGAGAATTGATTATGTGATTAAATATTCCCTTTATGTAGAACTTAGAAACTGCTGCACAGAAAACACAAGCCTATTGCAACCACAATACTCAGCCAGCTACACTTGGTAATGAAAGTGGAGAAGAATGGCCAATAGTGGGGAGTGATAGATCATGAAAGAAAAAGCTTCTGAAGTAAAATTGTCATGGTAATGCCGAGCAAGTCAAGAAAAGTTTGAACTTAGGGTTAAAAACATCATATTCCATCAAGTACATTGTGACCCAATCAATGGTGAATAATATTGTTCTATACAACTTTCAAAACTTTTAACAAATTCAAATACATTTGAACTATCCAAAATTTAAAATTTTGATTTAATATTTTCACTATAAAATAACTATTTAATATTCACTCATGACTTTATTATTTTCTTCCACAACTGCTTGTAGAATAAACATGTCAAATTAACATCTTAAGCTCCGCCTACAGCCAAATACTACAATATAAAATTAAAAGAAGGGAGTAATTTACAAGAATATTACATTATCAGCATTATACCCACCTGAATCAACCATACTGCATTTTGGCTATATAGTTCATTGTTCACAAACCAGCTAGCCAGTGTATCCCATTCGCTTTGTTTCCTTCCATAGATGGAGATTCTGTATTCAGCCAACTGAAAAAGACGAAAGGATAATGTCATACATTATTATGACGAATTATCACCATACTGAACTATGAAAATAGTACTCGCAAATAAGGTATACAATACAATCAGACAGCCTAGAATAGACAACCTGGGAGACGATGTTAGTGTGATAGCTACATATTATCTTAAAGTGTTATTTAAGTATCCATGGTCCTATTGGAAGCAGTTATCGCTCTTGAGGGCTATAAACTGCCTAAGCCCATCAAGCGATACGCTCACAAGTTGCAAGAACTACTGGCACATGCAGCAAGCAATCGTAAGATACAAATAAGCACCCAAGTGTGTTCCTAGCGGTCAACAAAACGGGAATGGACCATGAAAGCCAGGACTCAGACACCAGCAGAAGCCCCCAAAAAAAAAAAAAAGGAGAAGAAAGAAATAGTAGTTAGGTGATTTCTACCCATCTTTCTAAACCTCAGTGGATAGAGTTATTTGATTCTTGTGCTGGTGCGATGTAGACGGTAACCTGACCACCCCATTATCAAAAAAATCTTAAGATACAAACAAAACCCAAAGATTTTTCTAATAAAAAAAACAAAAGTTTCCAATCAGCAAGAAGCTCTTCTAAAGTCCCCGGAAAAACAAGAACTTGCGCATCAACAGAATGACAATCATGAATCTGGTGCTTCTGAGTAGAGCAACTGAGCCACAAAGTTACAGACTTTGATAACAGAACCAATTTCTCATGAAAGGCTTATCATTGCAAAGAAATAAAGACTGGAGCAAATATTCAGTCAGCAATAGTCATATATTGGCATGTTGTAGGTCATTTCCGAAAAAGAAGCCATTTGTGTCAAATTCTCCCTATCCCGAGTTAATAATGCTAATTTAACTTTGACAGACAACTTGTTTTCAAGTTTGGTCATCGAATCCATTCAACAATTTGTTGTTAGATGTGGGAATCACACTTCACTAAGGCAGAACTGCAGCAGTTTGGGCTCTTGCAAATGTTAAGCTCTTATTAGCTCAAGTTCAAACCAAGACAATCAGAGCACAAATGGTATTGACAATTGGCGGTATTCTTTCAAAACCAATCACAGTAAACTCTCCCATATACAAGGTCCAGCGAAGTAAAGTTTTTTAGTAGTCTCACAACATTTAATATAATATACTTTATTCAGCAAGAAGAAAGCAGAGTTGATCATTGTTCAATTATTTCAGGGAAATTGGAACAACAACTGAATGACCAAAATGGCGTTATGTTCAGTTTGGTTTTGAATTAAAGGTTTTGACTATTTGTTGCAGTTCCTATTTGGCATAATATTACTGAACTGACTGAAGGTAAGTCAAAAATTGCTTTCCAGAAAATAAACATGTTTCATGTTAGGAAAACATGAGTTGCACATGCTTAAGTCGTCATATGACCCACTACTTTTTCAACTTTTAAAATCCCATCACCCCTTCCCCTGCCCAGCGTTGATCCCAGATCCCTTTACAGTCCGCAACTCCCATTCCTCTTGCATTTTGTCATCATTTTTCCCAGTTGTTACTATGTTTCTCTTAGCCACCACTCACCCCCACCGTTTTTACACTTTCATTCCATTTCCTTGGCCCACACCGTAAGACTCCATTCAAGCCCCTTTAATGGGCCAGGCTTTCCCAGTAGATTTAATTTTGCCTCAATGCGATAATGGTGTTACACTGGATTGCATTTTTCTTTTATTTGAGTGAGCGAGCTCAAATTAAATTTAATTACTCAAAGAAAGAGATAATATGTTTGTTTAAAAAATAAACCGGATGGACATGTCTTCAGTAGCTCACAGTTTTCAATTCTGTGGACTGAACAATCCAGAAACTTTTCCAAATGTGCACACTTATACAAGCTGACAGAACAAAATTAGCATGTCTTCTATATTAGCCCAGATCCATCCTTCTCGAGTTTATGAACACCTAGAACCCTAGAATTGCAAAACAAACTCCCTCCCAGTTCAAAATAAGCGTCCACTTCCACTTAGCCTTTAGCACACACCTTAAGAAAATACTAACTCCCCTATTAACTTGACACATTGGGATCTGGTCACTTAGCACTTAAGGGAAAATCTGGAAAAATAAAGTTAAATCCTTCTTGAATTAAGTGGAGACTTATTTTGAACCAAAATAAAAAGGCTAACTGGAAACTTATTGTGAACAGGAGGGAGTACCTGATTTCATTCAATTATTTCATTTCAAGTACCAAAAAACTTCAGAGGAAACAAGAGAAGATTTGATTAAACAAATGGAGTTTGTTGATCTACCAAGACTCTTCCTTTTGAATGACTTAAAAGATACCATATTACTCAGGATAAGCGATCAGTTCCCCAATATATTTCAAGTGCAGAAAGCTCGTCATCTCCATCACCAACTTCTTCAACTTGAAGGGTCAACATCATTTAGACATCCCTTTTAGTTTGCTTTTGGCATACTTCAATTTGGATTGTACACTTCTCAATATTCGTTTGCTTCTTATCACCTCACATTAGTATAAAGCTCTAGCAAATGTTCCCATTTACAAGGTGAAATCCTACGCTTGATGTTGGCGGCTTGAGATGACAAATAAGAACAGCCCAACCCAAATTCCACTAGATGTAGATTCAAATCCACATCGCTGTCATTCTAAGTGGCTTCCCTAGTGCAGAAGCAGACAAGATCCTAAAAGTCAAGAAAGTCTTACAAAATGAGTCAACTTGACCATGCTAAGCACCAACAACTCATGATCAATGTTTTCAAGAGTGAAAATGCAAAAAAATCGACAAGCCTCATGGAGCTAAAAGCGAGAAGTGAAGCGCAAATTTACAAAAAATAAAAATTACCAAACAGATGAGAATTTAGTAACTACTATTTATAATTTATAACATCAAAATTGCAGGAACTTCATTAATTCAGACATTCCAGTGATCCCACCTACTCGAACTAATTATCAGTAAAAAATGTAACTTCCACATAACTTCACTAGAAAAATCCTTTATCAGATTTCAATTAATTAACCATAGAAAAGAATTGATTTGCAATATCGACTTTCATATCCAATTGCATTAGGAACTGTACCAATAGTTAGCTTTAATTGCAAATGTCATTTTAAATTATTTTTTCAGCGTGTTTATAATATCAGAGAACAAAAAATTGAGAACGGGCGAGAGGGTAGAGACTTCCTACCACTCAGATGGCAGAAGGCTCTATTTGTTCCTACTTTTGAGTTTTGACCCTTTTCTCATCTTTTTCATAGATGTAGGTAATGTCTGGACCAACATGCACACCTCCACTAATCCACCGGACAGACTGCTATAGCCCCTACAGGCACAAGTGTCAACCTGTCCACCAATGCAGTAGTAGATGGACTCACACTGAGTTTTGTAGCTTGAATTTGAACTGGATTTTTATGTTGTTACTCTAATGCCTCAACCACTCAACCATCCCTGGGACTCCTTTTCATCTTTGAAAGTCAGACTCAAAGAAGCGATCACTTCTCACTCGGATGGCTTGGCACTTCACAAAAACAACATGCTTCTAAGATCGCTTAGCCTTACCGATGAAGCGGAAAACCTTTGCTTCGCATCGGTTGATGCTGCTCATGAACAATGATCCACTTTCCTTCTTTTCTTAGGTTTCCTCCTAGGTTAGGTAGAATCTTGCAGTAGTACATCTTCTCACTCTCAATGTAAATTAAAATAACTTTAGCCCGACATGGGCAAGGATCAATTAGTTAGCTAACAAAGTTGATTTTGATAAGTAGCTAACAATGTTGATTTTGAGGTAGAAAGAGTTCAAAACTAACTAAAATTGCAATGCAGGGGACATATCTGAAAAATGAGGGGAAAAAGTTGTGACGTATGACAGGAAGCCACATTAGTTTCTGCTATTTTAAGAGTTTACGGAGCTTCTAGGAAAAAATATATCTTATGCTTAAAAGTTATCGGAAATATTTAACAGCCACCGTGAATATATCAATTTTTCTAAATATTGTTAACAATCAATCAGCAAAATCGTATAAGAGAAAAACAATTACATCAAAATAATTTTTAAAAGAAGGAAAAAGAGAAGTAGAAGAAACTACTTCAAACATATTAATGTATGTTGTTTTACCTGGTATTTGCTTGCTTCAAGATCTTGCAAGACTTCCTTCGTGACTTCAGCCAAGAAGCGCCCTGAATAAGACAATATTTTGAAAACGAAGAAATATGTTTTATTGTTACCAAAACCACATCTAAGAAGCATATGAAACAGCAACAGATTTAAAGGTGACAAACTGTCAGCAAGCATATACAGCGTTAACATGGAGCAAACTGAGTACATTTGACATTGGTCAGGATATCCCACAGATATACAGAAGGTGATACTCCACAAGGACATGAAAGCTTGACAAGGTGCCATATACATCATTATCCACTCAACCCAAGTACTACTTCCACTTCAAGCAAAGCTAACAAGAAATGAATAGGGTCTCCTAGTCAGTCTATTATCCCAATGGTCCTGAACCTATTATGTTGGTCCTTACTCCTTACACACTAAACAGCAAGTTTATGTATCTTGTGAGTCTGTGACATCGAGAGTAGAATATATACATTCATATACAGAAGGAAAGCAGATATTGCATATGCATGCTTTGTGCAGTTAAGTATATTTTCATATCTAGCTACTTCTGTTTTCTTTTTTTCCTTTTTGGTGAATATCCGGAACAATTATTAGAAGGTGTCATCAAGCGGCTGTCAACAAAAAAAAAAAAAAGAAAAAAAAAGTACAGTTTTAACAGTGTAGTAACAGTTGCCTTGATGGAGGTTCCAAATAAAATAACATGCTACAGAGCTTTTTTAATTGAAACCTAAATTTAAGTTAACCACTGCAGAATGTGGTCAACTGAAACCAAAGAAAATTCAAACGTACGCTATAATGACAGTTGTATTACAGGAGTTCTAAAATAAAATTGAAGAAAAGAAGTGAGAAATTTTGCTGTCGGTTGAAAAAACAGTACGGTAATTTACTATTAAAAGTTACATCTCCAAGGAACACACCTTGGATAAGGTTGTCTTGCTTTAGAAAGATTTCTCTGAGTCTGCTTTGTCCGCAAGGATTATATTTGAGATTGAATTTGTCAAACCGGTGAAATGTACTCTTATCAGCATGTACGTCCAAAAGATCAACATTAAGATCATACCTGCAAATAAAGTGCTTAGAAGGGAAAGAACAAATAGCAGACCTCCCACCCCACGCACATATAGCAGAATATTAGAATTTATGCAGAATAACGAAAGAGAGCAGGGGAAAGGTTGTTGCAAACCCTGTCAAGTCCAAACTCTCAAAGACTTCCTTCAGTGTAAGATACTGTCCATCCCGAAATATGACTACCTGTTTTGCGAAGACTCCTGTGATTAAGACCAAAAAAATAGGCATGCCTATACGCCCACAGAAATCTGCAAGTGAAAGCATCATTCCCTGGCAGTAATAAATTTCTTACCTCGTCAGGTTCTTTTCTCAGTTTCGACTTGATGAACCGCAGAAGATGCTTCTGATTCATGCAAGCAGAATGATGCACATGGGTGTCAACCTTTCTGATGTTGTAGAAATCACGATGAGGTGCACTCTTTTGAGCCAGAAATTCCCGGTCAGCATTTACTAGCAAATGGAGGCGAAATTTCTGTACAATATCAAGAAAATGCTATGAAAAACCAAGAGAATTAACAAATGGTACAATATCAAGAAAATGGTACAAATGGGGAATCAATGAAAATTGCCCAAAAAAACATTACCTCTTCGAGAAATCGCAAACGATGGTGACAGTAAGAACGAACATTTCCTACAGCCATTACTTTGAGGACATGGTGCATATCAGTGAAAAATGTTGTTGCGCTAGCAACAGGGAACAGCTCTTCAATATCTACAACATGCACGGTAGGACGTGAAGATCCCATTAGGAAGGCAGACGAAAGATAATGATGAAACAATGTCAGACTATTCCATTCAATCAAATGTGCTCCACTTTCTTAACCAAACTTACCGTTTTCACTGGCATAAACACGTACAACTCCATCTTCCATCTTAAAATGGTGCTGTGTCCAATCCAAGAAGTATTATTATTAGAAATTGTGCTTGAGACAACATCCATACTTTGAGATACTGAGAATACGGCAGCCTAAAATCAAACCCTTTATGGTCATAAATAAGTTCAGAATCACAACTCACAGAAGTTGCTTCACATTGGCCAAAGCTAAATGGATCATGGTTCCTAGCCGACGCTTTTGATTCACTCGTAATCTCTTTCATCCATGGAGCAGTTTCTTCCCTGAAAACATACTTCTCTCTCAAATCTAAACATTCACGGATCATCTTCAGTACTTCTTCCTCCTCAACGTTCACAGGATCTGCGGAAAAATGATAGCAATAGAAAGAATAACTAAGTATGAATAAGATCACCATCACACAAAGACACTCTCTTAAATTTGAGAGATCTCACTAACAGTAGTTTCCATTTCCCTCATTAATTTACCACATAATATTGCATGAGAATACATTGTAACAACCCGACCAACCCCTCCCTGTATTATGTTTTTGGGTTCCAAACAATGTAACAAATGTGCTTATGTTGCTTAAACTGTTTATGACTTATTGGTATGGTTTGGGTTGAGCCCCGAGGGGGTCCGGCCTTGTTTGGATCAGTTTAGGATTGGAATACAGTGTTGGTGGACAGGACCTGGTGCAGCCGTGATCACAGAGAACAAGGCCGCAATCACGGAAAAGAGGAGTCAGGGAGAACTCGTGTGTGGAAAGGCTATGACCCATTTGTACTTCTAGATACTCCTGGGCTTAAACCTTAGTAGCTTATATATGCATCGCCAGCAGGGGCAAAATACCGTGTGTTGTAGCTGGCAGGGGCAAAATGTTGTTGAATAAACTAGGATCATTTTCCACAATGTGCATAGATGCTCCGTCTACCTCTCCAACACCATGATCTATGTTAGATCTTGCCTCAGGTGCGACTGTTTTATGCTGAATATGAATACGACTTTCAGTTAAGGCAGAGATAGAAAATTCCTCTTCAGTTGGACCGGTATCCTACAAAGTAATGGGAGCAAAAGAAGTAACTTCATGAGCGTTTTCAGTTTAAAAATATCTAATTGTACTAATCTCAAAACCATAGTGGCTAGTGGGAGGATAGCAATCCAATGTAGCTGAACAATCTTTATTCACTAAACTGAATCAAACAATCTACCAAATCTGGTGAAATTAAAGACATGCAATTTAACATTTGATGAATCGAGATGAGTGAATCTAAATATCCATGGCAGGAGGAAATAATAAGTAGAACATCCGAAGCTTTGAGAAATTGGAGAGAATGCTAGGTTGACTGGAAGCAGCTCAAATAGCAATTTGGTCAAGATGACATATACCATATGCAGTCTTTTCTTTCTCCTCCTCTTGTATTCTTTTAGCAATACGGTAAACAATTCTCATCATGCATCAATGCACACATGCCACACAATAGAGAGATTGGTTTGACATTCTTATCTTTTTCCTTTCTTATTTTAAACACATGAAACGCACCTGCAACAATACCTTAATCCAGTGGTTTAGACACAAACTTAAAGTTTTCGTACAAGACCAATGTTATATTCCTTGCATACTTGAAGGAGACTAGTCCAGTTTATTCTGAATACAGTCAGTGCCCCATTGGTGCTGTGGTTCTTTGTGAATAAAATGGAAAGTTCAAGTTGATTCTTTGTGAATAAAATTATAACCTATAAAAAACACTACTCCTATAAATCCAGTGAAGTGTCACACTACATTCATATACCTAGAATTCCAGGCTTGTTTAATCAACATAAAAATTGTCAGCTATTAAATATGAAAAAGGCAAAAAGGCAGTAGGTGTAAGGAAGAGAATGTCAGATGAGATTACATCTAGATATATATATATATACACACACACACAATTTAAATAAAAAAAAAAGGCAGAGGCTTGTCAGAATTCACATTTGAGCATCCAGTTCAAAAATTTACATTATCGTAGGAGAAAACAACATCCTCTGCAGCAGTAGCAAACTCGCCTTTGTCCTCATTAGAGTTGCCAACACTTTCAAATGCAGAATCACCTGGTTTCCCAGCAGTTTCCACTCGATTCAGCGGATTAAAGCTACTCACAACTCTTTCTTCGCCTGAAATATGACAAAATTGGAATATATAATGAATATCTCACAGAATTCCCCTAGATATTAGAAAACTAAAAAGACTACTGAAGCACATTATTAAGTATGAGAGAGAGAGAGAAAGGCGTTTCTACCTCCTAGCTTAAAGAAGCTACCTGTTACACTATCTAGGCAACAAAGCAAACTTCTGAGAATAATTGTGTGACCGTCACATGCTCTTACAAGCAACACTTACCTCAGGGGAAAAAGAAAAAGGAGGAGCATGTGACCTTTATCTAACAGTCTACGTCTTATCTTTTCACCTTCCTACCTGGGCAGGAACCACCCAGTATTACATAATAGATGACTCAGATGTTCAATTAAGCATCATCTAGGATCACTCTAGTTCTACAGTTATTAGACAAGGTAGTTACATAATTTTTTTTAATCAATGTAGTAAGGTATATTGCCAGCACAAAGAGACCAATTATAAAGAGAAATTCAAATCTATACAGAACATAAGCTAGAGGTTATCGTAACTTTATGCCACAAGATTGTCTGTTAAAACCGACGGTAACAGCCCTAGAAGCACGAGAGTAATGTGCCCGGTCCTGCTAGCATTTCACCGTCCTAGAATCCAAAATCCATAAAGTTCAAATCTCGGATCATCCTCTATGAAACTTTTCAAGAAAAAAACTACTCCCTCCGTTTCAATTTGTGTAACCTATTTGACTGGGCACAAAGTTTAAGAAAGAAGAGAAAACTTTTAAACTTGTGGTTTTAGATGAGTCACATATATTTTCTGTGGCTATAGATCATTGTGTAAAGGTAAATTGTTTCCAAATATAGAAAGGGGTCATTATTTTTGGCACGGACTAATAAGGAAATAGGTTTACATAAATTGAAACGGAGGGAGTATAAAATAGCGTAAAATAAATACACCTACAGTGGAGATACTTTCCCTGACATAAGCTTTTTCAAAACATTTTCTACTATACACATGATGAGAATGAATGTTGAGCTGCTAAAGTCCAACACGTCCACAAGATGGACGTCGCAGAGATGCGGATGCTAAGATGGTGGTACGCTCATACAAGATTTATTTTTTCACAATTCTAATGTTCAATAAAAGTCAAGTTTTTATATTCTTTTCTTTTTCTTAGAACATATTCAAAGCATCTGTTACTACTGTTAGAAGTTAGAACTGCAGAATCCAGAAAAATCAGAGCTGGCATCTTGTTTTAGAAGTTACATATCTTTACAATCCTCACAATAAAACATACTCCCTCCGTCCCAATTAAAGTGTCTTACTTTTCTTTCTAGTCTGTCCCAAAAAGAGCGCCTCTTTCTATATTTAGTAAGTTGACGATTCAACTATGTGGCAAGTTTAAAACCACAAGATTCAAAGGACATTTTAGTACATTACGGATATCATTAATTTAGGACCATATGATTCCAAAGTCTCTTTTTATTCCTTAAACTTTATGCCCAGTCAAACTAAGACACTTGAATTGGGACGGAGGGCGTAATATTGTTTTCCAGTTCAACAAATAATATGTTTTTTTTTTTTTATTAAGCACCGGGTGTCCGAGTTTCTTTGAGCCCCGACTAATCCCGGGGGTGCACAGGCCCTCGGCAAGGAGTTTCCCGCAAGTGCACCACGGGTAATTCAGTATTTCCCAGTCCGATGGCCCTCAGAAATTGTTTGCACCCAGCGGGTTTCGAACTTGAGACCTTGAAAGGGAGCACCCCAAGGCTCAAGTCAATTGCCACCAGGCCAACCCCTGAGGGTTAATAATATGTTTTATATCATTGTATTGTGAGGATTGTAAGGATCCATCATAAATTAACTAGTCTTAGCTGGCTATCAACCTTATCTGAGCTTAGGAATTGCAATTCAAGCGAGCTCACATAAGCTTAAGTATATAAGAGCAAAAAGTAAACAAATTTTTCCCTTTATTTCAATTTGTTTGTCTTATTTATTTCAATTTGTTTGTCTTACTTTCTTTTTTGTGGTCTGGCCCTTCCCCGGACCCCGCACATGGCCATGAAAATTCCAAATACAACTTGAATTTACATTTGGAATTTGAAACATCTATAACCTAGTTTTCACTTTTAGTACATTCAAACAACCAAATATTCTTTGCAGAAACTATAACCAAACACAACTCCAACTTCAAAAATTCCAAAATAAAGTGAATTTTTTTTAAAAATTTCTATGGCCAAACGCCTACTTAGCTGGCTATCAACCTTAGTCGGGCTTAGCAAATGCAATTCAAGCCAGCTCACATAAGCTTAATTATATAGCAATAAAAAGTAAAAAAAAAAAAAAAATTTAACAAATCATTCAAAGCACGTACCAGTACTCTTACTTTTATTTTGAGGAGACGATGAACTGGAAGGAATCGAATTAAGTTTCTCCACAGAATTCGACGACGGCTGCCTCTCATTATTCATCCACTCATTAGATACACTCACATTAGGCATAGACGAAGAAAGTAGTCTATAACTCCTCAACACACTACTATCATCATCATCGTCATCGTCATCAATATTATCAAGGTAAACAACATTCCTAGTAGTTCTAATATTCTCATGAATCTCATCATCATCTTGCATCGAGAAGTTGTAATCAGCGTTATCGTCGTCTTGACGTTTGCGTTGGCGGAGTTTGATGAGTTTATCGAGGACTTGATCGACGCTACGTTTGTGGAGATAGAAAGCGGAGATAGCCATAACGGATGCACCGAAAAGTGCAGCTATTGCTAGTTGCATTTGTGAAGCTGATGGTGGTGATGATAACCATGGCTCCATTGGAGTTGATGTATGTAATGTGGGGAGTGTTTTGAGTGCTTTTTGGGTTTTATAGGGTTTCAGTTCCTAAAATGAGGTTTAACCCTTGCTTTTATTGGAGTGTGCTAATATTGGCTAGTGGCTAACTTGTGTAGTATCGATTGGCCACATAACAAAATGTGTAATCTCACACCAATATCGATTGGCCGCATAACATGTAATATCACACCAATAATTCACATAATTTAAACTATAGATAATAGCAATTTTGGTCCTTCTGTTATTAGTAAATTATGATTTTAGTTTTTGTAATATCTTATTAAACATATTTAACTTTTAGACTGAATTAGTGTTTTTGGTCCCTTTTTGTAAGAAATATGTATATTTGAACTATTTTTAGAACTATATTACCGTCAAATATAGAGTAATAATACGAATTAACATAATACACGAGTAATTAATGGTGGAACAATTGACAATCACCATGGTAAATTAGTGAATATTCACAAGTAAAAGGATCAAATGTGTACGTTTTTTTATTAATTGATGCTCAAATGTACTAATCATATATCATAAGGATTAAAATCAAAATTTATCAATAATTTAGGGACTAAAAGTGTTATTACCTTTTAAATTAATTTGATTGTGTAAATATCTTTTACGCAACTAAGCTATGTAACTAAGTGATTTATGATTTTCACATAATTATTCGGAACCCCTTTTCTTATCTTTTATTCTATTTAGCTTATGTTTTAATCTTTTATTAGTTTATTACTTATTCTTTGCGACTGTTTGAATCAAATTCCTTATTTTCTTGTTCAGTTCAAAATTTGTTTTAACTTTTAATTATAATTATAACCTATCTCTGTAAAGTGAAAATGACGGGTCCTACTACCTCAGAAAGGGGGAACTAAGAAGAAAAGAAAAAAAAAAAGGATAAATGAAGAAAGAAATAGAGCTAGATTTTTTTTGGGTTGGTTTTTCACCCTATGTTTGGTAGCCGCATTGGAGCCTGACTATACGTAGAACATTATTTGGGGGAAAACGCTCTCTACCAAAGATTTTTGTATATACAGAGCTCGAACACGAGATCTTTGATTAAGAGAAAAATACTCTCATTGCTACATTCTTTGGCAATAGAAATAGAGCTCGATTGGATATGCGGTTTGGACTTTAGAAGGGAAAAAAGATGTAAAAAAGAAATTGACCTATAAGCCACCTAGATGTCTTTTTCTGTTTTCTTGTGCAAAAAGAAGAATGTTTGCCTTCTACTTGTTTGGTTAAGCTTTAAAATCTATTTATCCTAAAAAATATATTTCGTTAGAAATATTTTTAAGAAAGAATCATTTTGAGAGTTGGAGTTTGTATTAAACTAATCAATTTAAAAAATATTTTAGTAATATTACTTTAACGCAATAATTTGTGCTTAGTTAAGATTTCAAAAGCTATTCACAAGCACTTACTTTTTCCTGAAAAGCTTTGGCTAAACACTCCAATTAAGACACATTTTTTTAAGGGAAAAAACACTTTTATCCTTCCAAAACCTTGACCAAAGAGGTTATTCAACTCATTCAGCTAAACTCATCCATGTAAATTCTTATTTAGAATAAGCTGATTCACTAATATCTATATACTGATAATTTTTTTGCATCACAAGTAATTCTTTATTTTGGACACCCACTATCAAGTTAAATAAAAAGGAAAAGATGAAGTACCAAAGATCCACGTATTAAAACCAAATATCAGACACCAAATGCTGTCGCTATACCCTCGCCAACTTTCCCATTAACTATCAGATATATGTTGTTGTTTTTATAACGTTTTTCCTATACAATGTCAATCTTGTAGAGGTGTCATTGGCTTGATTTGCTGTAGGAGAAGACGCCAAGATTTGTTCCAGGATTTGCAAACTTAGCTGTTGAGTACTATATGGCAAGATCCAAGCACTTTTTAAAAATCTGTGTAATAAAAACACACTTGTACTATAATTTTTTTGTGAATTTCACACCCCGAGTATCAATTGTTTCTTTTTTCTACCTGAACTAGCACCATTTGTATTAAAATACACCTATTGAGTAGATGATAATAGTTAAAGTAGGAAAAGGAAACAACTAATATTTGGCTAGGGATGTGTTTTTATGCACAGATGATTATAATTTTTAGTTGAGATGTGTAATTCGCCAAAAAAAAAATGATAGTTCATTATTTTGACCACTAATTCATATTTTATCAATAAAATAAAAAGTGGTGGGGTAATGTAATGGGTGTCACGAGCCTAATGTTGTAGATGGCATTCACGTGTCAGCGTTGCTCTTTGCGAGCTAATTGGCAAATGGATTGGTTGAGGAATTAATTGTGTTTTTTTTTCAATTATTTTATTATACAACATAAAAAAAGATGTGGTTACAATCATAATGAATGGAATGTTAAATGTAAAATTTACTTGGCATAGGTTCCATTATTACCTATTTATGGAACATAACTAAACTTTTCAATAATTATATTTAGTAGCTAAAATATATCATATTTACTTCACATACTACCATGTTTTTACCACTCATCCGATAACTTCCCACTCCCCAAATTTAAGCAAAAAAAAACGTGTCTCTCTCCTTCATCCTAAATAGACGCCATTATTCACCATATCCATTACTTTCATCCAATTTCAAATCGCTTTTTCAATTATTCAACTTCCTTTTTTATCTCTAATTAACTACTCATTGATTTCTCTCACGTTTCAAATCTAATTTCCAAAATAAAGTAAGATTCTATACAGATTTTTATTTTTTACCTTGTATTTAACCTATATTTTGGGTGTTTTTTTTTTCGTTTGAATCGGGAATGCAAGTCTAAGTAAGTAACTATCAGTGTTTGTTCTTGGTTGTTTTTCTTAGATTCAATTGGAATGACTAAAAAATTCAACATTCGATGAGAAATAAGGTATAGAACCCGAATGTGCGATTCCTAATTTTTCTTTGGGAATTTCTCAACATGAAACTTCCATTGCAGGCTCTTATGCTGAGAATCGTTCAAAAAGAATTAACGATCCTAGGCGTTATAAGGAATATGTTGATTCGAAGAGTAAACAACAAGAAAAATTGAAAAATGTTTCTCAAATGGAGAAACAAAAGAAGAGAAAGGTGACAATGTTGTTAATGTTAAGGCAAGAAAATTGCTAAAGCCAAACGTAATGTGGATGAGGATGATGATGAAAAGGTATATTTTTGTTGTATTTTCGATATTTAGTTCTTTTTTTTTTTGTTCGCTTATTACGGATCTATTAATTAAATGATTTATATTTTGTGTGCATTTTAAGTATATTTTTTCTGTGTTTTTTTTACACTTGTTTCTTCAGTTATTTCGTGCGTATTTTTCTTCACCATAACTGTGATTTTTAAGATTTTTAAGTACATTCAGTTATTTTTGTGTATATTTTGTTGACAGTTATTACAGTGATTTTTAAGATTTTTAAGTACATTCATTATTATTTTGTTGACAGTTATTTTGTGTATATTTTTAAGTACATTTAGTCAATATATGTTAATCATACGTGTTTTTTGGCATGTTGTTTCAGGTATCTAAATTTTTGGTTACCAAGCACCCTGCTGTGGCACCATCTATGTGTAGATACACGAATGTTAATGTAATGCAAGATATTAGAGGCAAACTAACAGATCCACAGATGGATATGTTTAGGAATTCTTGTTTTGGTAAATATCTCAGAATGGCAATTGGATGTACGAAACATTTTTCGGTGCTTTATGGTCAAAGAACTTAGGGGCGAGACATATAGGTGCTTTACATTTGAAATAAATGGTAAAGTTCTGCGTTTTGGCCTTAGAGAATTTGCACCGATCAATCGGGCTAGATTGTGTATCTGATGAAAATGATTTTGTTTATGATAACTCAAAACCGAATAGGCTTATGGTGGACTATTTTGGTAGAAATCAGGAGAATCAATTGCCAGTTAAAAGACACGAGCTTATTGAGTGTTTCAACAAGACTGTTCAGGATGATAAAGGGGATGACGCAATCAAGATGGCAATATTGTATTTCATAAATACGTGGGTACATTGTGGTGAGAGCCGAACTCAACAAACATACCAAGGATCCATTTTGATGTTGTAGAGGACGGGAGATATAATGAGTATCCTTGGGGTAAAGATTCGTTTAGAGAGTTGGTTGTAAGCATCGGCGTAAATATGCTTTGGTTTTAAGAAATATTATAGGATTCATGGTTTGCCGCTTGCTATGCAAGTATGGTTGTATGAATGTTGCTCAAAAGTCCCGTACACCATTGCAGTTAAGACGGGAATTTAATTCCTAGAATTTTGAACCGGCGAACTACGGAAGGAAAACCGAATTCAAGAAATTGATGGATGGCATGTTCGAGACGCTAAAAATCCGTAAAACAGTCTTTTAACGCTTTTGTGTCTTTTACCATTTAACTGTTTTAATATGTTTGTTTTACATGCTATATTTTGATTATATTTTGTCTATATTTATGAAATAAGTCATTTGTGATCAATATATTTTGACTATATTTTCCTCATTTTTTTAGTATGTTACCAATGTAGATATATACGGTAATATAGTTTCTATATTTTGTTGTTCACAGTCCTGTAGATTTGAGGAAGTTGTGCCAACACCCCATGAGTTGGAAACTCTTAAATTGCCTCCTGTTGCACATGACATACCAGACGTCAAACATGGAGTTGATGGTGTACATGATATTGATTTGGTAGACGATGATTACGATGATTTTAGTACCACACCACCGCATCTGTCCAGTGGCAAACAGCAACAAAGGAGTGCCAATTCTGATTCCCCGCGAGGCAAGAAACGGACGCAGTTTCCAGTTTACTCCTCCTTCCAGAAAACAACCATCACGGAAGGAATCTGGGATAAAAGGGACAAGGAAACAAGATGCACCTACAGCACCCCGAACAGATGAGTTTAACCTGATAAGGGAAGAGATTCGGATTTTCAAGAAAGAAGTAGGCGTTTTGTTTTCAATATGTTTTTTTTACTTCATATTGCTTGTGTCAAGTAATTAACGATTCTAATTCTATTTTTTATCTTTCAAAACTCGTAGGTGTTTGACTACATGGATAACTACTTCAAAAAGTTGTTAGATGCAATAAAGGGCAATCAAACACCGGATAAGGTAAAAATCAACACTAAAAATGGAAATTATTTACTTTTTAAGTTATTTTGATATATTTATTGGAAGACTTTATATTTTCTTTTGGAAAATTTTAAAGGTCGGCGACACAATGTTAAAAGTCAATTTACATAGTGATGGTGGGATTTATCAAGGCAATCAAAGTGGCAAGACAAGAAAGCTTTCAACCAAAGAGAATCAAGGTGGTGGTGCCACTTCCGCCAGAGAGTCATCCAAAGGTACTCATTTTTTCTTTCACTTTTCTATATTTGCGATATATTATTCAAAGTGAAAATATTGGATTTTTAGCTGTGTTTTGTATTACCTATAGTGTATTTACATATATAGTTTTCACATGGTGATTTGTTAGTAGTGTCCTTTTTGATGTATCTATTTGTGCTATTTTTGTTATGATTGTGTTTATATATACTAGCAGTTGCTATATTTGTTTTGGATTGATATTTTAATATTAGTTTTTCATATATGTTGTGGCTGTATTTTAATTGTATTTTGATTATTATGTTCATTTTATTTTATTCTCGTTTTGTTTACTATATTTCGACATATTTACCATATATTTTCTCTATATTTAATCGAAACTTTTAACTTTTAAAGCGATTACTATATATGTGTATATATGTATCTGTTTTTCTTTGATGCCTTTAAATTCATTTGAACCATGTTTTTATTGTTTTAGGTTGAGGGAGTTGGGTTGCCAATTAATGATCCGGTTTATTTGTTGATGTGGATAAAGAAACCGGAGTTAAAAGTGATGCACAAATGATGGAGTGCCCATAACACCAATCCATTTAAATTTTGATGTGAAGTACTGAAATGTGGCTTTTAAGTACCGAAATGTCGTTTTGATAAGCAATAATTGACAAACACCGCCGTTTTTTTTCTTGTTTTTTATTTCGGAATCTCGGCAAATCGGCGATATGGAGAATGCTAATCTTTGAATTTACCGCATCGAGGAAATGGTAGCGGACTTGCTAATCAACCGCCCTTTAGCATGTGTTATTCCTCTCGGTCCTCCTCCACCACGCGATGATCAAACCGATTTGTCAAGTTTAAGGACTCTCGCACGTGGACAATAACCCGGAACCATGTCTCGGTGGATGATTCCCGATTCTCGGATACCAATCCAACTTGGAGTACAACCAACAACCGGACAAAGTTCAACTAATGAAATCCGAACAACAAGTTGGAGTACAACCGATAGTTGACCACAGCTCAAGTGATGAAACCGGACAACAAGTTCCCGTACAACCAAATGCGGGCCAAAGCTCAAGTGGTGAGAGATCGCACAGCTTTTCAAACTCGAAAAACGAGATCATTGTCCATCCAGTCTTTGCCCGAGAAAGGAAACCAAGCAAATATAACCCGTCCCCTTATTGTCCCAATTTTAGCTCGGCGGGTTCTTAACAAAAATATCGGTCCTTGCATTTATCGAAAAAACACCCATTTGTTGACCACCCTATAAATGCCCCGTTAGATACTTCGTTTCTTCAAGAATATCAAAAGTGGCTTGAGAACGATCTATTGAAATCGCATGACAAAAGGTACTTATTGTCACAACTTGTTTTTTTATTTTGCCAGAATTCAATTATCAATAAACTTAACGTATGTTCTTTCCATTGTTGATATACAGGAAGCCAAATGAAAATCATTACAGAAAGAACAAGGGAGGACTCGATCTTTTGGATGCCGAACTTCGGTTTCATTTAGGCGTTACAACCGTAGCCGACAAAAACTGGTTCTACTTGTTATCTATGGATGGGCAACTTTGGACCGATGAGGTTTTGATATCTTTCTCGCTTGTTATCTAATTTTTTTATGTTTTATAATAGAATTACAATGTGATGTATCTAGAGTATATTTTTTACAATATTTGACATATATTGTAAAAAATATATTTCAGGCATATTTACCATATATTTTCTCTATATTTAACTGAAACTTTTAACTTTTAAAGCGATATATATATGTGTATATGTGTGTCTTTCTTGATGCCTTTAAATTCATTTGAACCATGTTTTTATAGTTTTAAGTTGAGGGAGTAGGTTGAGGTACTTATTGTCACAACTTGTATTTATAGAATATTGTCATCATTATACTTGCACTATATTTAATATACAGACATTAATTTACTAGTTCGGACAAGATCTTGTCCGTGTATACGAATTGTATTTTTACTATATATAAGAGTATATTACTATATTTACTATATATACGGCAATATTTGTTTTGAACATAGTGTTGATTATAGTCCGAATTGATGTTTTTACAAAAGATATTGATGTTATTTTCTACTACCTACGCAAGAAGGGAAGTATCACAATAACAAAGAACTATAGATTCACCATCGCCACTGTATTTTTCACACTTTAGTTGCTGAAATTTACAAATCTTGGGAAAACCCCCCGATTCATCCACATGTGTCGCCAGTAAGGAAGATGAACTGTGTGAGTACATTAACGGGCACAGGCTGTTGGCTAATGTACCATGGTATACCGTTGACAACGTACTAATTCACCGTCAACATAAAAGAGGAAAATCAGCTGGATTTTGGTTGTGATATCAATCACAAAACCGCTCTCATCCAATGAAAAGATCATTCATTTTTCTACAAATTTTATATGTTTGTTTTTTTCTTATTTTTCTTTTTTACAAACAGGTCCATCTACGTATACAACTCATACCGAGCCGGGGCATGATGTCGTCGTTAGAGTCGGAGTGAAAATGTTGGCTACTCTAGTGACACACAGTCTACAAATGACTGATTTCTATGAGAAGAAGGCGGATATAGATTTTTTCACACATCCTTCTTACAGAAATAGAGAACAAACCGACAACTTTGACATTGTGAATGTAGACAATCTCCGGCAACAAGCTCCATCTAGCATGTAAAAATCTCTTCCAATAAAAAACACAATAAATACATCTTTTTTTTCGTGGTTTTTTGATAAGTAAATTTTTTGATCATTTTTGTTCCAGGGATTGTGGTGTGTATGTGGCCGCCTTCGCTGAATACTTGAGCTCAAGTGCGATCATCCCAACCGAATTCGATGCAAAGTTACTCCGTATGAGATACGGCGCCCTTTATGCGACTATGCATGGGATAAGTCAAACAACAATGCGTCAAGTGATAACGAGCGTCCCAAGACCAATTAGACCGGCAATGATTATGATGCGATTGATAAAGAGGGATCTTGATTAGGCCACCAATTCATTTGTGTTTTTTCATTTTCATGTTGAACAATAGCATAGTTGGTTGCGACTTTTGTTGCTGTTTTTTCATTTTGGACATATTGTTTCATGTGCAGCAATCTTTTTTTTAGGATGATTAATATTGAACACCACCTTATGGTTTTTATATTGTTGTTTCTTTCAAGTATGTTATCTTTCAATGCATAAATTCCATTTTTCATTATCCGTGAAATGTATTAATTTAACAAAGTAGTATATATAACCATTTAAATACAGCCGATATATACAGAAAATATAACTCAGATATATTCCATAAGATCATTTTTAAAATTACAGTTTGTTACAAAATTTAAAATTTCAACTAAATACACTTCAAATATATGTAAAATATATATCAAATATAGTTAACAGTAAACCAGAATAAGTATTATCTACCAGATCATACAAAATACAACTAAAATATAGCCAAAATATATACGAAATACAACTATTAAATCATAAATCCAAAACAAAAGGTCTAATAAGTTAACATAGAGTAGACTTTCCAAATACCATTTAACCACCAATATAGCATTACATTGAAAAACATCTTGTTCAACGATGTGAAATACAATCATACTAGAACGATATGAATTCAAGATGAATTCATTTTTTATTTTTAACTCGAAATTTAAAGTAGAATTGTCTTAACAAATAAAATCAAAATGGACTTATTTATTCTTCTTATTGAGCGGCGGATTATCACACGAACGCCTATTATGACCAAGACGTCCACATTTACCGCACGAAACTGCGTTTACCAGTCATCAACTCCCGTAATGGTCTTGTCCCTCTTCTTTTTGGCCTCCCGGGGTCTCTTATAGATCGGTGGCATAACAACTTCATCTAATATACTTTTAGGAACATTCCACTCGGTCTCATCGAAGAGGATCAACCGGCACATCATATGTGTTCACAACTGTTTCGGCTTGAATAAATCGTAACAATATACATCAAGGTCAAATTTTTATTCTTCAATACGCCCATGTACGAGAACACGGTATCTCGTCTAGTTGGAACATCCTGCACTGCAAGTTTTCTTTTTCAAATCTATTATGAAACGCCTTGGTTCATCATTCACCGTGTACACATATTCAACACGCTTCAACTCTGAGAACCATTTAACAAATAAACAAGCATTACCTGAGCAGTTTTACCATATTAGGAATATATATAAATATACATTACATATAGTAAAAATGTAGATTAAATTTTTGTGTTGCAAACAAAGTTACCCTCATTCGTATTGATTTGTACTCGTTGATCGACAACATCTCGATACCGCCTCATCAGTGTTGTGAATGTATAGGTACCATTTTTTCTATTTGTGTAATTCCATCTACCAAACATCTTCCTCACTTCTTCAAGGAAATCAAAAATATGTAACTCTCTTAAAGCAACCAGTTTTCCATTAATACATTCGGCTATATTCGAAGTCATTGTCCATCCTCTATTAACAGGTGAATAAAGCCTAGACCATTTATCTCTTCTAGCATCTTCTAGGTATCATTTTACCCGAATATCAACATTCCCAATCTTCTCCATCAATTTATCGAACCTCATCCTCCGTCATATGCTTTCGCTAGTGAATAAAATATAGGACTCAACACCTCACTGTTTGTTGTGTATTGCTTTGTCACATTTTTCCACAAATGCCATACACAAGCCAAATGAGGAACAGTAGGATACACCTTAGAAACTGCGTGTATTATGCTTTCATGTCTATCAGACACGACACACATATTTTGCCTAACACCATAAGCCTGCTTGAACAGTTCAAAGAACCACGTCCACGACTTATTATTCTCAGAATCTATCACACCATACGCTAGTGGTAGGATATTACCTACAAAAATCGCCTTTATATTTATATTATATTCAAAACATATTTCAACCGAATTTGATCTCACAATGTATTTTTAGCACCATCATTTATAAAACAACAAGATATATTTACAATATATTTACCTCATATTTACAATTGTATTTCATCATATAATATTCACAAATTTACACCAATACATCCGTAGTATGTTTTTAGCAAATTTTTTATTTGCAAATCAATATGCATAATGTTGTATTTATAAAAAAAAACATTCGTAGAATAGAATTACACATACCCTCCGTCCAAAGTACTTGCCGACACAAATGTACCATTATACGTTGATTTAAGGTGTGCACCATCCACTACAACTATTGGTCTACAACACTCGAATCCCTTTATGAATGCTTTGAGTGCTACAAACAAATACATAAACTCATTTTCTGGTGATTTATGCATTTTAACGAGCGATCCAGATACGTTTTATCAAGTATGTATATATATCACGGCAACTTCTTGTATGAATCAGGGATCACCTCTGAAATCTTTTATAGCCTTCTCTCTAGCTCTCCATGCCATCATATAAGAAACATCTACGCCGAATTCATTCTTAACATCATCTATTATATCCCCAGGTGTGACCTTCCTTTTATGGTTAGTTATTTTCGCCTTCACAACCGCTTCTCCAATAAACCAACTTGTTGCCTGCCTTTGTGAATACACCTTGTCCTTCAACGGACATGTATGTTCGTCATCGAAAGATCTAACCCTGAACATTTCAGAATATTCTCGACGCAATTTCCATTTACATTACGGCGATATAGTGTAGCTACATAATACAATTCAAATAGTACATATTGAATCAATTAAATACATAAATATATATAAAAAATATATCGAATATATTGCATCAAACATTTTTAAAATTAACAAGTGTGCTAAATAAGTTAACAGATATATAAATACGTACAAATATAACAAAAATACATAGTTAATACATTTAGAAAATCATACCTTATAGCATTCGATCTCTCTCGTTTTGAAATTGAATCTTTCACGAATTGCGTATTTCGTCATCGCAATTTTCAAAGTTTCCTTATCCTGGTAAATATGATCGACAAAAACTCCTTTCGCTTCCGGTTTCGAAATTATCAAATTGTTATCATTCCCAAACAAAACAACAGTGTTTACAGTAGAATCACAAACTTTCATATCATCCCGATTCTCGCTATATCCAATTTGCAGCACATCATCTCCAATAATACGATTACCAGTTGCACAATCCTCAACATCCAAATCATGAATACTAACGCACATTGGATACATCCCCAAAACTCTGTTTTCTCTCTTAAGCTCAACGTACACACGAACTCCCATATCGTTGTGTATTTCAATTGGTTGAAAATCGCCTTCAACAGTATATTTTATTGAAATAGTTTTCCTAACGGATCCACGCCTAATTGATTTATAATCGTACAAACTAACTCATCGTAATTGCAATTATCAATGAACACAACAGCATCAATTTTGTAATTCACAAAACAGTTCTGATCGTTTCAAAAGCCAGAATGACGGATCAACGCAGTTACGCTTGTCATTATCCTGTTGTTTTCGAATACAAAGAATGTGTTAAATTCAATTTAGCTAAAACAATTTCGGAAAAGACGAACAAAAAAAAAAAAGTTTGCGTGAAAAAAATCGTTACCTCCTCAATTATGAACTCAACTTGATGAAATCAAATATATATTCGTCAGATAATCAAGCTATGTTCATCGTTTTGATATTGTTATTTTTCAAAGGGTTTTCAACCTTTTTATTTTTGGTTAAAAATATGATTGTCTCGTTTGAATTCAAATTTTTTTGAATTTGTTAGTCATTTGAATGAGATATGGAATCGAGATATGGAATGGGAGGATATTTGCGTGAATCGTGGAACAATATAACCGATTCTAATTAAAATTGAAACGATTTTGTTTCCATAAATATAGCATCACAAGAAAACTCGTTATTCGTATTTCCGCTATATTTATGCTATATTTTGGTATACCCGACTACTAGATAAATATAGGCTCCTCTAGTTACGAATTGTAAATATAGAATATGTAGTTATAGGTTGTTAGAAAGAGTTAAAAGGTAGCTGTTTGTGAAAATTTTACATGTTAAATCGCTGTCAATAAAATTTAGGCTGTTATGTAGTAAGTGGTAAGGTTTAAAGACTATTAGGTCGCGCCAGTTACAACTTACACGTGTTCTTTGACCAACACATAAATTTAGAGATAGAAATTTGCATGGTCACTCAATTTTAAGTGATTGACGCCGTAGTCACTTAAATTTTTTCTGTTTTACAAAAGTCACTTAATTTTGCCTAATTACCTTCAATGGTATCTATTTCATGATGTGACAATTACAAATTTTAAGAAAAAATGTTTAAAAAATTAAAATAAATTTTTAAATTTATTTAGGATCCAATTCATTGTTAATACATAAAAATAATGAACATATAAATATATACTTATACGAGATGTCTCAAGCAATATTGTAATGCATAAATAATAAGAGAATTTATTCTATATAGATAAATTGAATAATCAAAAATTTGGAGCGTGAAGTGCAATTAGATCCATTTTTAAAGGGATTCATATTACTATTCTCAATTAGAATAATTTATGGTTGGCTTGGTTGGACTAAAAAAATGAAGTATTCGTGCTCCATTTGGATTGGTAAGATACCTATGATTACTATTCATATTTTTTCTTTGTAAAGAGATCCTAATTGTCGAGCAAAGTTATCTTAAAGAGATCCTTATTGCCAAGCAAAGTTATCTCAACTCTAATAAATACTTGTATAAAATGAATATGTGTGTGTGTGTATCATGTATGTATATATAATTCTATTATTAAACAACTGAGCCAAATTTGAGTTTAACTGCATAATTACATTTGCATATTTTAGAGGTTGGAATTTTTTTGGTTTATTGGCTCAGTTGTTTAATTTAATAGAATTTTATATTGTTAGAATAAATTCTTGTATTATTATGTCTTACAATATTACTTGAGACATCTCGTACAAGTATATATTTAAATGTTCATTGTTTTATGTATTAAATGACGAATAATATTCTAAAATTTAGTATTATATGCTCTAATTAATTAGTTACTTAACTAATATAGTTTTTTTAATAATGTGTTAAAGTTGCTTTTTCAATCTAAATTTTTATATATATATATTATTTTTTTTTTATGAAGAACCCGCATCGCTACCCTCCGTTCCATGGGAACGAATTTCCGTGTGTAACGACTCGCAAAACCAACAGAGAGATAAACTTCGAAGAAAAAGGCGACGAGCTCAAGAATTTATATATATATATATGTTCATTATTGTTATCTATTTGATGAATAATATTATAAAATTTAGTATTATATGCAATAATTATAATGAATTGAATCCTAAGTAAATTTACATATTAATTTTAATTTAAAATATTTTTTTCTAAAAATTTATAGCTGTCACATCATTAAATAAATACCTTTAGATTTTAAAAACGACCATTAAAGGTCAAAGTTGAGTGACTTTTGAAAGACAAACAAAAGTTGAGTGCCTAGGGTGACCAATTGCCCAAAGTTGTGTGACCATTGAAGCTTCTAACTCAAAGTTGAGTGACTTTTGGAAGACAAAACAAAATTGAATGATTATGATGGTCAATTACCCAAAGTTAAGTGATCATCCAAGCATCTAACTCACCTTGCAATATTATTTATAGGAAAAAGGTTCAAAAATATCTATGAAGTTATTTAAAATAGGTTGAGTTTATCCTCTGTTATGTTTTTAGGTCAAATATGCCTCTGTTGATGTCACCTGAATCAGGGATAACACGGCACTCGTACATCAGCCCCCAAAACCACGTGGCTTAATCATCAGAGGCATAACATGAGCTGAATATAACGTGAATGCATGATGAGCCTTTTATAAAACGCAATAAGTCATAATATTTATCAAAAATACTTGTTTAAACATGAGTGCGAAAATAACATGAATGAGCCAAAATGGCCATACGACTCCGAAAGTCCGACATAACATATGACTTGTCTAGTCTATGAAACCTCAACATAAGTCTAACATGAAAACATACTCGCTGGACAAGGCCCCCGGCATTGATGCATAGTTAATCATAAAATAAGAGAGTTGATTAAACCTCGAATGAGACCTCACCAATAAGCCGATACGAATACCACATTAATCTAGAAGAGTTAAAAATGCGTTATTAACACCCGGCGTACAGGACGTCAAAGACATTAATGTACGGGTATGTAAAGCAATCTAAGAAATAATGGGACATGGGATAACATGATAAGAATCGAAACCCGGAGAACTTACGAGCATGGATACATACATATATTTTGATTTAGATTGTAAATCGACAACATGATATCACCACGTGGTATGTGGAGTCCGGTACTCACACCAAGTGAAGAAAGAGGTAGAAGGATAACGTAGGATCCATTCAAGATAAATTAAGGAATCATCCTAAATGGGCGGGTGATCCTTGTCCCTACGGTTGCTACGTAGTTTCATAGCCTTCCTCGGAATTCATGCAACTCCCAAAAACAAACATGATATAATTGGCTTAAGAAGCCCATAATTTTCGTGAATTAACTTGTACTTGACTTGTAGTCATGATTTCGCTAAATAACTTGTAAACATGGTTTCAAAGAGTTTGTATTTAGCATGTAGTATTTGTATCATGGCACAAAAGTAATTATATAATATAGTTGCATAAAAACTTGTAGACATGTAGGATATTCATGAACTAATCATTTTTATTTAAAAATGCATGAAAGAACCCATGGAATACAAGATATGGGTTTTCATGGATTCTACGTGATTCTCAATAATCATATGGAGTTATTAAGAACACAATGATAGAATAATAGCAATTCATACACAATATAATCATAGACATGGACCTAGAGTTGTCAATGGTATAGAAGAAACCCTAGTTTTCGTAAGGATTCATACTCTATGGATTAAGAGGCGTGGGGAAGAACAATGATGTTCCCACACGTAGATAGCAATCCTACATACTTGGTAATGCTCTAAACTTGTATTAAACATCTGAACTTGAAAGAAGAATTCCAAAGTCTAAGTCTTAAGTCCTTTAAATGGATTTTCTTGAAAACCTTATGTTAAGAACAATGATTTCATTGTTAGATTATGAGAACACATGCTAGAATTCACTGAATGGTCTAGACTTATCTTGGTGTTCTTGGTGATGGAGGGGAGGAATGAAAGGTTTAGAGACTTGTAAAATAAGAACTAGAACTCGAAATCGAGCATTTATAGTTTCTAAGTGAGAGTGAAATACTGGAGCAAAATACGGTCTGTATTTAACCATAAAGGTTTCCTGAGCCAATTTCCAGAATGCTCAGTGGTTTTAGATGTCAACTTATGATTTGAAAGATGGGCCATCTATTGAAATACGGTCCGTCTTCTGGAGCGTAAATCCCCATCTGACAACTGAAGCAAAATTTCCATTTCCCACATTCTCTATCTGGTTTTCTAAGTCTAGGATCATGCCAAAGCTTAAGTTAAAGGTACGGGGTGTTACAATTGACACCTAATTTTAACCCTCATTTCTTCCATTTAATTTCTTTGAGCTTTTTGCCATCGATAATTTAAAAAAAAAAAAACTATATCTTGCCGAGTTTTGTCGACAATTTTTAAAAATAATAATAACTTATTAGTATCTCTTCAAAATCTTGATAGTAAGTTATTAATAGTTAGTCCTTTTATTTTCATATATATATATATACGGCATTATATACATGTTGAAAATAATTTTATCTCAGTCCAAGTTGTAAGACAGGAATCTCAAAGTATTCTTGAATTAAGCTCAAATGCCTTCGCAAAATCTGTCTGCAATTCAACTGAATAAATGGCTCACCTGAGCATCTCTTGAAAAATCAGTCCAAATATGCAGCCTTCATCTCCGTATTGGCTAAATTTTTTCTTTTTTCTCAACTATGAACAAAGGTTGTTCACCCCATTTCTGTGCAAGCTTTGACTTTTTAAATTTATCCCCCTTTTTAATGTATTGATATAGTTTCATTATTCATTATCGTTCAGATGGTACGCTTAGGATTTATTTTTTTTAAAATTAAGTTACAATCATTTAGTGCAAGAGTTAGACATGAAAATGGAAAGCCAGTCTATTAAAAGCCTAAATCTCTTCCTTGATTTTTCTTTACTGTTAAATATGATACACTATTTGGACTATGTATAAGTATAACTAAGCTTTTTTTGTTAAATGTTTAGAAACCATGTTTTAATAAGCTTCTCTTTGTTAATACAAAAATAGCATTGCTATAGGAAATAGATACACTTTATTTTTCTTCTAGTCTATTATAGATCTTCTCTCGACCTTTTGTGTGCAAAGCTTTATTTACTGGATGATGAATGAAACCACTTGGTTTGTTGTACTTTTAAATATTTCGCTATGATTAGGAACATCGGTTGCAAATTTTCCTCATGTTTGGCTTTGAGTGTTTTATTTAAATACCCTTATGAGGTTGTCCCGCTAATATTTATTTCCTCTTCTTTTGGATGTACACTTCCTGAGCAACATGGAGTCTTCATAAAAGACTCTCACTGTTGCATAGCTAGTCTCTTGCCGTCATTATTCTGGTTCACAAATCAAAAAAATTCGATAGAATCAGAAAATGTTAACTTATTGACATTATTCTATTATGTCAACCCCACGATTTATGTCCTTGGTGGTATTGACATGGTATGCCCTTGCTGATATTGATATGGTAGTTAGTGAAATATTCACATAACTCATTCCGTCTTGGTAAGGACTAGTTGATTGAACTACTAATTTGTTGAGGTTGATCATATGTCTTTCATTATAAGTCATGTTCATTAATTTCGTGAACGGATGTCACTTGAAAGGTCGTGACTTTTCATGATAAAATGCATCTGTTGAAAGACAATTCTTTGAAAAGACAAGACAATTCATTGAATGTATAAATTCATTGGTTTATAAATCGCAGAACCAATTGATGATAATGATAAAAATCGACAATGGCTTATTTTTTCACATCGGTGAATGTGCTATCAGTTAGATATTTGAAGAAGTAGACTTATAAGAAGTGGAATGGTTGAGAAATATATATATTTTTAAAAGGTTTTGGCCACAACTGATGTCAACCATCCACGAGTATCATGATGTCACTATAAGTGTAGTCAGCAGTCTGCAATATATCCTATTGTATAAGCTTTATTTTGCATTATAATAAATCTCACGATTATTGAGGGGTATAATGATGAAAATCGGATCCCCGAGTCAACCGCTATAAAATCCGCAAGTGGATATGTTGTTACCATTGGTGGAGGAGCAGTGTCTTGGAAATCGTCCGAACAAACTTGTATCGCCCACTCCATAATGTAGTCTAAGTTCATAGTTTTAGACATGATCGGTGAAGAAGTTGAATGGCTTCCGAATTTCTTAGAAGATATTCCATTCTGGCCTAAACCATTGGCACTAATATGCATACATTGCGATAGCCAAACAACAATAGGAAGGGCAGAGAGGAAATCTCGTCACATACGATGGAGACACAATACCATTCAACAACAACTCTCTAGTGGTGTTATTACAATTGACTATGTAAAGTCAAGAGAAAACGTGTCAAATCCACATACAAAAGGCCTAACTAGAGAGGCGGTTGAAAGATCATCTAAGGGAATGGGGTTAAGGCCTAGGACAGGTCATCATGGTAGTAACTTTACCTAGTAGACTGGAGATCCCAAGAGCTAGGTTTAAAGAGATCAAACAATGTTATGAATGACGCAAAACATTGTCAAATAACTCAACCTATTCTCATGATGAAGACAATGTTCAGAAACAAGGATAAATCATTAAGGCTTTTTAACAAGTTAATAAAGCTTAAGTTTTTTAATGGTTTCTAAGTTTGGCAGGTATGACAAAATAGTGTATCTACGGGATGACACGTTTAGGAATCACCTATGTGAGTGTGAAGTATAAGCTGCTTCAAGGAGTATGTTAGGTAAAGGCCCATGCTCTACGCACTCATGAAACCAGGCGGTGATCATGGTTGAAACGAACACAATAGTGAGAACCAAAGACGGTTAAGGGTTAATTGTGCGACATATGGCTGTCTAGGTATACACCAAATCTCGACGATTCAAAGATATCAAATCTACCGATTGACCAAGTATATCCGACATATGTTCACTACGGAAAGTACAAAGGGAAACTTACTTATCCAGATGCAATTAATCTTTACTTGCAAATCATACACTTGTCTGTGCATTTCTTTATCATAAAGCCATTCCCCATTCACGTGGGGGATTGCTAGGATTTAATGAATAGGTGTGAATGGGAAATGGTCCTTTGCACCTTTTCATGGAAAAGGCTTCACACCTTTTCGGAAAAGGCTTCACACATTTTCATTCCTTTACTTTGTTGGCTATAAATACTTCATTTCCATCAGATTTTCCTAGTGACAAAATGAAAATTCTGATCATCTTCTTCTTTCTTTTTTGTACTTCAATATTTTTCTGTGTGTGATTTTTGCCGTCTTTTGCGTTCGCCGTTCACTGGGTTTTAAGGTACCTCTACGCTGGTGAGTTAATTTTTTCTATCCTGAGAGGATATATTCCTTAACCTCGGGTATTTCGGGGGAATAATTTCCTTACGGACACATTGTGAATTCAGTGGGCTCGAATTTATTTTTCCGTTCTTTCCATATTATGTTTTAGATTGTTTCTTCTCTTTTCTAATTCTGTTTTAGATTATTTTTCGAATACATATTGACAGCAAAAACTGCCCTATTTTAGAATAGTTCAAGGGCAAAAGTGACCCATTTTCTCTTGTTTTAGAGCGATCGTGTAAAAACCCGGTCCATCGTTTTGAGAACCAATGCTCTATTTTACATGTCATATGTTCTAGAAGTTTCGTAATAATAATTTTGACTTGCTTACAAAATTTGAAGTCAAACAGATATCATTTGGTTCACTTTGGGAGAAGGTTTCATTTTGAACATTCCGGTATTTAATTATTTGGATTAAATGATCGTTTGGGGAACACGTGCTCTGGTTGGCGATCTAAAGATTTCATTAGATTTGTAATATTATTTGTGACCTGTAGAAATTGACGGAGCTAATTTTAAAGTTCGCTTGGTTGTTTTTTTGACAACTAAGTCCGTTTTAGTATTTAATATGCCTATTTATGGTGAAAAGATGGTCATAGAAAGCAAGAAGATCCGGATTTAAAAGTTGTTAGTTCGATTAGCTTCGTATTGATGTTTATGACTTGCAGGGATGGGTGACGTGATTCTTGAGGCTTTCAGATGAGTTTTGGGTAAGAAGAATGATATTTTGGAAATTCCTAAGTTAAGAAATGGAGAAGTTTGACCAAAGTCAACATCGGGGGTAAACGAGTATTTTTCAAAGTTTCGTTGATTCCATTAGATCCGGAATGTGATTTATGACTTAATTGAGGAGCTGGTTCGGTTCCCGAGAGGTTCGGGTGTGATTTAGATGGTTGGTTGAGAAACTAGCTTTTGAGATGACTTGGAGTTGACCACGGTGTTACGGTTCACTTTTACGCGAGGCATAAAAGCTACTTCTAGGTTGTGGACTCTATTGGAATTTTGTATTTTTTAGAGTCGCCACCTAATTTATATGGGAAATTAGGAAAACCAAGTAAAAGGGTTTAGTCAAACAAGAGGTAAATCCTTTTTAAACCAGAGTTCGAGGTAAGGGTTCTAGTAATCCCCTAGGGAAGGTTTTAAGCATCCTAGTATTAAGGATCCGTAGAATGCGGTTGACCTTTGAGCTTCAGTGTGTGATTTATTGTAATTATTTGCTAAAATGATTTTCTTTCTTGTATAACTTGTCATGGCATATCATAGAATATTTTGGCAAAATTCATTATTTGAGGATGAAACGAGTTGAATTTTCTTTGGAATTGTGTATAAGGTTTTAAAAGTCATTTCATTTCCGGACCAAACACACTTAAGATTTCTCTTAAATAGAGTTCAACTAACTTGGTCCAATGTAATGCCTTTCAGTCCTTATAGATTTTATTGAAAAAAGTTTTGAGTATATCTCCTTTGTAAGTATGCCACGGGTTTATACAAGTATAATTTTTTTTTTTTTAAAAGGAAATGTATTTGTCCACTTTAGTCATTTTTTAAGGTCAACCATATCCTACTTTCAAACCTTTCCTCAAACTAAGTAGGCGTTTGGCCATAGAAACCAAAAACTTTTTCACTTTTTTTGGAATTTTGGAGTTGGAGTTGTAGTTGTGTTTGGCCATAGTTTTTTAAATTGTATTTTTTGTTGAAATGTAGTTGTTTTGGTTGTGAAAAAAGTGAAAAACTTGAAAAATAAGTTTTTCTTATTTTTCAAATTCCGAATACAACTTCAAGTTGTATTTGGAATTTTCATGGCCAAACGCTGATTCCGGAAAAAAGTGGAAAAAAATTCTGGAAAAAAGTGAATAATTCTTATGGCCAAACGGGCCCTAAAGTTTAAGTGTATTTCCTCTATTTATTTAACTCAAGGTTGGGCTTGGCCCAAAAAAGATTTAAAAAATCATTAAGTTATTTTTCGGTTTAAAAAAAAACATTTTATTTATACAACACTTTGTGATTTTTTCATAAATCAGTTTTCAGCAACTTTAAGTCCAAAAATACTGCAAATTTATCTCAAAACGACTTAACATGCTTTTGTTTTTCTACTGAAAAATCGTCTTTGTTGAAATGTTGACTTATTTTTTAAATACGCAACTGTCTAAAGTTTCCAGTTTTGAATCATAGTTCACAAACTTATTTTTTCCCAAGTCTTGAAAGTGTGATTATTCATCTTTGTTAGGTCTTATTGGCGCGAATGCCCCTCTTTTGGGCTGGTCTTTAGATTTTGCCCCTCAAAATGGTGGTCTTTAATTATTGCCCTTCCGAGCAAAACTAACATAGTAAAAAGACATTACTACCCCTAACCGTTACATATAAAACACAACAAAAATCGTTATTCTCAAATCCTTCTATCGTTAACCTAGCCCAACTTCGTTCCCAAACCAGATTTCTCAATTATTCAAATCGTTGTTTCAAGCCAGATTTCTCCATTGATTTTGCTACAACATCGTCGATCAAAAGGTACAAATCTTAATTCAACTCAATTTAACGATTTTATGGAGTTTAGATTGTTAATATTTGAAAAAGATCATCTTCTACGACGATTATTAAGAAACGGATGACATACAACTCGTATTGAACATTACGCACTATAAAATTATTCAAAGAAATAGAATCGATTGGATTTAATGCTTTGCTCTAATTTTAATTACTTTATACCTTAATTAAATTAGTATACAATGCTTATTTACTTGAAATTGTAATTATAGTAAATTCAATTTAAATCAGGCAATGCTTATCGATTTAAACTTGAATTAAGGTAAACTGTGTGCAAATTTAGAACAAGTATGCCGGAGGAGGCAAAAGTTCAATTTGCAAAAGAGTAGAGTATGCCGTTAACGGCAATGTTTTGAACCAATTTCATAACAAGTATGCCGAGAAGGCAAAAGTTCTGTTTATGTAGAAGTATAAATTAGTCCGAGTTTATCGCATTATCATCAAGAAAACAAAAATTCATTATGCCGGAGGAGGCAAAAGTTCAATTTACAAAAAGAGTAGAGTATGCCGTTAACGGCAATGTTTTGAACCAATTTCATAACAAGTATCCAAAAGTTCTCGTTTATGTAGAAGTATAAATTAGTCCAACAGTAATCCTCTAATTGAATAATCATAGGCATTTGATTTTATTTGGATGAAGGTAGAGGAGGTTTTCATTTTTTTTAATTTTTTTAACCAAAAACAATTATCGCATTATCATCAAGAAACAAAAAGTGCTTATGCCGAGGAGAAAAAGTTCAATTTACAGAAGAGTATGCACGTTAACGGCATTGTTCGAACCACCTTAATAACAAGTATTGCCGAGACTCGCAAAAGTACAATTTACAAAGTAGTAGGCATTTTGGCAAAGTTCTGAACAAACTTCTGAACAAGTATGCCGTAAAAGGCAATATATATATATATATATATATATATATCCACAAAACATAAAATCCTAACTTCATAAGTACCAAACTACCATCATCAGTTCTAATTTCACGTGTACCCATTCCAAATTGCCCCATCGTCAACTTGGCAAGAAGTCCGGAATAACCTCTCGCCTTACAAATCGTAATTCTCTTCGTAGATCATCATTTTCTCTACTTAGAGCACCGTAAAGAGCCCTTTAAAATCTATATCTCTTTTGATATCGCAATTTCATGAGTAATTTGCAAATTTGCAATATTAGGATGGATTTGGTTATGAGGATGGGCATGTTCATGTGCTTGCCCGTGGCCACCATTAACATGTACAATATGTTGATTTTGGTTCATTTTGTATGTGATTATATCTCGTTTTCTGATAAAGTGTTTTTTTTTTCTCTTCAAAGTTGTGTTGGTTTATATAAAGTATAAATTAGTCCATTTTAAATTGAATAACTTCATGGATTTGATTTAAATTGATAAAGACAGAGGAGGTTTTTCGCCATGAAAATAATCAAGTTAATTTCATTGAATAACGCACAGGTACGCCATAATGTCACGTAACTTCACAAATGGTAGAGTATGCCGTTTCAGGCATAAATTTGTCATTGAAGAAATGAGAAGCAGATATGGCTTGCACATTGGTTACCACAAAGCATGGCGTTCCCTCCAACACGCTTATAATGTCATAAGAGGAAGCCCAGAAAATAACTACACACTTCTACCGCAATATCTTCACGATGAAATTAAGAAATCTGGAACAGCTTGCTAACATCAAATGGACCGACAATAAGTTTAAATATGCTTTTTTCGCGTATGGAGCATCAATTGAGGGTTGGAAACACCGGGCATCAAGAATGACGGTGGATGCAACCTTCTTGAAATCAAAATACCGCGGTGTGCTCATGATAGTCAGAGTAAAAGATGGAAACAACATCATATTTCCCTCTCGCATTTGGTATTGCCGACTCGAGAATAATGAATCCTACAGTGGTTCTTCGTACACGTGAAAAAGGTGTTTGGCACGCGCAAAAGACCTATCAATTCTTTCCGATCGCCACTCGCATCAATTGCAACTGCAATCAAAGAACCAGTATCCAGATACCAAAGATGGAATATGCATCTACCACATGGAGAAGAACTTGCAAATATTTCCCATCCGAAGCGATCCTATCACTGCTTCTACAATGCAAAGAACTACCTACAAACAGCAGAGTTTCGTACCTATATGTCACGTATACAACAAATCGACCCAAAAAGTCAGCAATACATAGAAGAAGAACCACCGGAAAGATGGGCACGTTCATTCCACACCAACAGGCGTTACAACATGCTCACAACAAACAATGTCGAGACAATGAATTCGTATCGAGGAAAGCAAGGGAGTTGCCAATAATGGCATGTATTGATTACATCCAACAAGCTCCAAAATTGGTTTTACCAAGAGAAAATTGATGCAACAGACCGTCCCATGACTCGACGTGTCGGGCCGAAAAGATTCGTCAAAAGATAAGTAGAGGCTTCACAATGAAAGTAAGTACATTTTACCAACACACACTTCAATATTAGATTTGGTGAGCAATGAATAGTTTAATTTTAACCAAACACAAAAGTTATGTCAGATAAAGGAAAAACTATCACCCTATTTTTATACTTAGTTCCGCCTAAGGCGTAAACTTATATTAACTAGCATGGAATTATGCCATGAGGGCATAACTATTACATCGTTTTTATGCTCACAATGAAAGTAAGTAGATTTACCAACACACACTTCAATCTTAGTTTTATGAGCAATGGATAGTTTAAAATTAACCAAACACAAAAGTTATGCCGACAAAGGAACAACTATGACCCTATTTTATACTTAGTTCTCATTTTAAGAGGCGTAATATTATTTTCAATGTATGTGAAGTATGCCTAAAGGGCATAACTCTCATATAATCGAAAATTGCCACAAAAATATCACTCATTTATATTGTTAATTTCCACAGTAGAAAACATAACTCCCGTCAAATTTGTTGTGAAAGATGAAGGATATCAATACAATGTAGACCCGAAGAATATGACTTGTGAGTGCTTGAGTTCCAAACCGACGAGTTACCGTGCACACATGCCATGGCAAGTTTATAGACAAAAGAAGTTTGCCAAAATCTACATACCGTGCGGATCGGTTCAAGAAACAAGCCCGCACAAGAGACATACAAAGGTGAAATACTATCGCTGGAAATCAAGACTCATGGATTATTCCACAAAACATTTTGGATATTAAAATAACGCCGCCCGATGTTAAAATAAGACCCGAAGAAAACAAACAAAAAGATATCGCCCAAGCAGAGAATCAACAAAGTACACATACAATGTGGTAGATGCAAGTTCTTTGGACACACCAGGGCAACCCGTAACCACAAATCCCAATCCATATTCAAGAAGATACAGGAAGAGGAAATTGTCATCCTAACATCACACTCTTATACATGGTTTATATGAATTTATCTATGATTCTTGGACGATAATGTACACTCGCCGAAAAGAAATGGCAAAACTTTGGTATTACTAAGACCGAGACTTCAAGCATCTTATCACTCATTTATTCTTCTCACATTATTTCTTTTATTATTTTCTTTTATTAAGTTGTTATCTTCTTTTGTCTTTGTCATTGGGATCGCGGCAAGTTCTCTCAACTTAATTTCTCATCGAACTTCAAAAAGCATAAGTTGTGATGCAAATGGCATAACTTTTGGTTTTCAACAAAATAACAAAGATTACGTCACAAATAATCCCCAATAAATGCATTTGTCCGGTCAATAACTTCAAAGGGTTTGTCTTTGTTGCCGAAAGAAATTATGGAATGTGGCAACTTCTATTTATAAAATGAGAAACTATGCCGACCCCAAGTAAAATTCGATTACACAACCACCATGAAGTTGTGACTAACTTGGATTTTCAACAAAATAACAGCATGAACAAGATAAGTTGAGATTAAAAATGAACACCATCAAATTACAAAAGGGGCTTAAATTTGAAATTTATAACACAAACAAACTATGCAAACTTAATTTATGCCGGAACGGGCGGAACTTCTATTCTTTCTTTTATTATTTTCTTTTACTAAGTTGTTATCTTCTTGTTGTTGATAATAAAAACTATATAAGAGAAAGAGATAAATGTCCCTACATGAAATCTACAATTCTCTACCATAAAACATTGAGGAAAAAGAAAAAAAATCATCAAATTTAATTATCCAGCTTTATAATTTATGCCTCCGTATAGGTGTATACGCTTTTTGTGGGAAATAAAATTGGTATCTCAAATACTACATCCTGGTAAGTTTAATAGATGTATGCCTTGGGACATAACAATATTATTCTCTCGTTGTTTTCATGTTTCACATTTATGCCGGAATCGGCAGTGTCTTTCGCTATAAAATAAATAAGTATGCCGTTAGCGCATACTTATGGGCTTTGTTGCTTATATAACATTTTAAAATGCCGGAAAATTGATAAAACATTCAAGACAATACAATTAACACTAAGTAAAATATTTCATTCATTCATAGCAAAAATTCATTCATACTAAAACAACCATTATGGCGTGCTCAACTAATCCCAATAAAATGCGTTCGATCGCTCGTAAAAGTTAAAAACGTTTTATCTTTGTTGGGTTTATTTCGCGCTTATGGGTGGAACTTCAAGCCATAAAATGAGGAACTATGCCGACCCCGCAAACTCCTATTAAATAACCACCATAAATTTGGTTTTCAACAAAAACAAATTTTCCGTCACAAATAATCCCCAATAAATGCATTTTGGCCGGTCAAATAACTTCAAATGGTTTGTCTTTGTTGTTGGTTATGGCAAGTTTTCTTAACTTAAATTTCACGAATGGGCGGAACTTCTATTTACATAATGAGAAACTATGCCGACCCAAGAACTTATTATATAACAACCATGAAGTTGTGATGGAAACCTGATAACTTGGATTTTCAACAAAATAGCAAATTTTTATGAACAGAGAAGTTGAGATTAAAAATGAACACCATCAAATTACAAAGGTGGTTAAAGTTGAAATTTATAACACAAAACAAATCGTATAATCTTATAACATTTACAAAAAACACAAGGGCGCACCAAAAAAAAACAAAATTACATAGTGCAAAAATAACTAAGACAAACTATTTTTTCCTTTCTTCAAGCGTATCTTGCTCAACTAAAACAATCTATTTTTTTGCTTTCTTCACTGCATCTTGCTCTCTTTTTCATGTCATACTCACAAATACCCGCATAATAGAAGAAAGAACCAAAACACATAAGATTGCATAAAAACAAAAAATTATTAACAAGAAAACACCAAAAAACAAAGACACACATAAATTAACTTAATTCATGAAGTAAGCCGGAACAAATAACTTTATGCCGTAACCGACATAACTTCGCTCTAAAACCAATAATCCCACGACCCGCATATGTTGCCTCTCGCACAAACACAAGCCTTCATGAAAACACAAAAGTTACTAAACAAAAAAAAACACCAAAAATCTTAAACTAAAGCTTATAATCAGAAAACATATAAACTATCATAAAAACCAAAAAATCATAACACATACAAAGTAACTTAAATCACGAAATTATGTCTTAATAGGCATAAATGTAGTTTCAAAAACAAAAATTTCACGTAACAGCATATGCCGCCGCACAAACACATTCTTCACAAAAACCAAACATTATTAAACAAAAACAATCAAAGAACAACATAAAAACTGTTCACAAAACTTCAAAGATTCAACGAAGAGAAAAACCAAAACGCATATCAAAATCAACTAAAACATATTACGACATTCATAATACGACATTCAAAAAATCAAAATATATACGGGCAACGAAAACTAAAGTTCAAAAATCATACAGACACTTTAACAAAACACTATAATTTTAAATCAAAAAAGGATCACTTAAATATAAAAAATGACGAAGACAAAGATATCAATTCAACAAACAACAATTTAACATAAAAACAAATATTGAAACGAGCAAAAGATCCAAATTCGTACCTAAATTTTGGAACAGAGATAAGATAGACACAAAACAAAGGAGGAACAAAGAAGCAAAAAAAGAAAAGAAAAGGGCAAATGACGAAATAGAAAGAGTTTTAATGGGGTAAGGGTAATTTCGTCAAAAACTTTCATTAAACAAAAGCAAAGGGCAAAAATTAAAGAAGGCATAAATGAGGGGCAAAATATAAAGACCAGCCAAAAGAAGGGCACTCCGCGCAAAAAAATGATTTGAAAATCACTTGAAGGTTCCTATTCATTCTAAACGATATATGCATCGTTTTGCCTAATGATCTAAGTTCGTAATCATAGGGGTTTCAATATTTATAAGTATCCTTTACAAATACATTTATACAACACATATATGTAAATAAAAGAGGGAGTTAAGCCGGTGGGCCTACCGAGCCCACCAGTTAGCCATTTTCACTCATGTTTGGGCCTTCAAATCAATTCAGACTCAATGAAAGAGAGGAAGAATGCATTCGGCCCAAATGGCCCACATCGCAATGGAGTCATGCAAAAAAGGGAGGGAAAAGAAAAATACCGATTAGAAGGCATGTATACTTAACAAATTTACACAAGAAGAGAATAAATCATTCATACATAACCATGTAAACAACAATTATATTTCAGTTATATATCTAAGTGTATACTGTCGAGACAGGCCTAAACAGTTTTCAGGAAGAACATGTTGAAAGCCTACATAACTTAAAAAAAAAAAAAAAAAAAAGGAGCACATGGCCCAAATGAAAGTAATACATATGAAACCAAAGCCCATATTAGCTACTAATGACAGCAACACTTAACTTTTTTTTGCGCGGAGTGCCCTTCTTTTGGGCTGGTCTTTATATTTTGCCCTCATTTATGTCTTCTTTAAATTTTGCCCTTGCCGCCTGTTTAATGAAAGTTTTTTGACGAAATTATCCTTACCCCATTAAAATCCTTTTTATTTCGTCATTTGCCCCTTTTTTTTTTTTTTGCTTCTTCTTTCCTCCTCTGTTTTGTGTTTGTCTCATATGTTCTAAAACGTAGGTACGAATTTGGATCTTTTGCTCGTTTCAATATTTATTTTTATGTTAAATTGTTATTTGTTGAATTAATATCTTTGTCTTCATCGTTTTTTATATTTAATTGATCCTTTTTTATTTAAAATGATAATGTCTTGTTATAGTGTTGTATGATTTTTTGAACTTTAGTTTCATTCCCCATGTATATATTTTAGTTTTTTGAATGTCGTATTATGAATGTCGTAATATGTTTTAGTTGATTTTGATATGCGTTTTGGTTTTCTCTTTGTTGAATCATTGAAGTTTTGCTCGTGAACCCCGTTTTATGTTGTTGCTGCTGTTTTTATTTAATAATCTGGTTTTTGTGAAGAATGTGTTTGTTTGAGGCAACATATGCCTGGTCCGGCAGAGTTATTGATTTTTGAAACTGAAGTTATGTTTCTCCGCATAAAGTTATGCTTGTTCCGATAACTTCATGAATTAAGTTAATTTATGTGTGCTTGGTTTTATGGTGTTTTCTTGTTAATAATTTTGATTTTTATGCAATCTTATGTGTTTTTGGTGTTGTTTTGTTAATAATGTTTTGTTTTGGTTATGAAAAATGAAAGTTTGCCTCTCAAGATACTTTGTAATTTTGTAAATCAAGTTATGCTGTTCCAAGATAAAGTTATGCTTGTTCCTAAGATAACTTCATGAATTAAGTTAATTTATGTGTGCTTGATTTTTTTTTGGTGTTGTCTTGTTAATAATGTTTTTGTTTTGTTTATGAAAATGAAAGTTGCCTCTAACAACATACTTTGTTCTTTTGTAAAGTAACTTCTGCTCTCCTCCATACTTTTCTAGTTCTAAACACTTGCGTAAATTTTTATTTTGCTCATGAAAATAAAAGTTTGCCTCTAACAAAGATACTTTGTTCTTTTGTAAATGAACTTCTCGCCCTCCGGCAGACTTGTCTAATTCTTAACGCTTGTGTACTTTTTTTTTTGCTTATGAAAATGAAAGTTGCCTCTAACAAAGATACTTTGTTCTTTTGTAAAGAAACTTCTCGCCTCATCCGCATACTTTTCTAGTTTTTAACACTTGTATACTTGATGTTTTGCTTATGAAAATGAAAGTTTACCTCTAACAGCATAATTTGTTCTTTTGTAAAGTGAACCTTCTGCCCCCTCCGGCAGACTTGTCTAATTCTTAACACTTGTGTACTTTTTTATTTTGCTTATGAAAATGAAAGTTGCCTCTAACAAAGATACTTTGTTCTTTTGTAAAGTAAACTTCTCATCCGATACTTTTCTAGTTATTAACACTTGTATACTTGATGTTTTGCTTATGCAAATGAAAGTTTGCTTCTAACAAAGATAATTTGTTCTTCGTCATTTTTTATATTTAATTGATCCTTTTTTATTTAAAATTATAGTGTTTTGTTATAGTGTCTCTACGATTTTTTCAACTTTAGTTTCGTTCCCCATGTATATATTTTGATTTTTTGAATGTCGTATTATGAATATCGTAATATGTTTAGCCTGATTTTGATATGCGTTTTGGTTTTCTCTTTGTTTAATCTTTGAAGTTTTGCCTGTGAACAACTTTTTATGTTGTTACTGCTGTTTTTGTTTAATAATCTGATTTTTGTGAAGAATGTGTTTGTCTGAGGCAACATATGCCGGTCCTAGAGTTTATGATTTTTGAAACTAAAGTTATGCTTGTTCCGCATAAAGTTATGCTTATTCGGCATAACTTCATGAATTAAGTTAATTTATATGTGTCTTGATTTTTTGGTATTGTCTTGTTAATAATTTTGATTTTTATGCAATCTTATGTGTTATTAGTGTTGTTTTGTTAATAATATTTTGTTTTGGTTATGAAAATGAAAGTTTGCTCTCACGGCATACTTTGTAATTTTTTAAAGTGAACTTCGCCCTCCGACAGACTTGTCTAATTCTTAACACTTGTTTATTTTTTTGTTTTGGTTATGAAAAATGAAAGTTTGCCTCTCACGGCCTACTTTGTAATTTTTTAAAGTGAACTTCTCCTCCCTCCCAGACTTATCTAATTCTTAACACTTGTGTATTTTTTTTTATTTTGCTTATGAAAATGAAAGTTTGCCGCTAACAGCATACTTTGTTCTTTTGTAAAGAGAACTTCTGCCTCCTCCGGCATACTTGTCTAATTCTTAACACTTGTGTACTTTTTTATTTTGCTTATGAAAATGAAAGTTGCCTCTAACAAAGATACTCTGTTCTTTTGTAAAGTGAACTTCGCCTCCTGCATAATTTTCTAGTTCTTAACACTTGCGTAAATTTTTGTTTTGCTCATGAAAATGAAAGTTTGCCTCTAATGATACTTGCCTCTAACAACATACTTTGTTCTTTGTAAAGTGAAATTCTCGCTTCCTCCGCATACTTGTCTAATTCTTAACACTTGTGTAATTTTTTATTTTGCTTATGAAAATGAAAGTTGCCTATAACAAAGATACTTTGTTTTTTGTAAAGTGAACTTCTCCTCCTCCGACATACTTATATAGTTCTTAACACTTGCGTAAATTTTTGTTTTGCTCATAAAAATGAAAGTTTGCCGCTAACAAAGATACTTTGTTCTTTTCCTATGTAAACTTCTGCCTCCTCCGGCATACTTGTCTAATTCTTAATACTTGTGTATTTTTTTTATTTTGCTTATGAAAATGAAAATCAGAACAAAGCAATAAATTTGATCAATTCTATGTTGTTGAGTAAAGTTATGATTCGCAATGTTGAATCTCAACTGCATATCAGTTGTTTAGTTCATAGAAGATGATTTGTTGTTATTTTCAAATATTAACAAATCTAAACTTAATAAAGCATGAAATTGAGTTGAATTACATTCAATTGAAACGCTATATATTATATATTTTATCTTTTTCGATGTTGTAGCAAAGAAATCAATGGAGATTTCTCCTATGAAAAATGTTGGAACGATGGAACGATTGAAAGGTTTGTTGTTGAAATGATGGATAGGTTTAATTGGATGTTTGGGGTTCATTACGTACTTTTAGATTTTTATATGTTATGGGTAGGGATAAGAAAGTCTTTTTCTTATTATCTTTTAAATTTTTAAAGGACAAATATTAAAGACCACGCATTACGGGGCAAAATTAAAGACATCAGCGCATTTGAAGGGCATTCGCGCCAATTGCCCAACACTTAAAAGAAGAAGGCCCAAACCACCCTAATCTACAAACAAAGGCATGATACACGAGGGTACACATGATATAGAACTCTGATATGCCCAGGGGTATATCCAAAACATATACCTTGTATACTTGGTATATTTGTCTCCAATAATATCAAATAAGAAAGAAGGGAAGAAGAAGAAATAAATCGGGCATACATAGTATGTCATTCTCTTCAAAACAGTCACAACGCACCTAGTCACACACATGCCGCATATATACACTTGTATACTCAATATATCCATTCTTTATAACCACTATAATACCTAGAAATGAGGGTCTGGTGCATAGCAGTCTAAATCATTTAAGGGGGAAAGGGGAGAAAAGGGTGGTGCATATTTCATTCCTCTCATATGTTGCAGGAAAAATCTCTCCGGCAGTAGCTCCTATGGTCCACTATGCACAGGGAAGAGAAGATGAAGAAGAAGGTGTGACTTAATACCAATTTTGTTTGAATACAAAATAAGAGACTTAGCTGGCATTTTCCTTTTGTGTCTAAATTCACTAAGACACCTGTATATAAAATTAGTGACCAGCTGTCCCCTTTTAGAATAGTCTATTAGATAATGCCATGTAGATTGTTTTCATTTTCATTTACTTTATTTTCATTCTGTCAAAGTTTCTTCGTGTATATATAGAAGGCAATACACTGTACAAAATATCAATTAAGTAATACAAAGAAAATTTCCACAATATTCTCTTTATTTTATCATGGTATCAGTAGCATTAGCTCACTGCTTTACTTATTTTTCTTGAAGTTTTTTTTTTTTTTTTTTGTCTCTAAGCATTAGCTGACTATTTTACATATTTTTCTTGTAGTTTTTCTATTTCTAAAACACTAGCAAAATGGGTGAAATTGTTCCTTCGAAAGATGATGCTACCAAAATTGATATTTCACATCCCTACTTCCTTTCTCCATCTGATTCACCGGGAATGAGTCTTATCAATACCATTTTCGATGGATCAAGTTATGGAAATTGTAAAAGAGGAATTCTCATCTCCTTGTCAGCCAAAAATAAGTTAGGATTTATAAATGGTACCTGCAAAATACCAGAAAAGGAATCAAATCTCATAATACAGTGGACACGTTGTAATGATATGGTTCTTTCATGGCTTTTAAACTCCTTAAATAAAGAAATTGCTGAGAGTGTTGTTTACTTACAGACTGCTGCAGATTTATGGAAAGAGCTTGAAGAAAGATATGGCCAATCTAATGGTACAAAACTATACCAACTTCAAAGAGAGCTCAACCTGATTAATCAGGGATCCAATGATGTGGCGTCTTATTTCACTAAAATAAAAAGGATCTGGGATCAATTAAGAGAGCTAAACACTTTTACAACTTGTTCATGTGCTTGTACTTGTGAAGCTAAGGAACATAATCACAAAATGGTTGAAGATCAAAAGTTGATTCAATTTTTAATGGGATAGAATGAAGCATATGGTGCAGTGAGAGCAAATGTCCTGATGACGAAACTATTACCAACTGCTTCTCAAGCTTATTCTATTATCCTACATCAAGAGACACAAAGAGAGGTACATTCTACTCATAACATTTCTACTGATTCGTCAGCTTTTATGGCTGGACAGAGATGGAATCCACCAATGAGACCCATGGAAAACAAAGGAACAAACCAATACCAACCAAAGAAAGGAGAATTGTATTTCAGATATTGCAAAAAGATAGGGTATGAAAAGGACCAGTGCTACAAATTAGTAGGCTATCCACAACACTACAAAGTTAATAAACAGGGAAGAAATAATTATCAGCAAAGGAAACTATGGAAATCAGTAGGGAAATTATGGAAACCAGCAAGCAAACATGGCAGAGGCTAATGATCTTGTCAACACAGGGAAGGAGGCAAATAATATATCAAATCTGTTGGCAAATCAGGAGTACTCTAAAGAACAATGTAAGCAGATAACTTACTTGTTTAAAAATGCTCAGGGAGGCAACTCTAATGCTTCAAATTCTGAGCTGAATGCAGCTGCAAACATGGCTGGTATGCACTCTGCTTGTCATATTTTTTCTTCAAAGTCTCCTAGTAAATCTTGGATCATTGACTCAGGAGCAACATAACATATGACCTTTGATGAATCCCTGTTACATGACATAATAGTTCTTAGATCTCCTATAATGGTTCATTTACCATATTCACACAAAGTTCCTGTTACTTGTATAGGAAAAATGCATTTAGCATCCAATATTGTTCTTCATAATGCTCTTTTTGTCCCTACCTTCAAGCATAATCTTCTTTCAGTTAAGAAAATATGTGAGCAATTTAATTGTAGTCTGACATTTACCAAATTTGGGTGTGCTCTACAGGTCCCTTCCTAGAAGAAGGGTCAAGTTTTTGGTGATGCCTCCACTGGTCTATATCTATTGCAGGGAACTTCATTTTCACTGGAAGATAGTCCTGCCAAGTCTATTGCCCCTTTATCTTTTTTCTAGTCAATTATGTCAGTCAAATAGTCTAGTTTCTGTTCCTTTTCCTATTTCAGTTCGTCCAAGAGCCTCAAGCTCCAGTGTTAAGTCTCCTTTTCCTATTTCAGTTTGTCCAAGAGCTTCAAGCTCCAGTGTTAAGAGTCCTGTTTGTTTTAAAGATTCCAAAATTAATGAAAATGCTTCTGTTTGCAATGTTTCTGCTTTGGAAAATTTGTGGCATGGTCGTTTAGGAAATTTGCCTTTTTATGCTATGAAATACATTAAAGGACTGCCTATTAAAATCACAAACAAGAAGGATTTTCCCTGCACCATTTGCCCTCTAGCAAGACAAACCAAGATACCTTCCCTATAAGTTCCATCACCACTAAACATTGTTTCGAATTAATCCATATAGATACTTGGGGGCCATGTAAAACACCTACCTACAAGGGAGAAATATACTTTCTCACCATAGTAGATGATTTTTCAAGAAGCACTTGGACTTATCTTCTTAGCACTAAGTCAAGTGCATTCCCTATTTTGAAGTCATTTCTGGTTTTTGTGGAAAGACAATTCTCTACCAAAGTCAAAATTGTGAGGTCTGATAATGCTTTTGAGTTGGGAACAGGGGTTTTGCCAAAGGAATTTTTCTTATCTCAGGGAATAATTCATCAAACCACTTGTGTGGCAAGTCCACAACAAAATGGAGTTGTAGAGCGTAAGCATAGGCATCTTTTAGAAACATGTAGAGCTCTTTTATTTCATTCTCAATATTGGGTGATTCACTTTTAACTGTAACCTACTTGATAAACCGGTTTCCATTCAAGGTTCTACATAATAAATCACCTTATCAAGTTCTTTTTGACAAGGAACCTGATTATAATTCTTTAAAAACTCTTGGTTGCTTATGTTTTAGTTCTACACTAGCAAGACAGACGGATAAATTAGATCCAAGGGCAGTGCCTGGGATTTTTCTTGGCTATCCTTTTGGTAAAAAAAGGTTACAAAATTTTGAATTTGTTAAATCAACAGATCCTCATTTCTAGGGATGTAAAGTTTATTGAAGATGTTTTCCCATTTTCCTATCCTACACCTTTGACTAAGCTGTTTCCAACTAAATCTCCTCCTGTTTTTGATTCATCTTCCACACTTTACTCACATTTCAACTCAGAGAATTCCAGTTCTCCTCCTCCTGATACCGCTACACCTACTTCACTAATTCAACCTTCACCTACTATTCTTGTTTCACCTTCTACGGTTATTAGACCCTTATCTAGTCATTCTCCTACTTCCACACCATACCATACTTTTTCTGATATCTCTCCTTCTTCAGGTCAACCTATTTCCCCGATTCTATGTTAAAATGATCCTTCAACACCAAGGCCAGTTCAGAGGCAATCACAAAGGGAACATCACAGACCAAGGTTTTTGTCAGACTATATATGTAATGCTTCATTTTTTGATTTTTCTCCTAATCCTCCTTGTGTACCTTTGCATTCTTTTTCCTTTTCTACTCTAACACTAGACAATCAGAGAATAGTAAACTCTATTTGTCAAATCACAGAACCAGTTTCTTACCATCAAGCAGTGTAACATCCAGGTTGGCAAGCTACTATGCAGCAGGAATTTGATGCATTGGAATGTAACCGTACATGGGATGTTGTTCCTTTGCCAAAGGGGAAGAAAGCCTTAGCCTGCAAGTGGGTATACAAGGTTAAGTTAAAGTCAGATGGATCATTAGAACGATTGAAAGCACGACTAGTGATTCGTGGTGACACACAAAGGGAAGGTCTGGATTATACTGAAACATTTTCTCCGGTCGTTAAACATACAACCATAAGATGTAGTCTTACCATTGCTGTGAAAAAAAGGCTGGAACTTGTATCAATTGGACGTCAATAATGCTTTTTTACATGGTGAATTGGATGAAGAGGTTTATGTGCGATTTCCACTAGGTTTGGATCCACCATCTGCCACTCTTATTTGTCGTCTTCGTAAATCTCTATATGGTCTTAAGCAGGATTCACGACAGTGGTATGCACGACTGTCTTCTTCTTTAGGTACATGGGGATTCGTCTCATCTCTCAACGATTATTCATTGTTCTTCAAATCTTCTGGCTTTTTCATCACAATAATTGCAGTATACGTGGATGACATCATTATTACTGGAAACCATGACATTGAGATCTTTGAGATTAAGGCATTCCTTCATACTGAATTCAAAATAAAGGATCTGGGATTGGCACATTATTTTTTGGGTCTAGAACTCATTCGAGAACAGGCTGGTTTGATTATAACACAAAGAAAATTTGCTTTGGATCTCCTTGCTGAGTTTGATTGTCTTAATTCTAGATTTGCTTCATCTCCTCTTGATCCCTCATTGAAGCTCACCTCTGATTGTGGTACTTTGTTACTAGATCCCACTATATACCGCCACTTGATTGGTAAACTCAATTTCTTAACCAACACGCGCCATGATTTATCATTTGCCGTCCAAACTTTAAGTCAATAGATGCAATTGCCCTGCTCTGGCCACCATCAGGCTGCTTTACATACCCTTCGTTACATTGGAAAAGATCCTGGACTTGGGTTGTACATGACACCAGACCCTTCATTTCAACTTCTGGCTTATTGCGATTCTGATTGGGCGGCCTGTTCTGATTCTAGGAGATCGGTAAGTGGTTTCTTTCTTAGCTTAGGAGGTTCTCCTATCTCATGGAAGTCCAAGAAACAACCTGTGGTGGCACTTTCATCTGCCGAGGCAGAGTATAGATCAATGCGTCGGCTTGTTGCTGAAATTGCTTGGATAGTTTGTCTTTTGCAAGATCTTTCTAGTCCTCCTTCTTTACCAATTCTGTTGCACTGTGATAATCAAGCGGCCATCCATATCGCTAAAAACCCGGTCTTTCATGAAAGAACTAAACATATCGAATTGGATTGCCATTTCGTCCGAGAAAAATTGTTGGAAGGATTGATTTCTCTGTCTTTTGTCCCATCTTCATCACAAATCGCAGACATCTTTACCAAGGCCCTTTCCGGCCCACTTTATCGAAATCTTTTGAGCAAGTTGGGAGTCCGCTCAGGGATCTCCAACTTGAGGGGGGGTGTTGCCGGAAAAATCTCTCCGGCAGTAGCTTCGATGGTCCACCATGCACAGGGAAGAGAAGATGAAGAAGAAGGTGTGACTTAATACCAATTTTGTTTGAATACAAAATAAGCGAGTTAGCTGGCATTTTCCTTTTGTGTCTAAATTCACTAAGACACCTGTATATAAAATTAGTGACCAGCTGTCCCCTTCTAGAATAGTCTATTAAATAATATCGTGTAGATTGTTTTCATTTTCATTTACTTTATTTTCATTCTGTCAAAGTTTCTTCGTGTATATATAGAAGTCAATACACTGTACAAAATATCAATTAAGTAATACAAAGAAAATTTCCACAATATTCTCTTTATTTTATCATCATACACATCAAAGTCCCATTATTCTTTCCATCTAAACTGTTCAAACCGGGGGGATGATAGTATGGGTCTTAACAATTCAGAATTCCAAGCAAACTGGACCACACATACTTGTTGATAGGTATTGATACGATTAAAGGGGAATTCCCTCCAAGTCTAATCTTCTGGCACGCCATTTAGCATTTACAGACATGGAGACAAAGGCAGAAACGGAAAGGGAGATGGTCATGAATGGGACTCTTTCAAATTGCCTTAAGCACACATGCGTACTCACCCATTTATGAGAGTCATATTTATACAAGTTCAAAGTGTTCATGCTGGAATCATTATCACAAAAGGGACAAACCACATAGAAGAGTTGGGCTAGACGGGAATTGGAGTGAGGATATCCATGTTAGCAATAACACATTTATAAACAAAAATTCTTCTTTCTAGGGTTGAACTAATATGGTTTTTAACATAGTTTAATGTGTAGACAAGAGATGGGAGGAGGGCAAAAGGATAATCATGCTAGCTTTCATATTTAAGACACTTTAAATCCTAGAGAAATACGCAGGTAGTTCTAGATAGAAGCACAACAAGGCAAAAGGAACTTTTGAACCTAAATCATCATGTAGAAATGCATAATACCATAAATCCTCTAGATTCGTACATAAAGTGATTCAGAAACCAGCCAAAAAAACAACACATCTAGTCAAACAAGTAAAATATGCATAGACAGGTTCATTGTTCCACAAAACAAGCCACCTAACTCTATTTATGGATCATTTATTTGCAATTTTTCTCTTTTACACTTTCAAGGATCAAAAAGGGTCCCATGATATTGCAACCACATGGAAATGAAACCTAGCAGCCTAGGATAAGTAGTACTAGACTAAGTGGGGACTCAAAGTATTTCCTAAACCTTCCTTAGCCCTAGGTAAGTCACTTCTCACGTTAGTGTAAACCATTCTGTCTTCTCAATTAAAATAATCATATTGAGTTATGAACTCTACAAATTATCCAAGTAACATAAGAAATTAAAATGAACAAGTGTAACCATTAAAATAAATCATTTAAAACCTTTCAGGAAATTAGGTCTTGACTCGGTGCCATGTGTAAATACTTTAGGGTATAAAATCCATTGATTAGATAGTGTATTTATTTAGTTTTGAGATATCCAAAAATGGTATTATTTGTCTATGGTATTATTTGTGCTATAACAGTACGGTCGTGGTTGTCCACTTCTTTCACTGAAGCCTAAAGTGGACCTTGTTTCATTTAGACACCCCGGTTGGGTGAATACCTATTCCGTTAGACAATTTTTTTGCACTGCCGTTGGCATGTCGCGTGTTATCAGTCAAAAAACGCGCGTGTAACCTTTTTAATCCTATGTGGCTGCCAACGGTATTATTACTTCCCCTTTTATATATATCATCTTCCCCACTTCAAAATTAAATCCAATTTAGCCACTAAATTTTAGCCCTTTTCACGATCAATTTTTTTCCTCAAATTCAAGCTAATATTTTACTGCTTCTTGCTAATATTTTACGGTTCATCACGTTCGTTCTTCCATTGTTGTTACTATTATGTCGAGCTTATCCGGCTCTTTCATGGAGTTTTTGATGAACATGCCCGATATTGTAGATGTGGTAATGAAGCATTATTGAAGACTTCTTGGACCCAATTAAACCCGGGTCGCATTTTTATGTTGTAAAATACCAAAGGTAAACTTATATCTTCATTCATTCCTTATTTAATTATTTATTAGATGATTAATTGTTGGGTTGAAAATTGGTTTTGTAGAAAATGGGTGGTTGTGATTATTTCTTTTGGATGGAAGATAGGCACCTACAAGCAAATAGGGTGATGTGGGGTTTGTTGAAGAAAGTGAAGGCTTTTGAAGAGAAAAGAATTCGAGCAAGAAATATGCTCATTGTTGCTGCCATTGTTGCTTGTTTTGTGATGCTCGGGATATGGAAAATCAAGCCAAATTGTTAGATGGAGCAGGACAATACATGCTCCTTAAGTAGTTGCCTTTTGCTAAGTTGTGTAGTTGTAATATTGTTAGGATTCTTGGAATGTAATTTGGTTACTGCATTGTTGTGACAATTTTGTATTTTGGCATGGCTGAACTTTGGCCAACAGTCACTCATGTAAACCAGCATTTTGAATGAAATGAAATGAAATGAAATGTTGATTTGTCTATGCTGTATTTGCCAACAATGCTCTGTTTTGAGCTCACACAGTTGCATAAAAACTCCGGCTTTTGCTTCCAATAAGTTTATGCTACATATTATTGCCAACAACAGGTAGGCCAATGTTATTTAACACCAACAGCAGCTATAATTACATTAGCACAACTGTTTAAACACCAACAACAGGTAACCCCAAATAGTAGCTAATATATTAACATACTTCAAGAATGAGCTCAAAGTTAGCATACAAGTAGCCAAAAGCAAACATTAAAATACTGCAAATTGTTTATTGCTACATACAAGTATCGGATTGCCAAAATAACCATCCAAAAAGAGAAATTGTTTGGTGCCATATTACATTGCCAATTAAGTACTACATCCTATCCTAATACTACCGGTTCTTCTTCTTCTTCTTGTTTGCCATCCTTCTAATTTGGGGGGCAAAGGTGACAACTTCCTTGTTTTTCCATCTCAATCCTCTAGCTTTATAACCAAGGTCTATGCACAGTTGGACTTGCATCCTTGTAAGCTGAACCAGTTTCTAGAATCCTTTGGCTTGATGTTCCTGGCTGCATTTTAGCAGAAAAATGAAGCATAGTCAGTTTTGTTACATGTAGTTGTGTTTTAGAGACCAAAGTTAGAATTGACTTACATTTAGTATTTGAGTTCCACTTGTACTTGTGTATATGCCAAATCTAACATTAACGCCTCTTGTGTCCCCTACTTGCAGGTTCCTCTCCAGTTGCAACCTTGGCTCTCTTCTGTCCAGCAACTTGTCTTCTTCTAGGAGGTAGTTGACTTGTTATTCCTCTTATAATAGGAATACTTGTATCAGATGGAGCGGGGCTGGTCAAGCTTGGAGCTTCTAACTCTTTTTGATTGATTCACCCTCCTAACTCTAGTTGTATCATCACAACCGCCGGAAGGTGTAGGGCCGGCTTAAGCTTGTAGGTGCGGTTGGCTAGGTGCTTCACAGGGTCTTGTAAACTTTGGCTAGGTGCTTCGCACTGCACAACCTCGCATATTTAAAGAAGCAAAGAACCAACTTAAAAACCCAAAATACATGATAAACAAGTTAACCAACTCAAAGAAAACTATTTTACCTTGCAATATTTCTTGTTATGTCCTTGTTGATGACACTTTGAACAAGTTATTTTCCCCCTTTTCTCGCACACCTTTCCATACCTCATCTTTTTTGGTTCATCTTTGCCTTTTGTTCTTTTCTTCTTCGACTGCCCGCTGTTCGTTTAGGTGCGGGAGGCTTAATCTTTGGATTGTTTGTTTCGGGCCACATCTTCATATTTGGAATTGGTTGGATGAAATGACTATATGCCTTTAAGAATGTATCCTTCCTATACCAATGCTCCACAAAGTGTTCGAGGCTCTAGTTCTATGTGGTAGTATGCACAACAAAGATGTTGGCATGGAATTCCTCTCAGTTGCCAAGCTCTACAACTACAACTCTTAGTACTCATGTTAACTGTATGCCTATACTCACCCTCTCCAATCTCAAATCCAACATCGATTTCAAAGAACCTTGCAGCCCCTAGCCATTTCCTTATTATCCTCTAAGGTAAGTCTAGCCATAGGTGAAATCTCAGATATCCATGTGTTGGCAAACTTAATCATATCACATTGTCTAGTCATTATCTTTCTCCTAATTTCCTCTAATATGGTTATAATTGATTTGTGTCTACAAGACAAGATCCATGAATTGAAGGTTTCACACATGTTATTCTCAACAACATCACACTTAGAATGCTCTTTAAAGTATGCCCTCACCCATGATTTTTACTGATAATGCAATAAATCGGCCAAATATCTTTACCAAGTTTGCTCATTTTATCAAGCTCGACTTCGAATTTCACTTCAAAACTGGCCTTAGAACATCTCCAAAATTGTTTTCTTCTCTCTTCACCCTTCCATTCTTGATGCCAATTGGACCGGATGTGTCTTGCACATCTCCTATGCTCGACATCGGGTAACAATTCTTCTACGGCACATGAAAACCCTTCAAAGAAAAGAAATTATTAAATAAGCACTCAACAAGAAGAAACGAAGTGAGAAATTAAACAAGTTACTATGTACATTACCTTTTGCATGTCCGCCATCACGAAGACCTTCTCCGGTACCCAACCGTAGATCCTCTTTCAAGTAATTAATGAAAAAACTCCAACTATGCTTAGTTTCGAGTCAACAATCGCCTTCGTGCTATAGGAAACATCCGATTGTTTCCATTCTTGCCAAGCTGCTACTAACGAGTTCACCTTTACAAGCACCCTTTAAAAACACCCATCAAAATCTATTATTCTCCTACAACCTTCCATCCACCCCTTCTTCAATGCATCCAAGCGACATAGAAGTACACAAACAAATTCTTCCCCGGACAACTTTCTCTCGTCCATCCTCACCCAAACGAACTACCGGGATTTGTCTGTTTTATCATATCGAATAGTCACACAATCTTGCAAACTCTAAATTCCAATCACCCATAGACTCTCTTAGTATCTGCATTTTAGCTCTGTAGCAAATTGTCCTACCAACATAAAGTCCTAACTTATCCCTGCACATGTCTTGTATTTCCCATATTCTCAAAGATGGCTGCTTAATTATTTCATCCTTAAATCTAGCAGCAAGCCATTTGGTGTTGCACATTTTGTTCTTGTTAGAAGTTGTACACTTGTGTACGGGATGGTAGCTCTTAATCATAAAGTCACGAGAATCTCTATACAAGATAACACAACCACTTGCTTGTTTGTTACCCTTACACCGAGCCCTTACTTTACCGGGTTGATTAGGCCTTAACTTAAGACTAACTTTGTATTCTATTGCATAATCAGCCAATGCTTTCCTATTCAAAAATAGCAACTACACAAGCTGGATCATACCTGACCTTTGTGCTCTTCCTTCTTGATGGTAGATCAACACCCCTTACAACATGACATCTAACTCATCATTCTTGTGATCACTACCACAATCCGAACTCGAATATAATCCTCATCTCCACCTAATCTTCCCACATACCTAGCGACTTATTTCTACCAATATCTTCGAAGCCTCTATCAACACCAAATTTCACCTAATGGTATTTCCTCTCGTGTTATTTTTTTCTTTCTAGGATCGGGGTTCCTTTTACTCCTCTTTTCGGCTTAAGGTTTCTCAATTCTTCATCAACATCTGAATCATCAAGATCTGGAAAATCGATTCGAACTACTAAGCAACATCCGATTGATCCCCATTTGTCATTGCCCCATTCAGATCTTTCAAGCACCATTCATTCAGATCTGTTTCACCCCCATTCAAATTTGTTTCACCCTCATTTGGATCTGTTTCACCACCATTAGGATCTGTTTCACCCCTATTTGGATCTGTTTCACCCACATTTGGAGTTGGAAATGCTTGACCTCCTTTGGAGGTGTTTCGACCTCCTTTGGAAATGTTTCATTGTATCCGGAACATTTACATCGCATTTATACCCTCCCCCACCCACATGTGTTGCCCTAGCTTCATCGATGCCATATGGGTTATTAATACGATCATCACCCTCTCGGCCCTACCAACAAACCAATTGGTTGTGGCAACTCATCCACCTCATCAATGCCATGGACCACAAACACATCAAACTCATCACCATATTTTAAATCATTCACAAGCCCCAGTAACGCTTCATCGAAGTAAGCTGAACAAAGGCACTATCATCAACCTTTTTGCAGTAGAATCCAAGGACATTTGTGTACCCAAGATCTCTAGTGTATGCTTCCAACTCAACAAGACTAAAATGGTCTTTGTCGATAGCAGCACCAAAGACCTCTAATTCCCCTTTGTACGTGGGACCCACTACAGGGTCTTCCACGACTGTACCCCCATGGTGAAAACAAGTAAGAATATAGTCGTCCATTTTATTCCCCAACAACCCACAACACACAAGCAATAGGAAATACCCAAAAAAACCCTAACTTTGACACTGAAATTCCCAAATAAACCCTAGTAAACAAATAAAGTGATAACAACCAGTTTCGTACCAAAACACCCTAATTTAAACACAATATAGCATACAAATACGAGAAAAGTTCAGTAGAACCTTAAATTTCTCCAATGTCGCAAATGAAGTTGAAACGAACAAAGTCCAAAGGGTCGATTTCCAGACTAAAACCTACAAATAAATGAAAATAATACCTTATGAGTGATTATTAACTAAGAATTAACTGAAAATGGAGAAGATATTGAACGAAATCGACGAAAATTTTACCTCGATTTTCGTGGAAATCGCCTGATCGTTTGCACCTGAAGTGTGCATATGGAAATGGGTAATTTTGAGCCCTAATTTGGTCTTTAGTTGATTTGCCCGCGTGTGCAGTGATGTGGCCAATTAAAATGAGTTGGCATATGAGTTGGCACATCATTAATTGAGTTGGCAAATGAGTTGGCACATTATTAATTGAGTTGGAAAAATTTAAATGAGCTGGCACAATGTAATTGGTCACTTAATCCACTTAGGATACAATTGATATACACGCGCTTGGGATTTAAAAAAATGCAATGCAAAAATTGTCTAATCGAACGGTATTGCCACGGGGTGTCTAAATGAAACAAGGTCCACTTTAGGTGCTCAAGTGAAAGAAGTGGACGACCACAGATGTCTGCCGATGGGTTTGGCCAAAAATCATTACAAAATTTTCAATGTAGAGGAAACCACATTGAATTAGCGGTTACCATAGTCTGATTTATTTGCTAAATACACTGAATTCAGGATCAAAAACAAAAAAGTTCACATAGCAATATAAAGGCATAATACATAAACATACACTCAAACTTGGCATCAGCTGGCAAGTATGCCCTCCAACATTGGAAGTGAACAAGTAGGCACTTCAACTTGTATTAAGTTGAACACATAAAGACAATGCTGACTTGACACATAAATTTTGGAGGTGCCACATCAGTACCATATCAACATTTGTGTTTACGTGTTCAACTTTATACAAGTTGAGGCGCTTACTTGTGCACACCTAAAGTTGGAGGGCATATATGTCACGCCCCGAACCATGGCCTGGGCGAAAGACGGTACTCGATGCCATACTGCACGTGACCGAGCGAACCACATGGTTTGCTGAATCATCATGAGGCATACATGAGCGGAAATATAGCATGAACATGATGAGCTTTTATAAAACATGAGATGTCATAATAATTTAATGAAATACTTGTTTAAATCATAAATGCGGAAATAACATGAGTTGAGCCAAAGATGGCTAAACACCTTGCATGTCTAACATAACTAAACTGACTAGTCTATGAAACCTCTAATCGTGAATCTTGGTGAAAACGTACTTTGGGACAAGGCCCCCCGGCAAAGATACCTTTAAATGCATGACTAGTAAAATAAAGATAACCGACTAAACCCCGAATGAGATGGGGCTCACCAATGAGCCGATACGAGCAAATCCTACTAGCGGACGCGGCGTCCCGTAAATACGTACTGCGCATCGTGAAATACGAGCCCCTGCAATAAAAGGGGACGTCAGCACATTGAATGTACTGGTATGTAAAGCAACTGAATGAAATAACATGGAACATGAAATAATAATGATAGGAACTGAAACCTGGTCATGAACATGAATACATATATATATATATAACATGGTAAAAATATCATAAGTAGGGAGAGCAATAACTTATAACCGATCCATGGTCTGGTGCTTGCGTCCCGCCAGCAGAACACTCAGTCCTTGCCAGGGAGCATGGGATTTAATAAAATATGAAAGGATCCAGTCATTATAAGAGATTGTCCGGGACATGGGTGGAGCGATCCTCATCCTGCGGTGGCTACGTAGTTTCAGGCTATACGAAGCCTTCTTCGGTAATTAAAGCAACTCCCAAAATTTGAACATGTAAAATAAGTGGCACTTGTCGCCCATGGTTTTCATGAATATAACTTGCTTGTACATGGATATCATGAATTATAGCTTGTTTGCATGAACTTGTAAAACATGTATAGTATTTTCTTGAAAATAGTATAATATATCATAAATTAGCATGCATGAACCCATGGAATGAGATATATGAGTTTTCATGGATTACGGACGGATTCTCAATAATCATAAAGAAATATTAAGAACTCAATGATGGAATTATAACAATTCATACATAGATAATCATGAACATGGACCTAGGGTTATCATGAGCATGGTATAGAGACCTAGTTTTAGTAGAGAATCATAATTTATGGATTATGAGGCGTGGGGAAGAAACAATGATGTTCCCACACGTAGATAGTAACTCTACATACCTGGTAATGCTTCAAAACTTGAATTAAAGAGTTGAACTTTGAAGAAGATTTCCAAAATCTTGAATCTTGAACCTTGAGATGGGTTTTCTTGAAAACCCTAGTTTAGGAATGATGATTTCTTGTTTAGATTACAAGGATATGTATTAGAATTGATTTGGAATAATTAGAGTAGGCTTACGTTGGTGTTCTTGATGATGGGAGACGGTGGGAGGTCGTTCTAGGGCTTGAAAGAATGAAAAATAATGATTTGAATTGATATGGATGAATATATACTGTTCTGGAAAATTGAATTTTACGTCTAGCAAAATACTGGCCGTATTTTGAAAGACGGACCGTATTTTGAAATACGGTCAGTATTCCGTATGGACTGCACTCTCTTGATAAAATGGCCATAACTCTTTGCACAGATGTCCGTTTGACCCCCATAATATACCGTTGGAAAGGTATTTCAAAGCTCTACAACTTTCATCAAGGAAGTTTTTTCAAATACCAAAATATGTTTTGAAATACGGGCCGTATTTTGAAATACGATTCGTATTTAACAATGTAACTTCTAAGTGTCAAATTCCAGAATGCTCACAAATCTTTGGTACCAGTTTACGACCTGAAATACGAACCATATACTGAAATACGGTCACTGTTCATGGGCGTAAACTACCATCTTACAACTGAAGAGGAAATTTCCAATTCCCACATTCTTTATCGGGTTTTCTAAGTCTAGGATCATGGTCAAAGCTTAGGTTAAAGGTACGGGGTGTTACAATATCTCCCCCTTGGGATCATTCGTCCTCGAATGATGGGTCATGGTTAAGAACATGGCTGGACATGGCTTGAATACATGAACATGAAAGAAGCATGCCGTAAAACATAAGAGCTTGACATGGTTATGTAGGAACATGGTCATGGATAATCAGAACTGAATACGTGATTACATGGAAACATGTACATGGGGAACATGAAACTGAGTTGCACCTACATGAATGAGAATCATGAAACATTTGTCCTCAATTTATGACTAGTGGTTAAGAATCGCTACAAACTCTGGAATCTACAAAATTTATGGCAGGACTTCCTTCATAATTCGACCTCACGACATTTCTCAAATGCTTGTCAGCTAACTAAAGTACCAACCCACAACTCACAGGGTATCTTAATACGCATGATGTGACATAACGTGATTACTGCATCTTGAATATAGCTAACATAAATACTGAGCTGGCTTGAACACACGAATATTGGTTGAATGATTACATGATTACTATACATGGGGTTTGGAAGAAAGTCCGTAGGCACGAATGACATGAGTACTGGAAATAGGCACGAACATGACATGATTACCTGGGCGTGAGACGCATGACGTGGGACATATACATGAAGACTGGATGACATGAATACATGGGTGCTAAACTGTCATGAGATACGAATACGTGTAAACATGGATATTGTAACATGGGATCTGAATGTCGAAAACATGATTGTTACAACATGAGGGTTGAATGCTAAGCGTGGGTAGGATTTGGATACTTAGAGACTTGATCATAGACGTTTGTATGTCACCATGGTAATATGAGATAGGAGTAGGACTTAGGCTTTGAATGTAAGCCCAATTCGATGTGAATGCGACAGACTTGAGTCGTATAGCATGAATATGATCCTAACATAGGTATTCATAAATCTCTAGCATAGGCATGACATGAATAAGTCGAATCAGAGTATAATACTCCTGAGATAAGTACCACAGGGTACATGAAAAGATATCTATTTGAATATAGGAATGCACCTTACTTCTGATTATCTTATTAGCTGTCACTCATGATTATGAATACCTTAGCTCATCTTGCTCATTCTCGTGAGTGAATTATAGAGGACTGAGAGAAAAGGAATTATTGGTACTATTCATATGAGATACTTAGCTTTAGAGAACAGACATGACATTGTGCATTGTACATGGAGGACGTAACATGGAACATGCGTATATGGGAACGTGATTCATATGGCATGAAACGTGAATAGCATGACATGGGGCATGGGACCATGAGCAACCTGACATTTACATGAGTACATCATCGATGCATATCGTGGCATCTGGACCTGATTTCATGAGTATTGAGCTAATAATAAGGCATAAGTGTGACTTGCATGGAGTACAATTGTAGGCTAACTCTTGGGTACTCATAGACGTAAGGCATGGATACAGTATTACCTTTAGAACTTAGATATACTGAAATGATGGATCATGATTCAACATAGCTTACTCTTATCACCGTGAGTAATTGCCCTTGTTATAAATAAGGCTCATGAAAAAATAGATTATAGGCATGAATAATTCGTTCCTCGAGCATCTAAGACATGGGTAGAAAGTCACTTTGAACGTAAGAATGACATAGGTACTTCGGAAAAGATAAGGGCATCCTTTGTGCCAAGCTACGAGATGGTTTAAAACATTAGTTAAAGAAACATAAGCGCAAATTACATAGAATCATGGGTAGGACATCCATCTTGGTTCACCTTCATTATCATCTAACAACATCATTGTTACGATACCACTATAAGTGGGATGCATAACAAAATGGATTGGGGTACGAGTATGTGGTAACATGGATAACATAATCATAGGGGTCAAGATTATTATCAGATTTGAAAAGCACTTAGATGCTAGAACATGGAGATGAGTATAAAAGCATGATAGATACGTGAGACCTGAATGCGGTTTTTAACTTTAGACATAAGCACACCTGATGTGCGAAACATGAAAGGACATTTCCTTGCATAGCTTACTATCGTATGAAGTCTTAATTCTTATATCTTAAGCATAGTGTGTAAAGCTCTAACATGGGTATGAAAGGCATGAGTAGAGTACGTCTGGGCATTAGTACCACATAGTACATGAACTACTCTGGAATTGGAACCGTTATACCCTTAAAACCCGCTATTCGATCTAGAACCTTATCTCATAACATAATTACCTGGTACTTGATCTCAACAACATGACAAAAATCACATTCTATGCACCTTATCTTGGCTACATGAAACTGTGACCCTCTGACATAATCTCCTTAACACCTATCAACTTACAAAATGCATAATTTATATCGGCACCTTATCGCACGATCTCCCTCTTAGTTCAAAAACTGACGTTTAAAGCCTGTGGATCCCTTGAGTTAGCGATAAGTGGTCATCTAGTGGTTCTGCTAATTTTCTCTACATACTGACGACTAATTTCTTCGGCTTACTTCAAGTAAGTCTTACTTACTGGGAAAACTGGATTACTTAAATGAATGAGTTTCTAATGTACATAACTGGCATACTAGCTTTGTCAGTCTTGAGGAAAACTCTTTTCTGATAACACTTAAAGGCTCTTCTTCTGTAGCTTGCTCTCTTACTGCTTAGATGGTTTTCTTCTTTCACCAATTTCTATACCTCAAATTTAACTTAAACCCTTTGGTATCTAACACGCCTTCGGTGTATTCAGACAGTTACCTACTTAGTAGTGCTAACTTGACTAAGTACTCAAATCGTAGTTCTACCAACTCTACTGAAAATTTCTAATTCACTGTATCTGTTCAAACTTACTTGCTATGCTTCTGTTAACCACTTGCTAGCATCATATTCTCTAATTCTTCTCTGAGTACTAAAGTGAAGCATAAGGTTATTTCTAACTTTTCCTCCTTATCTGACTCTATTCTGGGGTTGTATACTATCTTTCTGAACTATAGACATGGATCACACTTAGGGAAATTTCATCTGTCTCAAATAAGGAATTGGAACAACTAACCCCAAACTCCCTATACACTTTCAAAATTATATCATACTATACACATCAGGGATAAATACTTAATCACATAACCTAAGAGGTAATTATCATATCTTTCATCTCATAGTAATACCTACTTCTTGTAGTGACTTACTCACGTCATACTCTCTAAGTCTGATCTGAATAAGCTGAAATAATTTGAAACTAATACTTAAAAAAAATTCAATATCGTCTGCTCATGGTTTTCTTATCGCATCAGTCCCTTCCTAGTAATGTGCATAGTTCATATGGCAAAAATATATATATCCTTGAAAAAGTCGAGACTTTCTAGTATTACAAGTGGTTGGCTCTTAGGCTATTCCCCTGCTCAAAACTACCGTGGACAATTTATGTCTGCTGTGGTTAACTTCGTAACATGTTACCTCGTGGGGTCTTAAATATGAACCATCACCCTTATACTATAGCTTCATGGTCAAAGAGTCCAAATAAACTTACTCTATAGGGTATATAACCTACGTGTACTACTATACCAAAACTTGTCTTTCAAATGGTACTTAACACATGATAAATACACCACGCAGTATTTGGCAAGTCGTGGGTCTCGAATTTTCTTCTTGCCGCTTACACATTTGATACCTTCAGAATTCGATGGAAAAAGAATGTTACTTACTGCTTTAAACTTCATGGCACGAATTAGAATAATTCCTGATGACTCCATCTGAAAGCAAAACATCGATAATGATTAGATTTACATATCCTTATCCATTGAGACGAGGCGTATTCGGTAGAATGGGAAACAACACACGAGTACGAGTGATTTCTGAGAACATAGCTCTATTGCACGATCTAGAGTTGAATGAAGTGAGACAATCTTAAATGTCTTGGTGGTTAACTATTTATATGTGTGGGCACCACACATATATAAAAGTGACCCCACTGGACACGGTTTTATAGACTCCCTAAGACACTTGACCCTAGAGCTCTGATACCAAGCTTTGTCACGCCCCGAACCATGGCCTGGACGAAAGACGGCACTCGATGCCATACTGCACGTGACCGAGCGAACCACATGGCTTGCTGAATCATCATGAGGCATACATGAGCGGAAATATAGCATGAACATGATGAGCTTTTATAAAACATGAGATGTCATAATAATTTAATGAAATACTTGTTTAAATCATAAATGCGGAAATAACATGAGTTGAGCCAAAGATGGCTAAACACCTTGCATGTCTAACATAACTAAACTGACTAGTCTATGAAACCTCTAATCGTGAATCTTGACTGGAAAACGTACTTGCTGGGACAAGTCCCCCCAGCATACCTTTAAATGCATGACTAGTAAAATAAAGATAACTGACTAAACCCCGAATGAGATGGGGATCACCAATGAGCTGATACGAGCAAATCCTACTAAGCAGATGCGGCGTCTTGTAAATACGTACCTGCATCGTGAAATGCGAGTTCCCGGCAATAAAGGGGACGTCGCACATTGAATGTACTGGTATGTAAAGCAACTGAATGAAATAGCATGGAACATGAAATAATAATGATAGGAGCTGAAACCTGGTCATGAACATGAATACATGTATATATATATATATATATATATATATATATATATATATAAACATGGTAAAAATATCATAAGTAGGAGAGCAAGAACTTATAACCGATCCATGGTTCGGTGCTTGCGTCCCGCCAGAGAACACTCGATCCTTGCCGGAAGCATGAGATTTAATAAAATATGAAAGGATTCAGTCATTATAAGAGATCGTCCGGCACATGGGTGGAGCGATCCTCATCCTACGGTGGCTACGTAGTTTCAGGCTATCTGCAGCCTTTCTCGGTAATTAAAGCAACTCCCAAAAATTTGAACATGTAAAATAAGTGGCACTTGCTGCCCATGGTTTTCATGAATATAACTTGCTTGTACATGGATATCATGAATTATAGCTTGCTTGCATGAACTTGTAAAACATGTATAGTATTTTCTTGAAAATAGCATAATATATCATAAATTAGCATGCATGAACCCATGGAATGAGATATATGGGTTTTCATGGATTACGGACGGATTCTCAATAATCATAAAGAAATATTAAGAACTCAATGATGGAATTATAACAATTCATACATAGTATAATCATGGACATGGACGTAGGGTTATCATGAGCATGGTATAGAGACCCTAGTTTTAGTAGAGAATCATAATTTATGGATTATGAGGCGTGGGGAAGAAACAATGATGTTCCCACACGTAGATAGTAACTCTACATACCTGGTAATGCTTCAAAACTTGAATTAAAGAGTTGAACTTTGAAGAAGATTTTCAAAATCTTGAACCTTGAACCTTGAACCTTGAGATGGGTTTTCTTGAAAACCCTAGTTTAGGAATGATGATTTCTTGTTTAGATTACAAGGATATGTATTAGAATTGATTTGGAATAATTAGAGTAGGCTTACGTTGGTGTTCTTGATGATGGGAGAGGGTGGAAGGTCGTTCTAGGGCTTGAAGGAATGAAAAATAATGATTTGAACTGATATGGATGAATATATACTGTTCTGAAAAATTGAATTTTACGTCCAGCAAAATACTGGCCGTATTCTGAAAGACGGGCCATATTTTGAAATACGGTCAAGATTCCGTATGGACTGCCTTGCGTCTCTTCGGAAATGGCCATAACTCTTTGCACAGATGTCCGTTTGACCCCCATAATATATCGTTGGAAAGGTATTTCAAAGCTCTACAATTTCATTAAGGAAGTTTTCCCAAATTCCAAAATATGTTTTGAAATATGGGTCATATTTTGAAATACGGTTCGTATTTAACAATGTAACCTCTAAGTGTCAAATTTCAGAATGCTCAGAAATCTTTGGTACCGGTTTATGACGTGAAATACGAGCCATATACTGAAATACGGTCACTGTTCATGGGCGTAAACTACCATCTTACAATTGAAGAGGAAATTTTCAATTCCCACATTCTTTATCAGGTTTTCTAATTCTAGGATTATGATCAAAGCTTAGGTTAAAAGTACGGGGTGTCACAATACATGCTAGCTGAGTCAAGTTTGAGGGCATGTTTATGTATTATGCCGCAATATAAACAATGTTGGTGTTACATACATTTTCCTCATTGCTCAACTTCAATGTTATTTACAGTTTTTATTATCTGCAGAATACTGATTTTCTTCCAAACTCAACCTAGTATCTGGTGGAGCCGAGGTACGTAAGGTTTTTTTTTTTAAATTTTTCTTTAAATCTTTGGAATTTAATTTTGTAGAATTACTCAATATATCTAAGGCTACTTGTACTTCTCTCTCTCTTTTGATTGTGTAATGTTTCTATTTTCTATTTTCTATATTTGATGATGTGAAATAGGTGAATGCTTGGAAAATGTAACAAATTTGAGTCAATCATGTCTATTATAGATTAAATTCTCCTTTAGTGTTTTCGTGAACTTTTATTTTAAATAGATGGAAATATGAAAAATGTCGTCTCTCCTTTCTAATAGCTTGAACAATATCAATTTGATTTCTGTAGCATGACTCATTACGTCTTAGGGACAAAAATTCTCATTTTGTTTTATTTTTATGTTCTTTCTTAGTTTTTTAGATGGCTAAGGCTAGATCTAGGTGCAATAGATCAATTCGTCGATTTATTAAAAAAAAAAAAATATGGTATTGCCTTCTATTGTACCCTATTACTAGAGTATAGACTGGTATCCAAATAAATTTTCCCAATCTGTGTACTCAATTAAAAAAATCATATTGAGTAATTAACTCTACAAATTATCCAAGTAACATAAGAAATTAAAATGAATAAGAGTAACCATCAAAATAAATCATTTTAAACCTTTCAGGAAAATATGTCTTGACTCGATACCAAGTGTAAATACTTAGGATATAAAATCCATTGATTAGATAGTTTATTTATTTAGTTTTGAGATATCAAAAAACGGTATTATTTTTCTTGTTGCACTGATGAAAGAACTAATAAAAAAATCTTTACAAAATTTTCGACTGTAGAGCAAATCACATTAAATAAGCGATTACCATAATACGAGTTATTTGCTAAATACATTGAATTCAGGATAAAAAACAAAAAGTTCACATAGCAATATAAAGGAATAATACATAAACAGGCTCTCAAACTTGGCATCAGCTGGCAAGTATGCTTTCCAACTTTGGGTGTGCACAAGTAGGCACCTCAACTTGTATTAAGTTGTAACACCTCAAACCTTCAACTAATCTTTGACCAGGATTCTAGACTTAGAAAGTCAGATAGAAGTGTTGGAGCTGGAAACTGGAGATTTCAGGTCAAGTACAAGTTGTACTTCAAATACGGGATCCAAGTGCGGGACGTACTTGGAAGGACGGGACGTATTCCTGTCCCATTCTGAAAAATAGTTACTCACTAGAATTTGACATTCCAGGCACGGGCCACAAGGTGCGGCTCGTACTTCAAAGTATGGGACGTACTTGGTGCCCACACTTCGCCAGGGAAATTAGCTACTTACTGAAATTTCACATTCTAGGTATGGGCCACAAGTTGTAGCCCGTACTTCAAAGTACGGGACATACTTGGTGTCCGTACTTCGTCCGCTTTAGTGAACAGTATAAATACTCAGACTCAACCTTATTTTATTATTTTTCAAATTCCTGAACCCTAGAATGACCTGCCCTCTTCCTCCATCACCAAGAAGTAAGCAATCCTATTCAATTCCAAGTGGATTCTAACATATATTTATGAACATTAAGCAAGAATTCATTGTTCTTAACCTAGGGTTTTCTAGAAAACCCATATAAGGGTTCAAGACTTAAGCTTTTGGGATTCTTCTCAAAGACCAGACTTTTCTTGCAAATTTTAGAGCATATATAGGTATGTGAGGCTAACTATCTACATTAGAGAATGTTTATGATTCTCCCTATGCCTCGTTCTTCATACTTATCAGTAAATTAACTCAGAATGCAATTTAGCCCTAGTTTATTGAATAGTTGTAGAACTGCTATCTTCTAGGGTTATAGTTTCATAATTCATTCATGGTGATCATTTTGAATATCATGAATTCAATATGTAATCATTATAGACTCGTGTATTGACACCCCATGAGTCTCAGTAATTATATAATAAGTTATTGGCTTAAGTTCCATAATCAGAAACAGTTATCATGCTATCAGCTATAGCCAGTCTCAGTCTTGTAAATTGTTTAATGTTGAACACCTGTATCTGTATTTTTGCGCCCTAGGCCACATTTTATGCATACATATTGCTTGGGCCTGAGGCCACAGTTTTGTGCACATTATTTGGGCCCTAGGCCACAGTCTATATTTACAGTTATACATGTGATTCTTCATTCAGAACGGGGAGTACTTCAGATTCTTACTTTCCCGTATAGTTCAGTTTCAGTACTTACATTTCTTCTTTCAGTTGCTTTACATACCAGTACAATTCAAATATGCTGATGTCCTTTTTTATTGCTTGGGGCCTTGCATCTCATGATGGAGGCAATGATATACAGGTTGACGATCCAGCTAGCTAGGACTACTCGTATCATCTGCTTGCTGATCCCCAGTTCCTCCGGGGCGTTATCCTGCTTTCAGTCTTTTCAGTTTTAGACAGTATCTTTCAGTATTCTTTAGAGGCTTCATAGACATAGATTAGTCAGTCAGATAGTAGCAAACTTTGATGTGTTAGCCTTGTTGGCATTGATTTCAGATGTTTTAGACTTAAACAGTAATTCTGCATTTTTAATATATTTTCAGTCAGACTTTTAGTAGATCAGCATGTGTTAGTCTTATTTCCTTATTATTGCATGTTTTGATATCACATGTTGATTTAGCCAGCCTATGGGTTCGCTCGGTCACATGCAGTTAGGCACCAAATGCCGTGTTACGCCTAGGCCATGGTTCGGGGCGTGACATAAGTTGAACACGTAAACACAATGCTGATGTGGCACATAAATTTTTGAGGTGCCACGTCGGTGCCACGTCAGTACCATGTCAGCATTTGTGTTTACGTGTTCAACTTTATACAAGTTGAGGTGCCTACTTGTGCACACCTAAAGTTGTAGGCCATACATGCCCGCTGAGACAAGTTTGAGGGCATGTTTATGTATTATGCCGCAATATAAACAGTGTTGGTGTTACATACATTTTCCCCATTTCTCAACTTCATTGTTATTTATAGTTTTTATAATTTGCAGAGTACTGATTTTCTTCCAAACTCAACCTAGTATCTAGTGGAGCCGAGGTACATAAGGGTTTTTTTTTTTCCGGTTAAATATTTGGAATTTCATTTTGTAGAATTACTCAATATATCTAAGGTTACTTATATTTGTTTTTCTTTCTTTTGATTATGTAATGTTTCTATTTTCTATTTTTGATGATGTTGGAATAGGTGAATGCTTTGAAAATGTAACAAATTTGAGTGAATCATGTCTAGTATAGATTAAATTCTCCTTTAATGTTTTCGTGAAGTTTTATTTTAAATATATTGAGAAAAGAAAAATGTTGTCTCTCCTTTCTAATAGCTTGAAAATATCGATTTGATTTCTATAGCATGACCTAGGTCGTCTTAGGGACAAAACTTCTCATTTTGTTTTATTTTTTATATTCTTTCTTAGTATTTTAGATTGCTAAGGCTAGATCTAGGTGGCAATAGATCAATTCGTCAATTTAAGCAAAAACAAATATATGGTATTGCATTTTATTGTACCCTACTACTAGAGTATAGATTAATCCAAATTAATTTTCGCATTCCATCTTCTCTATTAAAAAATCATATTGAGTTATGAACTCTACAAATTATCCAAGTAACATAAGAAATTAAAACTAACAAGTGTAACCATCAAAATAAATCATTTAAAACCTTTCAGGAAATTATGTCTTGACTCGGTGCCATGTGTAAATACTTAGGTTATAAAATCCATTGATTAGATAGTGTATTTATTTAGTTTTGAGATATCCAAAAACGGTATTAGTTTCTACTGTTGCACTGATGAAAGAACTAATAAAAAAATCTTTACAAAATTTTTAAATGTAGAGGAAATCACATTAAATAAGCGATTACCATACTACGAGTTATTTGCTAAATACAATGAATTCAAGATCAAAACAAAAAGTTCACATAGCAATATAAAAGCATAATACATAAACATGCCCTCAATCATGGCATCAGTGGTAAAATATGCCCTCCGACTTTAGGTGTGTATAAGTAGGCACCTCAACTTGTATTAAGCTGAACACGTAAACACAATGCTGACGTGGCACATAAATTTTGGAGGTAGCACGTCCGTGCAATGTCAGTGCCATGTCAGCATTAGTGTTCACGTGTTCAACTTGAGGTGCCTACTCGTGCACACCCAACGTTGGAGAGCATACATGCCAGCTAAGGCAAGTTTGAGGGCATGTTTATGTATTATGCCGCAATATAAAAGTGTTGGTGTTACATACATTTTCCCCATTTCTCAACTTCATTGTTCTTTACAGTTAGAATACTGATTTTCTTCCAAACTAGATCGAGTATCTGGTGGAGCCGAGGTACGTAAGGCTTTTTTTTTTTTTCTTTTCCCTTTAGATCTTTGGAATTTCATATTTTAGAATTACTCAATATATCTAAGGCTACTTGTATTTGTTTTTGAAATGTTTCTATTTTCTATTTTCTATTTCGATGATGTTGAAATAGGTGAATGCTTGAAAATTTTAACAAATTTGAGTCAATCATGTCTAGTATAGATAAAATTCTCCTTTAATGTTTTCGTGATTTTTTATTTTAAATAGATGGAGAAAAGAAAAATGTTGTCTCTCCTTTCTAATAGCTTGAAGAATATCGATTTGATTTCTGTAGCATGACCTAGGTCGTCTTAGGGACAAAACTTCTCATTTTGTTTTATTTTTTATGTTCTTTCTTAGTTTGATTGCTAAGGCTAGATCTAGGTGGCAATAGATCGATTCGTCGATTTAAGCAAAAACAAATATATGATATTGCATTTTATTGTAACCTACTACTAGAGTATAGACTAGTATCCAAATTAACTTTTCAATCTTATCTTCTTAATTAAAAAAATCATATTGAGTTATGAACTCTACAAATTATCCAAGTAACGTAAGAAATTAAAATGAACAAGTGTAACCATCAAAATAAATAATTTAAAACCTTTTAGGAAATTATGTCATGACTAGGTGCCATGTGTAAATACGTAGGGTATAAAATCCATCGATTAGATAGTGTATTTATTTAGTTTTGAGATATTCAAAAAGGGTATTATTTTCTACTGTTGCACTGATGAAAGAACTAATAAGAAATCAATACAAAATTTTCAAATGTAGAGGAAATCACATCAAATAAGCGATTACCATAATATGAGTTATTTTCTAAATACGCGGAAATCAGGATCAAAAACAAAAAGTTCACATAGCAGTATAAAGGCATATTACATAAACAGGCCCTCAAACTTAGCATCATCTAGCATGTATGCGCTCCAACTTTGGGTGTGCACAAGTAGACACCTCAACTTGTATAAAGTTAAAAACGTAAACACAAATGTTGACATGGCACTGACGTGGAACCTCCAAAATTTATGTGCCATATCAATGCCACATAAATTGAGGTGTTCAATTTATGTGGGGCCTACTTGTGCACACCCAAAATTCTAGGGCATACATGTCAGCTGAGGCAAGTTTGAGGGCATATTTGTGTATTATACCGTAATATAAACACTGTTGGTATTACATACATTTTCCCGATTTCTCAACTTCATTGTTCTTTACAGTTCTTATTATTTGCACAATACTGATTTTCTTCCAAACTCAACCTAGTATCTGGTGGAGCCAAGGTTCGTAAGTTTTTGTTTTCTTTAAATCTTTGGAATTTCTCTTTGTAGAATTACTCAATATATCTAAGGCTACTTGTATTTTTTTTTCTCTTTTGATTATGTAATGTTTCTATTTTCTATTTTCTATATTTGATGATGTGAAATAGGTGAATGCTTGGAAAACGTAATAAATTTGAGTCAATCAAGTCTAGTATAGATTAAATTCTCCTTTAATATTTTCGTGAATTTTTATTTTAAATAGATGGAGATATGAAAAATGTTGTCTCTCCTTTCTAATAGCTTGAAGAATATCGATTTGATTTCTGTAGCATGACCCATGTCATCTTAGGGACAACTTCTCATTTTGTTATATTTTTTATATTCTTTCTTAGTTTTTAGATGGCTAAGGCTAGATCTAGGTGGCAATAGATCGATTTGTCGATTCACTCAAAAGAAAATATATGGTATTGCATTTTATTGTACCCTCCTACTAGAGTATAGAATAGTATCCAAATTAATTTTCCTATTCCGTCTTCTCAATTAAAAAAATCATATTGAGTTATGAACTCTACAAAAAACATAAGAAATTAAAATGAACAAGTCTAACCATCAAAATAAATCATTTAAATCTTTCAGGAAATTATGTCTTGACTAGGTGCCCTGTGTAAATACTTAGGGGTCGTTTGGTGTGAAGGATAAGCAAAAATAGTCCCGGGATAAAATTTTAGTGCCTCCTTATCCCATGTTTGGTTGGAATAACTAATCCTGAGATTAGTTATCCCGGGATTGTAGCCTTATTCTATCCCACCTTGAGGGTGGAATAACTAATCCCGGGATAAGTTGTTTCCCAACCAAACGAGCCCTTAGGGTATAAAATCCATTGATTAGATAGTGTATTTATTTAGTTTTGATATGTCCAAAAACATTATTATTTTCTACTGTTTCACTGATGAAAGAACAAATAAAAAAATCTTTACAAATTTTTTAAATGTAGAGGAAATCACATAAAATAAGCGATTACCATAATCAGAGTTATTTGCTCACTGAATTCAGGATAAAAAACAAAAAGTTCATATAGCAATATAAATGCATAATACATAAACAAGTCCTCAAATTTGACATCAGCTGGCAAATATGCCCTCCAACTTTGGGTGTATAACTATAACTTTGTCGTACAAGGTGAGATGACTATTTTATTTTTTCTTTTATTACTAAATTCATCTATCAGACTTTCACCTTTTGTGGTGGTGAGATTTTTTGGCCCGAACCCCTACCTTATATTATGGAATAAAAGGATTACAAATACGATGACACAAATCTAACCTCCAAAAAAACATACAACAGACTTTAGGAGAAGAACTAAGAAAGAGCAAAGCCCCGACTTCCTTATACAAAAGTAGGGATGTAAGAACTACACCTTTTTTATTTGTCGGTCACAAACCTTAAAAGTAGGTAATTATAGGCAACTTTGTAAGTCTTGGGCTTATGACTTTGTACGCACTTCCAAAGATTGTAGATAAACAGTCTTAGTATAAATAGGAGAATGCCTACTTTAGTGTTTCGGATTGTGTTATTTTTACAAAAAGAAATTATCAAACCTATTTTAATTTTAAAAATGTAAATGTATGATAATTCAGCATTTGCAAAATAGCATATATATTTCAAGTATACTGTAAAGTTTCTTTTTATTTTGAATCTGAATGTCAATTTCAAGTTTAATGGCATTGTATTACAACTTCATACTATTCGGGTTAGTTTGATACATAGGAATTACACCATGTAGCCAATTTTCATCCTGTCATTTAAGTTATTCAGTTTTTTTTTTCTAAATTATTTAATTGGTAACTTATAGTGTTGACAAACTTTTTAAAGTATAATGCTTGAATTAAAGCTTATCAAAACCATAAAAGATATAATTGCAACAGTTCCTATATGCAAGAAAACTTAAAATAAATTAAAACACCATCTAAAAGTTATTATTATTAATATTATAAACTTGAAGAATGAGTTCAAATATCGAATATGAAAAGTAAGTTTAAATCAATTCGCTTAAAATAGCTTTTTTTTTTTTTTTCAAAAAGAAAACCTATAGGATAGGGATTTGAAAAAGAACCAAAGGTAGAAAATGTGCAGGTGGCGCATAAACAATACAAGAAAATATTAATTGTACCGTTAATTTTAGGGGTTATGACCAACGGTGTTCACTTTTTACATATATTAAGGACAATTCCCATAAGTGATAAGCCTAAAAGTTGAACTTATATACATTATATAAGGAACCATTTTGATAATTTTCTCCTCAATACCCGTTCTTATATCCATGCACAGACTCATCGACATTTCTTTTGTTCGAAAAATTTGAAGAAATTCTTGGCAGTTTAAGGTCATTTCATATCGTTTTTTTTTTGTTTACTTTAAATGACCTAATGGAATGATTTGATCTTCGTGACATATTATTGATTCATTTGTTTTACCTGATTGAAAGTGAAAATTATTACGTAATTGCAGAGTAGGATCCAGGATTTGAAGTTTATGATTTCCTACAACGATTTCAATTTAACATACATAATAATGAGTTAATTTCTTAGATGGTCACTTTCAGAAAGTCACTCTCTTTGTCGAAGAAACTTGGAATCAAGAAGAAAGGTGATTTTATGAGATAAAAACTATTAGTTGAATGTCCATCTGAGAAATCAATCCCATAATAATTGGATTCACAGTCAAATATTTGTAGATATTTAGTGAATATTTTAATACATATATAGAGATTGAGCAAAAGTTACTGTGTTTCCGTGAACCCGCACACAATATGTTGGATCCGCCCCAGCTTATTTGGTTTGGGGTGTCTGGCAGTTATTTGACCAAATTGATAATGTTTTAAGAATTTGGGGAATATGTTTTAGATGGTGTTGAGCTCTACTTAGTGAATGATTCATGAATTGTAACATGGTCTGAAGAAAAGATTTAGGCATAGTGATAGGAATGTAGTGTAATTTAGTTAAACGGAAACGGGCTATTTGGACTTCTTCCAGTTGTTTAGGTTCCTTTATTGAATTAGAGATTGAATTGTTAAAGGGTGTTCATGCAATTTGGATCCTGAATTTTTTGTTGGAATTTTTAAGAGAAAATAAAAGGAATGGGCAAAAAGGAAAAAGTACTTTTCTGTACATCTCTTCCTTAAACAATGTATCTCTTCCCTAAAGGTCCGTAGTTTCAGTTTCAAGGGTTAAGACATCCTCTATAAATAGAGGAACATCCTGGAAATATTTTGATCATATGAAATATTCTAAGTACCAACATCTTCCTGAAGAAAAACTGGACAAGTTTAGTGATTGAAGCATTAATTCTTGTGTGTTCAGAGGCTTGTTTTCATTATTTCTTGGCTTTGCTTCATTCTATCCCGGGAGTATTTGTGAGGGACAAATAATTCTCTTTGGAAAGTGATTCAAGAAAGGTACACGGCTTGAAGTATATCCAGATTTCACACCACAAACACACATTTTTCTAACAGTCAAAGAGAATTATTTGTCCCTTACAAATACTAACATTTTTAGAAAGAATTAATTCTCGAGGTCAAAATTAGTCACTTCACAGGTCAAATTAGTCTGTTTGGAGCTGCATATAAATGTAAGGGTCTTATTAATTGAATTGTATAAGTGCGCCATTCCATGTTTTGATCATCATTTACTGATGTTTTATTTTTGGCTTTGATTTTTAACCTGAGTGCTGGATAATTGAGTTGTTTGCTTGCTGAGTTTTGAAATGGAAAAACAAGATTGTTAAGTAGTTGAGTAAAAGAAGTGAAGTTTTGAGAGCATTCATTGATTTCAGGGCCGTGGGTTGATGTTTTAAATTCCTCGTTGTTTTTTCTTTCGACGTCATGGCAGCAGGAACATGGAAAGAGTTCTCAAAAAATTGATCAAGTTTGCAATTACTACCTCAAAAAGATCAACAAAAAGCATTCAGAAAAGATGCGGTCGACGACAGAAGAAGAAGCATGGTTTTCAGGAAGTACTTGGTACTAAGATCATTGGCGGAACATACCAAATCCCGATTTCAGGGTTCAACTTGGAGATGACAGTGTGAAGAAGAAGCATCGTTTTAGGGTTCAAGCTGGAGATGACATAGTATTTGAGATACTAACGTGGCTTCCTTTCAAGTCTATCATGCGATTCAAGTGTATTTCCAAAGCTTGGAATTCTTTGGCACGACATGATCCCAACTTTGTCAAGTTCCACATTGCTCGTTCTCATGCCCGTGGTCCCTCAGCCACCCACCTCCTTTTTTACCTAGATATTCATCGCGAAGGAATGCCATCGACTTCTACGGAGCCACACATTTCTTTCCCACGGACACACCACCTAGAAAATTTTTCTTTACAACTCGCGCCTCATCATTATTTAGAAACAAGATCAATAATCTATACCTGCTCAAATCAATGCAATGGCCTTGTTTGTATTTTTAAACTTACTCACGTTTACTTATATAATGTCACCACAGGAGAGATGAAACCTTTGAAGTTCTCTCTAAATTGTCCCCGGGGGTTCCTGCATTGTTTCTGGGATTTGATAAGGTCATCGAAAAATACAAGTTGCTTCATGTTTCTTACGACAAAGGTCTACCAAAGATCGAGATTCTAACTCTAGGAGCCAATTCTTGGAGAGAAATTGCTGAAAAATCTTCTCCCGAATCATTTTCGAGGGAGCGTTGTATTTTCCTCAATAGGATACTTTATTGGACTAATCATTCATCCAATAATCCAATTGTCTACTTCGACTTCATTGAGGAGGAGTTTGGGATTCTTTCACCCCCAGAAGGCAGGAATAAAATGCCAATTATATTGTGGCAAAAGCTGGTTAGGTACTGGTTTCCATTCTTCCAAAACACATACGATAAATGCTTTTCGATATCGGATAGTGACATTTTCATGAATTTTAACGCGTATGATCACAATTTGAAGAAGGTTGCCAGCTCACTTGAAGAAAATTGAGTGACAAGACAGTCTGTTTTAGCTACAACGACCTTGATTAGTTCCCCAGCTTCTTTGGTGTTCCCCGGTCGTTTTCGGTTAAGAAATGCTAGCAGTTTTGTTGAGAACATTATCCCATTAACACTTATTAGGGTCTAGTTTGAAAATGAAACGAGAGAATTAATGGATTTAGTTTCTAGTTTATTTGAAGTAAACATTATTTTCTGGGTATATATGTCTACCGAATTTATGTGTCGTGCATTGTTGTCTTTCGACCATGTTTAATATATTCATTGCTTATCAAACCAAATCAATTGGTACATGAAGTTCTAAATATCTATATGGTGATATTAGTAATACAATCCTCCTTTCCTCTTGCATATTACTGCGCTACAGATATTAGCAAGATCATGACTTGCTGCGTTAAAGTTGTATGTGTTTTGAAGTCTACAAGGTCAATATTGTTTTTTATGTAAATATAGTAGATGTTGAATCCCCTGACTTCTTCGTATATTTACTTCTTTATATTTTGAATCCCCTTAATGAAAATTTTGGCTTCACCACTGGTCATGAGCTTTTATGTTAGGTGTTTCAATTGATAACCATCGGGAGACTAGCACCAATATTCTAAATCAGATTCAGCTGAACTAAGGCAGTAGTAGTTTAACAAGTGGAGAAGTGCAAAATTATGCTTCTCCATTCAAGTATAGTTCATCATGGAATATGCATAAACAGTTTGGTTTGCAATTGCAGCATTCGTTTGAATGTGATCCATTTTGACGTATTCCTCCTTTTCATCATTGTGTTTATGTGAAGCCCATGAAGCACTTGATGCGGCTAAGTGGCAACTGTCCAGCGGAAACTTGCAGAATGAATTCCCATGCCCCTTCGAAACTCGTAATATGAGACTAAATAAAGCTTCAGGATGGTAGGTTGACAGCTTGCTTAAAGCTAGTTAATATATGATCTCCGATGAGATCATTTTGAGAAATTTAGTCCTGATTAGCTACATTTCAAGACACACAAGTAGTCATCCAGAAAAAAATTCTTGTGCTTCGATTTCTGCTACTATCTTTTATTTCCTGTACTTTGATTATCTTATTTTATCTGTGATAGCTACCGCCCCTTTGCAAACTGCTTCATCATGGCTTAGTCGCTTTCGTTATTTTCATTTCCATATCGCTTTGAATTTCTTGGCCATATCTGACCTCTTTTTATGCTTTCTATTGAGCCGAGGGTCTTTCGGAAACAACCGTCCTATCTTGGTAGGAGTAAGGTCTGCATACACTCTACCCTCACCAGACCCCACGTTGTGGGATTTCACTGGGTGGTTGTTGTTATTGTTGTTGTTGTTGTAATCTATACTAAACGCCCTGGTGTATGAACATTTACTGTCGACCAACTCCACATCATGTAACATAACTCCTTTTCATAGCGTCTAGGATGATAAACATACCTGGGTTGTTGAAGATATCTTAGGATCCATAAGGAAATCTATCTTTTTTGCATTTGGTTATACTTGTTAGAATAACTAAGTAGTGTGCTGTTCTGCCACATGCTTCTGTCGAAAACTTTGAGGCTGCAATCTATAACATGCAGCTAAAATAAATATGTCAGCGTACATATATTATTTCAAACTTCTTACTGCCTATGTGGAATGTAGTTCCAAATAGAATTTGAAGATGTATTCTTGCAAGAAAGATTTGTTGATTGAAAAGGTGTCCTATGGCCGAATTTGCTAAAATATCGTGTATGGAAGACTCTCCTTTTATCACTGCAGTTAGATTGTATGGAAGACTCTCCTTTTATCACTGCAGTTAGATATTTTAACTCTGAAAGAAGAAAGACTTGCGGACTCAATTGCCAGTTTTAAGTGGTTTTCTCCCATTTTAAAGTTGTAAGTTCTTGTGCTTTTTCATACCAGTATTAAATGTGTTCTGTAAGTTTTTGCTCTATTCTTTCCCCTAAATGCAGTAGTGTTTTATCTCAGCAAATGAGAAAGCATGTGAATTTATCAGAAGACTGCAGTTTTCATGGCTAGTATACTGAAAGCCTATTCGGGTTTCCTTTGTTCCAATTTACTTGGCTCATATACTTGTTGATGAAGCTTCTCATTAACAGGAACTCCAATCGACATTGAAAATTAACACCTTGTAGCAGTGACCTTGCCAGATAATATTTTCACGAATCGAACTCTTAAGAATATAGGCCTAGATTTAGTAACTAGTTGTTCAGATAGAACTGTCAACGCGAAATCATTGTGTTTTCTGTTTATCCTCCTTTTCACCCTGTCACGACAAGCAACATGATAGAGGCAGATACAATTTGCAGGAATTATGAATTTACTACTATTTCTCATTTTGATTATTTGACATGCTATATGCAAAATACCAGTAGTACAAATGAACATACAAATTTAGGAGTCTACACTCTGCAAAGTATTTGGCCTTTTCATGATCCAACTATTGCAGCTTTGGCCTCAAAATTTGCAAGAACATGCAGCTTGTGAGGAACTATGTCATGTCAATTGAGACCTGCATAATTTTTCTTATAGCCTAAGCTGCTGCTTAAATGATTCCAGGCACGCTGAGCAAGTCTATTTACTTTCTTTAACGGGTACGATTTTGACCATCGTCAAAAAAGCACGAGCTGACTTGAGATATGGGGTCTTGGATTAGAAATGAATGTTGAGGTCCCTAATCAATCACTCTTTGGAAAAAGAAATGATCGGGCAACGGCAACCAGGAAGTGGACTTGGCGCGTGGTAGCTTAATTCGTATTCCATTAATTCCTATTTTGAAATAAATGGTCGAACCAGTAGTTGAGGATACATTAGGCCTATTCTGAACCATCAAGGAGGTTAATTGTTCCGCATTTTGATTCTGTCTTTCTTTTTTCTTCGACCACAGTTCTGTCAGGATAGATAGTTTACATACAAGGCAATAATTGTCAACTTATATGTGTTGTATGATTGCACTTATCATCAAAAGCAACGCGTTATCGTCTGGGGTCCTGGATTATTCAATTTTCCTAGAACTAGTGGTAAGCACAACAATTGGTCCTATATGATGTGTGACTGGAAGCGTAGAAGTGAAAGAGTTTACCAGAAAGGCAGTATAAGTCTCAGATGATAGTAGAAATATTCTGAAAAACATTCTTTGCTGGAACAGTGAGTTGCATATGTTGGGGGCAAAGACTAACCCAACTGTATCCTATTTTTGCATCAGTTGTTACCATGAAATTGCAAAATTGTTAAGTGATAATTTGACTTATAAGAGACTTTAATGATGATACTCCTAGTTCTTTTACTAATGTCAGTAAATGTCAGGTCCTACTGATGTTAGCTTTATAGTTCAGAAGTGATTTGTCATTAGCATTCTACTTTTAGTGTTAACTATGTGCATCTGTTTCTTGGAAGATCTCAAATTACATATTCAAATTCTTCTATTTGGGAACAAGAGACAATTGCAAAAAGAAATTGTACCAATAAAAGGTAGACAAAATTTGAAGAAGCAGCCAGTGGAAGGGTGTGTGCTCTGGGCAGATAGATATAAATCAGATTATGCACAATGGTGACATCCAAGTTATGACAAAATTGATAGGATTTTTATGTTATATTCAATAAATTTGTGTGGTCGGGTTACTCACAAACTCTATCGAATCGTTCTGATTTCTCTGTTGACTCAGACCGTAACTTGTTAGAGAACTTGTAATATGCTGGATTTTAGTTCAAGGAAACATATGTCATTTTGCCTTGCCTATAAAACCAATCATGCATGTTTTATTTTAGCAACATATACAAAAACGGGGACAAAAAATGAAGGGAAAATTACAGCCAAACTACCATTCGGTAATCTAGTTTACAAAATATGCGCACAGTATGTAGGTAATGTATAGTTCATACTAAATATACATATAATATACATGCCTATACATATAATATACATAACTACAACATATACAGCCGAATTACATAGGCATATATACTTCGGCCATATTTGATAAACTACGCTAAAGGCTATATTTACACAGGGGACAGCTAGCCCAAGCAGTTTCTTGCTTGGACACACGCAAGTACGTCTCATTTGGGCCCTCTAGGCCTTTGGCATCTCTGGCTTACCAGAAATGTTATGTTTCGGACAAAAACAATATTAACTCGGTAACCCAAACATCACATTAGCAATTAACCTTTATACTTCTCCTTCACAATAGAGTTATACTTTTTCTTTTACTAACTCTGCTGGTCATGTAGGTAACTGCCCACTACAATGTTTCATTTTATCTTGATTTATCTTCTAGTGTTTATTTTAATTTTTTAGTCGTAAGTAAATAATTGTGTCAATCAGAAAGAAGAGAGAGAGAGAGACAAATAACACAATTTGTAAGGACTAGTTCCTGTATCCTAAACTGGAGATCTCGGTTTCGAGCTTTGAGTATGTAATTGCCTTTGTTAGAAAGCATTTTACCCCAGTATGGAACTTTTCGGGCACAAATCCAATTTTGTCATCGTAATACAGGTCCCGGATACTGGAAGGTTAAAAAAGAGACGCAGGTAAGTAAGCTTAGATTTCTTTTTTAATATATGGTCCATTCAGTACTTAGAATCTAATGCTGATTAACTAAGATTTGATTTATGAAATTTTGACAATTGACATACAGTATCCCTATAAACCGGGATGTGGGGTTGAAAAGAACAATAACCCGCGACAAATAGTCACTTTCAGATATTCATAGTTTTCTATAGAGCATGAACAATCACTTCAATTGCAATTGGTATTTTGCAACCTAAATTATGGTAGGTGGTACTATCACAGTTCTAGGGGCCATATGGAAAGGGTTCGTCTCTTTCAACTAAATGACCCTTTCCCTTTTCCAAACAAGAAGATATTTTTCTATTACCCTATGTGTTTAATTATATTGACATAAAATAATTTTAAACTGTTAAGTTAAGTTAGAAGTCAATTATAATCATTTAAAGGTTTATACAGTGGCATGGAATGGATAAAACCCCTTCATTCTTAACCAAATGTCTCTGATTTGAGTTATTCTAATGAAGCAACCCTAGTAAGGGGAGCTTCTCCATTTATTAAATCTTACGCAATGCAAATCTAGATTAATCGAGCTAGTAGTTTTCAGAACAAACCGCCTGTTGTGAATTTGTTTTTGTAATCTATAAATTAAAGAAAAAAAATAAAAGCAAGTAATATGTTACAATCCAGTCAAACAAATCACTATTTAATTATAACTTGAATTCATACACACAATACGAACAAGAAATTCCATCTTTTATGGTGTAGAAAGAAACAACACAATCATTGCCATTAATAGTGGAACGAGCGTAGCAATTATCAGCTCATCATCGGATGGATGGAAGATCATCTTCGTTATTTAATTAAATATTTCAAGTTCGAGCCTGTTAATAATAGAGGGTATTTTTTTTTTTTACTAGGTCTCACAAGATGCAAATTTGAATTAATCGGGCCAATAAATTCTGAAAAAACTGTCTGTTGCGAGTTTATTTTCGTAATCTAAAGAATAGAAAAAAGTACGTTAAAGTAATTAGTAATATGTTATAACCAGGCAGACAAATCACTATTTAAACTTGAAATCATACACACAATGTACAAAAGAAAATCCATATTTTTATGGCGTTTGTCATGAAGAAAAAAATAACGACACAATCGTTGTCATTAAAATTGGAAAACATGCGGAGCAATTATGAGCCTTATCATGTGAACGCCCTGATCTACCAAGCATATTATGATTGCCACTTTTTCAAGGGATTGTTTTCAGGAAATCAAATAAGAAAACCAGAAAAAGACACAATAACAGTCAAAAAATTTAATGAAATTTGATATTGACATATACTCAACAGTGACTAATAACCAAAAAAAAAAAAACTTTCGAAGATCTCATTTTAATTTCAGTGGTCCAAGTTAGAATGAAACTTGAAAGCCACTGCAAAAGAATTCCAATTTTATTGGTTAGTTATGAAGTGGGGCGGCTCTAATTGTCTCCCCCCCCCCCCCCCCCCCCCCCCCTTTTTTTTTTTTTTTTTTTTTTTGTGTAGTTTGAGAGTTCAAGTTAGAAACGTAGGTTTGGGAAGAATATTTTGGAATCACTTATAGTGCCAAATGCAATAAACAAAATCACATCTTTCAATGAAACCAAAGCATTATGATTTTAGAGGATACGTTTTCTAAGTTGAACAGACTTGAGATGTTGATCCAAATATTATTACTATTTCTTTATTTTCTGGTTTAATCATTCGATATTTGAAATTTAGCACTGACCCTGTTCACTTTTAATTACGTGTCCTAAATATTTAAAATACATTTCACATAAAACCTAGAAGAATATAGAGCGAAATTAATTCACACAAAATATAAAAAGAAGTTACAAAAATTATGTAATAGTTTTGAAAAATATCACAAAGCAAGTAAATAGAAAATCGACAATATTTAATTTCATGTTGATATATACTACTAATTAGTAGAATAAGTTGAGCGTCTAAGCCAAAACTTTAATAAAAGATTAATTAAGTATAGTTCAAGAATATTCTTTACATGTCCTTAAATATGTACTTTGATATGAGATACTATGTAACTTAAGTTTCTTAATTGCATGTGTAACATGATTCTGGAATTCCCATAAAAACTCTCAAATATGAGCTTGCATGTGTGCGAATGTATTCAATAATTAATTACCAAAAGTTACCTCTAATGTTATGAAAAGCATCTAAATATCAAGAGCAATATAATTTAAATTAACTGATAGAATAACCTAGAACGTTAATAAGGTCCTTAATTAGGACATCTTTATATATATGCTGATGTGAGATATATATGATGCATATATAACTCAATGGTAACGTAGCTCTTACTTCTACAGTTGTCGGTAATAATTCAAAGCACATTCATTGTTGCAAATGCAAAGTGAAACTGTACGTGTTTAGGTAATATGAGAAGTCAAAGCGGAAATAAATTTGTAAAAAGAAAGTGTACTATGGAAGAGAGAGCAGTCAAATGTGGTTAGGAGTCGACAGCAAATTCTGGCTGTGGGAGGTTAATGGCGCAATATTGAACTAAGAAATGTTGTGAATTTTGAAGAGTTACTGTAAAGTACAAACGGAAAAGGCTCAAATATGCCATCGAACTATCGCAAATCGCTTATTTATGACACTTGTCAATAGTTTAGCTCATTTATGCCATCGAACTATCGAAAATGGCTCATTTATGCCACTCATCATTTTTCATTAATAATGATCTTATAATACCAGATATCACACGTGACCTCAAATTAGAGGTTTACGTCATTTAATTCAACCAACTCAATTTTAAATCCCAAATTAATAAAAAATCCGAGTCATACACCCGACCCACCCAACACCATAATCTAGTTGGAGGCCACGTGTCATATCTGGTATTGTAAAATTGGCGTTAATGAAAAATTGACATGGATGAGTCATTTTGGAAACGACGATGGCATAAATGAGCCAAACTATCGATGAGTGGTATTATTGAGCCATTTCCGATAGTTCGATGGCATAAATGAGCCAAACTATTGACGAGTGACATAAATGAGCCATTTCCGATAGTTCAATAAAGATATTTGAGCCTTTTCCGAAGTACAAATTAAGTTGATCAGATGTAAACACGCTTGCCAATAATTTTAATTTATTTGTATTCCACCTAGCACCAGGCATTCAGTATTCCTCTTTGAGATTTCAATTAATTTGAATTCACGTCCGTCGTGTAAAGTCCATAGAAAAATAATTTCTATTAGGATTTTGTCATTTTCGAAACTCGATCGAACCCGAAATTTCTAATTAAAAATGGAGAGATCATATCGATATGACCATAGCCTTTAGTGATAACGCATGCCAATATCTTTACATAGTGCGGTAAACAGACAACTATTGAATAGTGATTGTCTCATTCATGTGAAATTTGGCCTGGATACACATCAAGATAGCATCTAAAGTTATTATTAATCCATTTAATATGAACACGACGTTCTAATTTACCTTAATTGGTTGCACATCAGCATATGTAAAGAAATTTGGCAAGTTGTTTCTGGTTAAGAAATGTGACTTTGTCACTGCTGAGTCTTACAAGTTGTTTTGTTTTATATGTGCCTTTCAAGTGTGAAACCTTATCCAACGTACTCGAGTGAGGAAGACAAATCCAATTTTTCAAGACATTAGACAAAAAATAGTAGTAATTTTTTTTTAGTTTTTAGTTTTTTGTTTTTTTTGTTTTTTTTTTTTTTAAATCAAAACATGTGGTAGCATACTTTTGTTCTTGGGTCTTCATATTAAAAAGTGACATTAGTTAATATGTTTATATTATATGTACTTTCTTAGGGCAGTTAGCCAGAAGGTCACTTTTAAAACCTATTTTGCCAAAAGGTCACAAGTCTCAAAAAATTGGTGGAACAGCCACCATTTATGACGGCAACATGTCAGTTAGTTTTTTGTCAAATTCTAGCTCCAAAGTTTTGAAAACTACACTTTGGCCCCCAACTTCCAACATTTTAATTACCCCAAAAAAGAAAAACTAAATATTTCCCTCCAAAAGCTCCGGATTTGTCCACTTTTCAGATCCCGTATCCGGCAAAAATTTTGACTTTTCATTGGAAAATCAGTCCCCAACAATTTAGTATGGCGTCGCTTGCAATCATAGACCATAGCCATAGTCTATTATAGATTTATTATGGCGTCGATTGCAGAATATATTATAGTAGGTGGTGATTACATAGGTGAATGGGAGGAAACCTCAAAATGTTTGAATTGGATTTCTATGAGCAATGTGACAGGATGATCCTGATAGTGATGACGAAGAGTGTACTGACGAAAAAATAAAACCCCAAAACCCAAATTGCACAAATCTAAGGGATTGTGGATAGGTATACCATAAACCGACCGTCGTCAATAACTAATAGTTATAATTTTGGCTCGACTTCATGCATGGTCAATAATTTTTCACATGTTATGTATAGAACAAGGACAATATTTGTCTAAAAAGCCAAAAATAAAAAAATAATAATAATAAAAAAAAGAAATGCCACTATTTAAATATTATAATAACACTTTAATACACCGTATGAGATTCTCCATCCATTGAACACATGATCAAAAAATTTAGGACAAGTAATGGTACTTAAAAGGCCAATATTTGTCTAAATAGCCATAAATAGATAAATAAAAAAGGACATACCACTATTTAAACATTATAATAACACTTTAATACGTCATTCCATCCATTAAACACATGATCAAAAGAGTTTTAGGACAACTAATGGTACTTAAAAGGCCAATATTTGTCTAAAAAGAGCCACAAATGAATAAAATAAAGTAAAAAAGGACATGCCACTATTTAAAAATTATAATAAAATTTTAACAAATCATATGAGAGTCCCCATCCATTGAACACACGATCATAAAAGTTTTAGGACAAATAATGATACTTAAAGGAACAATATTTATCTAGAAAGGCCATAAATAAATAAAATAAAATTAACAAAAGGACATGTCACTATTTAAACATTATAATAACATTTTAATACATCATATAAGAGTCTCCGTTCATTGAACACATGATCAAAAGAGTTTTAGGACAAGTAATGATACTTAAAATGCCAATATTTATCTAAAAAAGTCATAAATTAATAAAATAAAATAAAATAAAAAGACTTGAAAGTGGCCTCCTTCACAAATCTTCTCTACTTTCTTCGTTAAAATTCAATTCAGCTTAAACACCTTTCACATACACTTACCAATTTGATCACTTAATTTTTTTAAGTGCAGTCATACAACAATTGGTAAAATTAAGATTTCTAAATATAACGGTCTAAAAATTACAATTATAATTCTATACCTTAGCAAATTTTACACTTAATTTATAATTTTGTACTCAAAACTTGTTATTCTTTGAAATGGGTCGAGAAAGAAAAAAGAAAAAAAAAGGAACGTTCTTTATCCTATTCCTAGGTGAGTGGGAAATGACTGATCAGGCAACACAAAAGATCAAATCAATCAATTATTGTTGCAATGATAGTTGAAAATAACTGAGCAATTTTCTACACAACAATAACTCTCGCCACATGCTTATCTAAATTAGTGGCTCTGAAATTTTAAGTCCCATTACAAGTTCAATTTATCCTAAAACACAAAAAAATAAAATAAAAAAAAATCCACCAAAATTCCATCCCTCTTGTCTCCAGAGTGTTGGAATATTACTAGTATTTAACATTAAAATAATAATAATAATAATAATAATAGTAGTAGTAGTATCTTAACTGTCATAATTGGTAAGTGTGACGTAAATAAATGCAAAAACTTAGCATTATTACGGATCATATTTTTTTATTTACTTAATTATATTCTCAAGACCCCCTGATATGCTGGCCTGATCCTTTTTTCATGAGTCAAACACGTGAAAATTCTTTTTGATAATGAGTTGCGTGTAGTGAGATTCAATCCCGAACTTTTGCCTGCTCTAGTATCATGTTAAAGTGTGTGACCATCTCATATAAAGACTTGAACTATTAAAGAGAGCATTTTATTTAATTAATTTTATTCTCAACAAAAATATTTTATAATCCGTTATCCATGATCTAGAAATAGATTTTGTAGATAGAAAGTATAGTACTATGAAATACTGAGCAGTCAATGTGGTTAGTACTTTACTGCCAATTCTGGTTGTGGCTGGTTCCACGGGAGGCTAATGGGGCACTGAACTAAGAAATGGCGTGAACTTGAAAAAGTGTACTAAGTACAAATTTGATATGATGAGATATCGAAGCATGCATGCCAACATATATCTTCTCTTCACTTTGTCTGGTACAATTAAAGGGGAGAAAATTTTAAAGGTAATAGTGATTGTCTCAATCATGTGCAATTTGGCCTCGATGCACATTAAGATTGCATCTAAAGTGTCATTACTCATTAGTCACCTCAGCAACGATTGTAGTGGCATGAACAAAATTTCTATAACCTTAATTAGAGATCACGATTTTGAATTTGGGAATAGAAAAATTTCTGACAAAAAGCGCTTCCTCCATCAATGAGCTTTACACGGAACCAGGTGGAAATTTGGATTAGTTAAGAGCCTCAAAGCAAATATCTAATACTAAGTGGGAAACCAAAAAAAGTGCCATTAATTCTGGTGCACATGAAAAAAACAAAAATGCATTTGGCAAGTTTTTTCTGGCCAAGACTTGTGAGTTGTCACTTGTGGGTCTTACAAATTTGTTTTTATCTTAATGTACTTATTCAAGTGTGAATATTAGTTTCAACGCACAAGCATGAGGAAGACCAATCCAATTTTACAGGACATTTGAAAACAAAATGGATTTCCTCATCATTTTTTAACCAATTCTCGTTTTGGTAGCATATTATAGCTTCTTATTGCTTCTGGATTGATCTGTATTTGAAATAAAAATTTGGTAAACTGAGGAAAAGTTAGTGTACTTATTTAGTTAAGTACGTCGATATAAGTTTAAGAAACTCAACATCTTTTACGGGCGCTTTACCAATTTGTATACTTAATTATATAATTTAGTCATAAAACTTAGTGAAGTTAATATTTCTAACAACTAAGTTTTAAAATTACCATTTAGATTTTATGCATACCACTTTCTACACTTGAATTAATACTATTTTATACTTAATATTCTTTATTAATACTACTTTATACTTAAATTTCGTTAGTTTGAACGGTTAAAAGAAGAAAAAAAGACATTCCTTATTCTAAGTGAGTCATGTACATGTGATATGAATGATCAGCCAACACTGGTATGGCAAAGCAAATGATCCAATAAATCAAATTATTGGGTCAATGAGAGTTGAAAACAACTTAGCAAAAATTTCTACACAACAATAAGTCTTGTCCACATGCTTTTATGTCCTTAAACTAAATAGCGGCTGTGAAATTATGTCCCATTACAAGTTCAATTTATCCTAAAAGACAAGAAGATAAAGAAAATTACACCAAGCATTCCTTGTACCTATCTCAAAAAAAAAGTAAGGGGCATATATCTCCCTTCATATGAGCCAAGACAATTCTTGAAAACCCAAATAAATTTTGTAACAATTTGTATTGCTTAAATAGAATTTGAATATTATAGGTTCAAGTTTAGAAGTCTACCACGACTTACTTTTATTGGATACAAAAGAAATGTATTTATACCTATTTAATATTTTTTAAAAATATATACGTAAGATATGGGCTACAGTTGCTTTTTCATAAAGCAGCGGCTTTTGAACACTCTGGAAGGTAGAGAGATAAGTGTTGATATTTCATTTGATTGATCTTGTATGTTGTCACAGTACCTACTGGCCTAATCTGAGTTGGGATCAACTTGATTGATACCTAGTTCTTTTAACTTTGAACTAAAAACTTTTTCGTTTATCACACATCGGAGAATAGGTAGCATGTAGACTACAACAACAAACTCAAAGATAATCCCACCATGTGGGATTTGGGGAGGGTAGAGTGTACGCAGCCTAACTCCCACCTTGAAAGGTAGGGGCGGGCGTCAATTCGAAAGACCCTCGGCTCAAGAGAGAGAAAGAGAGGAGAACAAGGAAAACAAGACAAAAGGTCAGATAGTGCCAAGCATACCGTAAACAATATGAAAACAGGGAATAAACAAAAGCGAGAAAGTCATGGAAGAACAGTCCGGAAAGAAAGGAGCATTCACTGCTATAGATAAATAATATAAACAAAGTACACGGCCCAAGAAATTTAAGTAGCAGTCAAATGCAGAGATCAAATGGCAATAAACAAATGAGCAAAACTGCAACTCCTATGGTGAAAGGATAAGCCACTAGCCTTCTATCCTGTCAGTCACTGCACGACCTCCTATCTAAGGTCATGTCACTCAGTGGTGCTGGAAGCGTGTCATATCCTATCTAATCACCTCTCCCCAATACTTCTTGTACGGCCCTCTACCTCTCTGAAACCGTTCATAGCCAACCTCTCACACCTCCGCACTGGAATAGGTAGCATGTAGACTCTTTCCATTTTTATTTTTATATGACAATATTTGAGAGGACATATAGTTTATGATGGAAAAAAAAGACTTATGCGACATACCAAAAGCACCATTAAAACTTTAGTTTTAAAAATGTCATGTCATCTCCATGTCTATAAGAGCATGCAATTATTAGAGATAAAAATGGATTTAAAATTAAAAGACTTTTTAGAAATAGAAAGATGACAATTTTTTTGTTTTTTTGAAATATACTTTAAAAGAAAAATTATCGTATAAAATGGTGCGGGGTGAGTATTATTTAACAACTAAAAGGAACACACACGTAGACATGCACAGGAGAGTATTGAGCTATTGATTCTCTCGAAATGGCTTGTAATGACCAATTAATTAATTCATACTTTTCCTTAAGATAATTCAACAAAGATAATTGAGATCTTTAATACTCTTCTTTACATTATGTGACAGGGCTACTGGGCTTCGGAGGGTTTTTTATGGTTCAATTTAGTTGAAAGTGGTTAACCAAGTTAGCCAAATATGTAAAGAAAGAAGGAAAAATTAACCACAGGCTGTTGGGCGGGGTAGGGGAGGTTTCGTATACAGTATATTTAAAAAGGAACTCAAATATCTTCCCAAGTTGCTATTATTGATAATCAAATTAATAAAAATTATTAAATATCATGGTATAAAGCATCAAGTAAGATATTAGATCATACATAAGTGACCAATTAGATATGTCTTGAACCTACCTTGGTAGGTCTATATATATATATATATATATATTAATTCTAGAAGAAGAAGAAATATTAGACGACGATAATCTAATAGAAAAAAATTATACTTTAATAGACATAGAAACAGAATTATATAATTTTAAAATAGGGATAGAAAGGATAGGAGTAATAAAAAACCAAAAAGATTTAGATAATATAATAAGAATACTAGATGAGATAGAAATTATAGGAGAAAAACCTTTAAAACATTGGAAAAATAACAAAATTGTATGTAAATTAGATATAATAAATCCAGAATATATAATTAAAAAATAAACAATAGAAGTAACTAACTAAGATATAAGAAGATTTTAAAGTTACAAATAAAAGAATTATTAAATTTAGGAATAATAAGAAGATCTACTTCTAAACATAGGACCGCTCGCATTTATGGTAAGAAATCAAGGAGAAGAAGAAAAAAACAAGGGG
>NC_081349.1:19131164-19139257 GCF_029784015.1 Lycium ferocissimum
ATGAAAGGGTGGGGGGATGGGATACTTGGATACTTGAATACTTGGAAGTGGGAAGGAACTATGTTTCATTGCCACAGGGGTGGCTTATCATCCGGACGCGGATGCCGGACGCGGATTTATGGCGTAGCCGGAAGTTCCGCCATGTGGCGAGCCGCCTCGCGCGGTACTATGACTTTGATATGACCAAGTAAACGCATGGCATCCGCCCCCGTGGACGCATGTGTACACATGTTACTCGCTATCTATGATATGTTCTATATGTTCTCCATGCAAGATATGATTCCCATGGGTCACAGCTTACTGACATGACATGTTCTATGTTTCTATACGGGTTATTGTTCATGTATACATTTCTTACTATGTTATTATTCATGCCTTACATACTCGGTACATTGTTCGTACGCGCCTGCCCCAATGCGGGCGCCGCGTTCGAAGTCGCGGTACCCCAGCATTTGTCGAGTCATTGCATGAAGATGTTCCAACGAATGTTGGCAAGCTCCGCTCCTGCAACGGAGAGTTCTTTGAGTCGGCATACACGTGCTATGGTCCATGTTGCGTTAGAGACTTTACGTAGCCTCGTGGAGTCGTGTACTTAAAAACGAGTTCCACCGTGGTTGATGTGTTTTTATTTTACAGACCCTCATATTTACAAAAGCGTTTACTCGAGAAACGACGAAAAGATTTTGAAAAAAAAAACTACTATGTACTTTACTTTACTTTGCCCTATGAATCCAAGAGAACGGGGGAAAAGAGCCCGAGGGTTCGCCCGAATAGGGGTCGGTCCCTCCCCCATAAAGCCTGTGACAAATCTTCCTTTTTCCAAAATTCCTAATAAAGTGGGGAGGGAAAACAGACTCACTGAACGGCCCAGAGATTCGGGGGGAAACCCGCCCGTCCATTTTTTCACGACGCCCCCGCAGTCGTGACTGCGTGCCCGAGTTGGCACTCGTACTCCACCTATCAATCGCAATCAGCTCATAGCAACAAAATGGAAACTTATACGTACGAAGAAAGGCACGACACGCGCGCACACGTATATACATATATCACATGTACAAACCGGAGGTATACGAATATAAACACGACCGAACAGTACTTACCTGACCACGTTTGTATCGTCATGTGCCTCTAATAACGATACCATATCGGGCGATGGTGGCCCCCGCCGTACCCCTCGAATAAATAACAATATAAAAGAGTACCAAAAATACGGGCTCAAGGGGCGGAGCTCTCCAAAATAGCGAGTAGGGATCCTAAGTTCACGGCTCACCCAAACGAGTATCCGTACCGCGCGCATGAAACGCGACCCCGAAGAAAGCGGGGGCCGATAAGGAAGATGTCTTGTAAAGTAACAAAGCTAATATATAGAACCATAAACGAAAGCCGGAATATATCGAAATAAATATAGTAGAATCGTGAAATCAAAACTTGCACACGTGAATCATATACCATGGCTGCCCATATCAAGGCCATCAAATCATTATGTACATATATAGCATCCCGCCTCTCCAGGAGGGACCTTCTTGAATAAAATCATGTAAACATCATGGCTATATTATCATGTAATCATATGCATATGCCGTGCACCCGGCCCCAGCGTGGGACTCGGTGAATAGGATCATCAAAATGCCATCCCGGCCGCCATCCCCATATCATCACATATTATCATCATATATAAATATATAGCGTGCCGCCCTCTAGTGAGGGGACCATGAACGTGCGATGAGACGCACGAATACGTGTGCCGGCCCGGACTCGGTGAATGATATATCGAGCTTGCACGCAGAGTAGTGAGAAACCATATACACATAAATCATTCCATAGACTTCGATGGGCGAATCAAATCGAAGCGTCATTGAAAGTGGGGGACATTAGTTATATCGGAAATAGCTTTCGGACATTACTCGGGTAACACGTCAAATGCACTTTAGAAATCATAACCACGTGTGGAAACATATACATAACAATCCTTATCTTAAACTTGGCAAATAATAAATAGTCATACTCGGGGTCGAATACGAAAGCACGTTAGTTCTTTCAACTTAACCTTTTAGTACTATACAAAAATGTCTCGGGGGCCCACTGACATGATATCAAAAGCACCGGCCCGCCTATGGAAGCTAGGATCATCATACGCTCGGAACCTCCTACGAGCATTTCGAGGCGATCCGAGCCCTTACGTGAAAGTTACGGTCGTTCGTAGTTTCGGATCCTTTTTTAAAAAAACAACTTCTTTAGATAACATGTAATTTAATCATACAAATGACACAAGTGACATAACATATGACTACATTATGAATGTAATATTAAGAAGTCGAATAAAGGTCGTAAACACGCTCGGATTAAAAGTAGTAGAATTACCCCGAGGCTCGTATGATATTTCACTTACATTCGTTATATGCCGAAGAAAGAAAAGGGTGAGCTTTACATACCTTAGCCGCTTCCTAAGCTAATCCAACTCAAGTCTCGGCTCTCCAAGGTCTACATAACGTCAATGAATATCGAACATTAGTTGAAGACATTTAGAATTCAATTCCAAACGAACATTAAATTCTGCTGGGAATTTCAAGAAGACTTTCCGTAAATGTGTCACGACCTGCACTTCGTGGGCCGAGACTGTGCCCTACTTAGGCACCCAAACAACCGACGAACCAAATTGTCATATTAGGATATATCCGCATTCAACAGAACATTATTCGTACCGACAGCGTATACGGCATCACACAATACCGAACGGGGGATGTTGCCTCAAGATGTGTCGCTCGTGCGTAATCATCATATCAAATCAAAGTCGGCGGAATGCACACGCTCCCGACATACACACACACATACATACAAATACGCGGGCGATATAGTGCCATAGTAATACGCGGGCCGCGCGCAAAACAATAATCACATACGAACAAACCGTACCCACGACCCACAAATATGACTACAAAGCCTCACGCACAAAACAACATACGAATATACGACGGACAGGCCCCGCCGTACCCGAATAGTCATAAATATACGTAGTATGCATAATGTAAGATATATACCAAAATACGGGCTACTTGCCGACGAAGGGGAGTATCAAAGTAGCGTATTGGGTAGCCTAAACGGGAGGATCACCCAATCAAGCGTGTGGATGTACTCACGGCATGAAACGCGACCCCGAAGAACAAGGGTAAGAAGAAAGAAGTATCAGGTACGTAAAGCGTGAGGTACAGAATCCAAAACATGGCCGGAGTCAAAGATACGGAACAAATACGTACGTAACCAGTATCAAACACCGTAGGAATGCAAATGTACGTAATGCTAATAAAAGTCATGCATAAGGCTGCAGAACGTGGTCACCGACGCCGGTGCCACAACACATCATACTCCGGAAGTTTTCAAATCTCCGTACATCTCCGAACACATCATCACATCACATACATCAAATCATCGAAAAATAATCGTATGCCATATCACATCATAACACCATAAACGGTAACCCGCCCTATGGCGAGGTCTCGAAACCGTAACTACATCATACTGCCGAATATGTCATAATGCGCACGATCCGCAACCGGCCCCGGTACCGCGAACGAAGTCATAATCATGGCACGAGCGCAGGTAGTGCGAAACCATATGCAAATTTAAAAGTAAGTTCCGGGGCTACACACATAATTTCATATACGAACACTTTAGGATCGAAGGCTCAAATGAGTATCGAGTTAATCGAGTTAGTATACAAAAGTCGCGGACTTTTAAGTTATCAATTTTCTCAAAAACACATCGTAGTTCATTCGGAAAATTTAGTATCATTCAAAATGAAGGACGTTCAAATATCATTATAGGGCATTCCAACGGACTTTTAGAGTCATAGGCAAACGTTTCCTCTTCATATCATACGAAAATGAGACAAACAAACCAAATAAGGGAATTCTCGGGACTTACGGGCCCACCTCAAGTCAAATCGAGGCGGCGGGCATGAATTGCAAACATTAGGATCCCTAAAGTCATCTATGAGGGTTTCGGAGCGATTCGGATACATTTACGAAGTTGGAGGTTTAGGCATTCTTTCCACCAAATATAGGATTATAGTTCAATTGCAATAATGAATAGTATGCGAAATCGAACTCGGATTTCGAAGCGAGAATTATCCCCGAGGTTCCGATCTTAACCTAGTAGGACTAGGACATGCCAAAGAAAAGATAGGCTTTACATACCTTATGGACGCCTTATTCTCGCTTAGACTCAAATCCCGTTTGCCTAAAATCTACAAATGGTCACAATTACCAATTGTAAGTTATAAGCTTTTAGAGATTCATTCTTAGCCCTTTTCTTGTCTACGAAATTTGCAGCACCTCCCCTATAAATTCGCTGCCCCGAGAATATGACTCGACTCAGAATATCAACAACCATACCAATAACAACACTAACAACATCAACATTCAATACCAAACACATTATAGCATGAATAGTCCCTCCTTCTACATAATGCAACAACTTCGACTCCAACTTCACACTTTCAAACTAATATCAACATTTTCATATTCATTCTCTAATTCAAGGCCATTCAAATACGTTTCGGACACATTTCTCATTATTCTACAAAATATACAAAATTTCCACCAAACCATAATTCATCCCAAACTTCTACATATGCAACAAAACTACGAAATTACATTGTTTTCCTTCCAAGTTCATTATCCATAACACTAATCCACATTCTAAAATCTTACTTTCACAGTTTTATAAAAACTATATAAAAATCATATAATTCCCCATAACAATCCACAACCATTTTCAATGCCAACTCAACTCGTTAAACATTCATTTACGTCAGAATACCACAACAACACAACTAACAAACCATATGGACTCAAATCATTTTCCTTCCCTTTGGCTATACCACGCGGCCACACACATATATGCACACACCCACACGGCCGTGCACACACACACCATAATTTCATGATTTTCATGCACTTTTAATCACCATAGCACATATACTTCTTCCATAACATAAAGGGACGAGATTCTTACCTCTTTCTTCAAAGTTCCACTTGCCACAAACGTGTTCTTTCGCCAAACTAATTGTACCACGTTGAAGAGCGTCTTGAACTTGTTAAGAATTCACGAAGAACAAGATTTTTGGATCAAGATTGAAGGCTTGGAAAAAATTTCTCCTTTCTTTTCTTTCTTTTTTTCTCTCTTGGCCGTTTTCTCTCTCTTTTTTTTCTCTTATATCTTGATTTTTCTTTGAAGTTTCTATACATAATATCCCTTTATATTATTCCCATGGATAATTAATAAAATCCATGGGGTTGGACTAGCCCCCATGGCCGGTTGGGCTTCTCTTTTTCTTTAAAAATTCCAAGCCCAATTATTCCATGTCCATTTCTTGTAATTCATGCAACTATTTTCCAAATTTCCAATTTTGCCCCTAGCCTTCCTCGGTATTTTCGCACCAATGTTTTCATAACCGACACATTCATACTAAGTGAGGTCCAAATGTGGCCTCGTTCCTTACAAGTCAAAATATTTCAAATTTTCCGAATATGCAAAAATGCCGGATATAACAAAATGCAACACCCCGAGAATTCAACTCGTCCAATTTCAACAACAACCAAACCAACAACCAAGCTACAACATCAACAATCAATTCAAAACTGTATTCTAACATTAATAGCTCTTTCTACATAACTTCAACCACATTCAAACATTCCAATATATATTCACTTCAACGACTTGCGTTCAATCTAATATCCGTGTTTATACATTCGATTACTAATCCAAAACCATACAAACAATATTCAAGAACGCTTTAAACAACTCACATAATTTTCCAAACAACCAAAACCATGTCCCAACTCACCCGAAATTGTCTCCAAACCCGAGAACAACACCAAACACATTCTTCTCTTCCAAATTCATAATTTATGCCATTAATCGCATTAACAATGCAATTCTCATAAATACAAAAATTACATAAAATTCACATAAACTTCCAAATCATCCCATAACCAACATAACATTATTTTGAGTCATTAAACTTGCATTCTTCCTCATGGAATCCATAACGACGACAAAGAAAATACTAACGACAATTCGTTCATTCTCATTCCACACAAAGGGGGCCATTCGGCCAACACCCAATACACACCTAAAGATGATTTTCATTCTTCTCTTCACACTACAATAATCAAAACGTGCTAACTAATATTAATACATTACTTGTAACACCACATACACACACGGCCAATCACCACATACACGGTCTCACTTCAACATGATTTCTATCATGAATTTCTTCCATTTTAGCATACAACAACACATATAAACCATGCATAACATATAAAAGAGAAGATTAAACCTCACCTTCTTCACTCTCTCCTTCACTTGGCTATGGCTTGTTCTTGCAAGAATAAGGGATTTGCTTGTTCCAACAATTGTTCACGTTAAAGAGGACCATTCAATGGTTTGGAATTGCTAGAGAAATTATTTTTTGATAGCAATTTCTTGGACCTCAAATTTTGCTCCTATGGCCGATGGAGCTTGGTGGTTTCTCTCTCAAGTTTCATGAAAATTCCAAGTGATGAAGATGATGAAAATGATCCCCTTAAGTCATCTTTTATTTGCAAATATTAGCCATCCATGTGGCCTTGGCCACATCCACGGGCCGGCCACATGGTCCTTGTTTCTTTTTTTTTTTTTTCTTGTTGAATTTTCAACTTTCCAAAAATAGCATAGCTTCCAAAAATAGCTTTTGACCCTAAATGTTTCCTTAATGTTTTCATGCCAATAAAATCATACACGACTTAAACCTTTAAAGCAAACAAAAGTCCTTACTTTATATCTGGATGATCTTGTCCTTAACCCATCTATGGGTTGACTCGGATTATCCTGACGTATAAAATACGGGATATAACACATGCTTCTCCTCCTCTCTTTCTCTTGAATCTTCTAGGACTTAAAATGATGAGGTGTGGTCTTCTTGGTCATCACACACACACACACACACACACACACACACACACATATATATATATATATATATATATATATATATATATATATATATATATATATATATATATATATATATATATATATATATATATGGGGCACATGGCCGGTCATGTGCTTCTTCTTTTTCTTTTTTTCACATTTTCCTTTCCTCCAAATTTCTCCAAGTTTCATGAAATTTTCAAGAGATGAACATGATGAAAATGACTTAACAAGTCATCTAATTCTACATATATTAAGCTTCCGTGTGGCCATGGCCCACACTATACGTGGCCGGCCACATGGCCTTATTTTTCATGAACTACTAATTTCCAAAATTTCACCTTGACCCCAAAGTTTCCTTAATAATCCATGCCAATAAGTCATACACAACTTATGCCTTAAAACGATATCGAGGGGTTAAGAATCTCTACCTCGTATCCCGAATTCATCTTGTCCTCAACTATTCACGACTAGCTCGGAATGTCCCGACGCACAAAATGCGGGACATAACACGAAGAATGAAAGCTAGTGCTTGGCCTCGGCCGGTGCACACAAACTACGCTCTCCGCCATGTCCCCCCCCCCACCTCGCTTCCCGAACGGCAGCCCCCCAGAATGGGCTCGGGTGCGCAAAGTGCGCCCTACCCTCCAGCCGCAGTTGAGCTACTCCTCACCATATGTGAGAATGAGTGAGACAAGAACTCAATATTTGATAAAGTCAAGAACACACGATAAGAATAAAACAAGTGAAATTTCCTAAATGCCCTGTAGCCTCTCGAAGATAGGTACGGACGTCATTGTACTGATCCGCAAGACTCTACTAGACACATCGTATTGATCCGCAAGACTCTACTAGACACCGGTCATGTACTTGTGAGACCATTGAACCTAGTGCTCTGATACCAAATTTGGCACAACCCAATTTCCCCAAATTAGGCTAAGTCGCTAAACATAAATAAATGTGGAAAATAAATAAAGAAAAATGGTATAAATCTCATAATAACTCTAATAAAACATGGACATAATAATCTAAGTCAATACAAAACCACAAACTTGGAAGTCACAGTACATGAGCATTTACTACGGTACAAGGGGAAAAATTTAAAACATAAACTA
>NC_081349.1:19139357-19154820 GCF_029784015.1 Lycium ferocissimum
GATATTCATGTGATATGGTTGTGCTATATGGATTCGGATTGGATGTAGTGAGACGTGGCACATTTGGGTTTAGATGCTATAACATAGGTGATGACTTATACTAGGTTATTGGCTCCTATTGATTTATACCTTGTTTATTTACCTGTTTATCGTACTTTATTGTCTTGGTATATGTTAGCTAATCTTAGTTGGCCTATGATACCTACCAGTATGTGTTGTTTTTACTGACCTACACTTACTACATTCTTTATCAATACAAAGTACCAGGTGGGATCTACATCTACCCCTCGTGGCTGAGAGTTTGAGGCTGCTGATTCGAGTCTGTTGAGGTGAGCATGTGGACGCTTTGCTACCCGAATACTCTTCTCGTATTATGTCTTACTTTGCTGTTCTGAGACATTATTGAGACTATTAATGTATTATTATTACTTCCAAACTTATAGATTTTAGTTAGGTACTCTTGTATGACCAGACCAGCTACTGGGGTGGTTTTTGAATTACTTTCGCATTTATTATATATTTATATGTCAGACTTACGTTACTTTATCTTCTTTCGCTATTTATAATGTGTTTGTGAATGTTGGGTTAAGGGTTCGCCTATCAAAGTGGGATAGGTAGGTGCCCGTGCGACTTGAGTGAAATTAGGTCGTGACACAGATAAGTGTGGTTATGATATCGGAGACCAACCCTCGTCTCCATTCCGTAAAGGGTCAGTCAACGATGCATGCTGAGTACCCGTTGTTTATTGTACTCACGCTATACTTGTTATACCTTTTTTTGTGTGCAGACTCGATCCCTAGCAGGAGTGGAGGCTGCGACTACCAGGTTCCCCACTAGAGTGTTGCTTGAATATGGCGCCCTTGGGGCTTTCTATTTGATTATATCGAAAGGCCCAATGAATTGGGATTTCCCTATTGGTCCAGGTCATTTCGGGGCAAGCGGATCATTTATGATGAAGAGGATGCGCTTCAAGAGAATGATTCGGGTTCTTGCGAGTGAAACCATGCGGTACCCGGACACGAGATAGATCTTCCAAAGAACAAGGCCTTTTTCGAATAAGCCAATTCATTTGGGACCTACCGGATCCACTCTTTTTCCTATTCAAAGATCAGCCCCACAGCTCGTGTTTTTACATCGAGAATTATTTGCAGATGAAGAGATGTCAAAGGAAAGTAAGTTGTGGGAGATCAATACAAGCATCGTGCTGCTAGGCGAAGAAACCTGAATGTTGCACCCTAGATGGCGAAAGTCCAGTAGCCGAAAGCATCACTAGCTTACGCTCTAACCCGAGTAGCATGGGGCACGTAGAATCTCGTGTGAATCAGCAAGGACCACCTTGCAAGGCTAAATACTCCTGGGTGACTGATAGCAAAGTAGTACCATAAGGGAAGGGTTAAAAGAACCCCCATCGGGGAGTGAAATAGAACATGAAACCGTAAGCTCCCAAGCAGTGGGAGGAGCCAGGGCTCTGACCGCATGCCTGTTGAAGAATGAGCCGGCGACTCATAGGCAGTGGCTTGGTTAAGGGAACCCTTTGGAGCCGTGGCGAAGCGAGTCTTCATAGGGCAATTGTCATTGCTTATGGACCGGAACACGGGTGATCTATCCATGACCGAGGATGAAGCTTGGGTGAAACTAAGTGGAGGTTCGAACCGACCCGATGTTGAAGAATCAGGGGATGAGTTGTGGTTAGGGGTAAAATGCCACTCGAACCCAGAGCTAGCTGGTTCTCCCCGAAATGAGTTAAGGCGCAACAGTTAACCAAACATCTAGGGGTAAAGCACTGTTTCGGTGCGGGCCGCAAGAGCGGTACCAAATCGAGGCAAACTCTGAATACTAGATATGACCCAGAGCCAATCCGAATTGATCTTGTAAAAGATCTGTTACAGAACGAATATGTTTATTTTTCAAATGATTCATATCGTCAAGTGCACCCATTCCAAATTTCAGCCCAATCAAATGATCGGCGGTACTGCCAATATATCTCGTGGTAACAAAAATGTATTGTTCGGGGTATATCAAGGTTAAGTCTTCGGTTCATATTTCGTCGAACCGTATTGTTACTCTTGTTGCCGTCGGGATAAATCTGACCCCTTCCCCTGTTCCCGCCTACGTATATAGGATATCTTAAAAGTAAGCATCCTTTTTAGTAGCAGGGTCCGGGGAAAGAATAGGGAAGGTTATTTCACTATATTTTTTACCAGGGACAGGGCCTATCACAAGAATATTTTTTTTTATTGGGGCGATAGTTCTGAAAAGACAAATTGCCAATCGAGAGAACCTGTTGTTTATTGTACTCACGCTACACTTGTTCTACCTTTTTTTGTGTGTAGACTCGATCCCTAGCAGGAGTGGAGGCTGCGACTATCAGGTTCCCCACTAGAGCGTTGCTTGATAAGCCAGGTTGAGCTCCTTGGATTTGGGATGGCTCCGGACTCTTCTTATCCTTTATTTTTTGTCTCCTTCATTTCAGACAGTTTTCTTATATATTCAGACTATTCATACTCTTAGTAGTCCTTGTATTATGGTGACATCGGATTTTGAAGAAAGATGGTAATAATTACTTAAGTATTTCTATTTAATATTGTTAAGACTTGAAAATGACTTGTATGCTTATTTCCACTTTTAATAATTCCACTTATTTTGGGCTGTTAAGGGTTGATGTTGGCTTACTAGTACAGTGGGACTAGTGCCATCACGACTTGGTAAATTGGGTCATGACATCAGGAGATCTTTGCTCTGGCATAGATCCGAGGTGTCACACCCTTAATCCGATAGGGTGTGATGGGCACCCGACCCTTACCTAGGGCCGAGCGAACCCGCTAACTCTCGTAATACTCGTAATCGTACTGGGCCATTAGCCATAACATAATTATGTAACGAAATTTTTTTTTTCGGAAAACAAACATGCCTTTCTGCCTTTCTCAAATCGAATGAAAATCTGTAATATAATGCATAACAGTACATCGGCTTATAGAGCCGTTTACATAACTGACACACTATACACATGACTCTGTCTGCAAAGTCTCTATCATAGAACAAACTTTCATAACATAAACATTCTGACTCGGCAGTACTCCGGAAGAAATGGAGCTCGCCAATCCCGCTGGAACGTCTTCTACTAATGTCTTTAGCTCGCCTGGGTGTACCTGCGCGGCATGAAATGCAGCCCCCGAAGAAAGGGGGTCAGTACGGAATATATACTGAGTATGTAAAGCATGGAATACAGGAAACGAGATCATAACCGAAATGAGGAGTACAGAAAAATGTGCATAATAGTCAGAATACCGAAGTACATGCATCTGTAATACAAGTAGTGTATAAGAGGTACGGAAGACAGATATAATAATCAGAATGCTCAAAATACTTAGCTTTCTTTTGAAAAATATTTTTGTCTCATATGTATATAAAATAGAACATATCATAGTAGCTGACATTAACCGATGTGGGATTCGCCTAAACCAATGTGGGATTCGCCTAAACCAGTGTGGAATTTGCCTCACCACTGGGTTTGCCCCACCATTGGGTTTGCCCCACCACCGGCTCTAAAACCAACAGGTCATATTTCTGAATACGTATATACAACATATCATCACCTTAATCAGAATCATCATATTATCACATCATCAGATTAAACAGAATCGTCATATTATCATATCATCAGATTAAACAGAATCGTCATATTATCATATCATCAGATTAAACAGAATCGTCATATTATCATATCATCAAAACAGATTCATTATATTATCAGATCATCACATTATCAAATCATCACATCATCAGATCATCGGATTATCATATCATAAACCCTATGCGGTCCGTAATAGGACCTGGCGGACGGAACGTGGTCGCCCCTCTTGCCTTGGGCGCCACAACTCATCATACTTTGAAAGTTTTCATATCTCCGTCTCTCCGTCACACATCATATCATATAACCACGGTACCCGGCCAAAAGGGGCTCGGCGTACGGACATCATAACACCATAATATTAGTCGCTCATCATACTTCGGAAGCTCATCATACTTCGGATTGTGCGCACGATAGTACCGGCCCGGGACTCGGCGAAGGAAGTAACAAAAGTGTGCACGAGCAGAATCGTGAGATCTATATGCCATTCATAACATTTACACAGATTTAACAGAATAATCAAACAGAGTATCATTTACAATCCGATGGCATTACCCAATTCAAATCTCTTCCGGATATTACTCGGAACATATCAAATGAAACTTTATCAATCATAGTTATGTATCAAAATCATATGCATACGAATTCTCATTTTATACATTTGCATTCCGTAGAATAATCAAAACAGACTATTATTTAAAAAACCAAGCCCATGGTCATAGTCAAATCCAATTTCTTTCGAATGCTACTCGGGACTTGTCAAATAGAACTTTAGCCATCATATGTATATAAAAAAAATCCTTATTACGGACTTAACGAGATAACTAAGTAGTCATACTCGGGGTCGAGTGATAGCCATATTAAGTGCTTTTAACACGTCATTAGAACTACACAAAGAAAAGTCATGCGGGCCCACGGGCAAGTATCAAACCGACCCGAGCCCGCTTATGGAGGTTAGGGTCATTATATGCTACCGAACCTCCTACGGACATATCGAAGCAATCCGAGCCTTTTTATGAAAGTTACGGACGTTCGTAGTTACAGACCCTTTTTCGAACATAATCTTTTATGCACATTCATATTTGATCATACAAGGGCATAAGAATCATAATTTGACTACATTATGAATACGGATATCAAGAAGCAAATGAGAATCACAGACATGCTCGGATCGTAGGAGTGGAGTTACCTCGGGAATCATATCATAGCCTACTCTAACTAAGACATGCCAAAGAAGGAAAGGTGAGCTTTACATACCTTGGCCGCCCTCTAAGCTAATCCAAACTTACGTCGCGGCTTCTCACGATCTACAATAATGTCATCGGACACCCCACATTAGCCATAAGCATCGAAGAACCCAATTCCAAGCCATCACTTTGTCTACAGAAATTTGGGCAGCATCTCCCTTATAAATCCAACCTCCCCGAGAATTTAACTCGGCCAATTATTTAACAATAACCAAACCAACAACCATATAAGCAACATCCATAGTTAATTCAAAACGCATTCTAATATCAACAACCTTCTTCCACATAGTTCGATGACATTTCATTTACATTCCATAAACCGCATACAATCAAGCCAACTTCATTGATCATACGTTCACGTATTAATCCGAGACCATTCAAACACGATTTAAGAACATTCCAAGCAATTCGCATAATATTCCAAAACAGCCCGTCCTCTATACCATGCACCCGAAACCTTCCAACTTCATTAGGAACATTCATAACACATTTTCTTCTTCCAAATTCATAAACTACGCCAACAATCCCATACATTACAACATTATCCTCATAATTATGAGAAAACATATTAGAATCATATTAACTTTCAAAACAGTCCACACGACTACAACTTCCATTTGGATCATTAAACCTTCATTTCACATCATAGAATTCACCATACGACAACCAAATTCTACCAAATAAAATTAGTCCATCTCTTCCACACAAAACAGCCACCATTCGGTCAACACATCAACACACACAACTTCATGCATTTCATCCATTTCAACACATTACAACATGCTCAAAACGTCCATAACAATATCAACCAAACACTAAACAAAATTTATTCGCCATACCTACACCAACTACACATACACGGCTATCATTCAACACACCCAAGTTTCATGATTCTCATCTACTTTCACACACTACAACATGCACAAACACCTATAAGAACATGTAACCAAGATTAAATCTCACCTTCTTCATTCAACTTCACCACTCGGCTAGGATTCCAAATTGCAACAACGAATTACTTTCTCCCTCCAACCACCACTCCATGTCGTAGAGAACCTTCCAATTAGTAGGGAAACAAGAAGAAAATAATTTTTCATGATCAACATGTTGGACACCAATTTCGGCTGGGCTGTTGGCCGAATGCCTCATGCTGTCACGACGCAGCCCCGTAGGCCGTGACTAGTGCCCGAGCTGGGCACTCGTACCCACCTATCAATCGCAATCAGCTCATAGCAACAAAATGGAAACTTATACGTACAGAAAGGCACGACACCGCGCACACATATATACATATATCACATATACAGCCTGGAGGTATACAGAACATAAACACGACCGAACAGTGCTACCCACAACCCACGTTTATGTCTACAGGCCTCTAACAGTAATAACAGAACCATATGGCGGGACAGGGCCCCCGCCGTACCCTGAATAAATAAATACACATATAACAAAAAAAGTCCGTACCAAAATCGGGCTCCGGACAAGGGAGCTCTCAAAATACCGAGTAGGGATCCTAAGCTGGCGGCTCACCCAAACGAGTATCTGTACCTGCGCGGCATGAAACGCAACCCCCGAAGAAAGGGGGACAGTACGGAAGATGTACTGAGCATGTAAAGCACAGAATACAATATATAAAACCATAACCGAACTGGAATATATCGAAATAAATATAGTAATCGTGAAATCAAAACTTGCTCGTGAATCATACATCATGCATGTCCATATCATGTCATCAAATCATTATGTACATATAGCGTACCCGGCCCTCCAGGGAGGGACTCGGTAAATAAAATCATGTAAACATCATGTATAGTAATCACGTAATCATATGCATATGCCGTACCCGGCCCTCTAGTGAGGGACTCGGTGAATAGGATCATCAAATGCCATCCTGGCCGCCATCCCCATATCATCACATCATCATATCATCATATATTATATATATAGCGTACCCGGCCCTCTAGTGAGGGACTCGGTGAACAATGCAATGAGACTGTACACGAATACGTACCCGGCCCGGACTCGGTGAATGACATATCGAGCTTGCACGAGCAGAGTAGTGAGAAACCATATGCACATAAATCATTCCATAGACTCGATGAAGTAATCAAATCGAAGCGTCATTTGAAAGTTCGGACATTAGTTATATCAAATAGCTTTCGGACATTACTCGGAACACGTCAAACCAGACTTTAGAAATCATAACCACGTGTCGAAAACATATACAAACAATTCTTATCTTAAACTTGGCAAATAATAAATAGTCATACTCGGGGGTCGGAATACAAAGCACGTTAGGTTCTTTCCAACAATCTTTAGTACTATATAAGGAAATGTCTCGGGGGCCCACGGACAAGTATCAAACCGATCCGGGCCCGCCTATGGAAGCTAGGATCATCATACGCTACGGAACCTCCTACGAGCATTTCGAGGCGATCCGAGCCCTTCTGTGAAAGTTATGGTCGTTCGTAGTTTCGGGATCCTTTTTTTTAAAAACAACTTCTTTAGATAACACTTGCAATTTAATCATACAAAGGACACAAGGGACATAACATGACTACATTATGAATGTAATATTAAGAAGCGAATAAAAGGTCGTAAACACGCTCGGATCGCAAGAGTAGAATTACCCCGAGGCTCGTAGGATATTTCCCTTACATCTAAGACATGCCAAAGAAAGAAAGGGTGAGCTTTACATACCTTAGCCGCTTCCTAAGCTAATCCAACTCAAGTCTCGGCTCTCCAAGGTCTACATAACGTCAATGAATATCGAACATTAGTTGAAGACATTTAGGAATTCAATTCCAAATGAACATTAAATTCTACAGAAATTTCGGCGGCAAAGATTTCCCCCCGTAAATACAACACCCCGAGAATTCAACTCGTCCAATTTCAACAACAACCAAACCAACAACCAAGCTACAACATCAACAATCAATTCAAGCAACATTCTAACATTAATAGCTCTTTCTACATAACTTCAACCACATTCAAACATTCCAATATATATTCACTTCAACTACTTATATTCACTCTAATATCCGCGTTTATACATTCGATTACTAATCCAAAACCATACAAACAATATTCAAGAACGCTTTAAACAACTCACATAATTTTCCAAACAACCAAAACCATGTCCCAACTCACCCAAAATTGTCTCCAAACCCGAGAACAACACCAAACACATTCTTCTCTTCCAAATTCATAATTTATGCCATTAATCCGCACATTAACAATACAATTCTCATAAATACAAAAATTACATAAAATTCACATAAACTTCCAAATCATCCCATAACCAACATAACATTATTTTGAGTCATTAAACTTGCATTCTTCCCCATGGAATCCATAACGACAACAACGAAAATACTAACGACAATTCGTTCATTCTCAATCCACACAAAGGGGGCCATTCGGCCAACACCCAACACACACCTAAAGATGATTTTCATTCTTCTCTTCACACTACAATAATCAAAACGTGCTAACTAATATTAATACATTACTTGTAACATTACACACACACACGGCCAATCACCACATACACGGCCTCAACTTCAACATGATTTCTATCATGAATTTCTTCCATTTTAGCATACAACAACACATATAAACCATACAAACATATAAAAACAAGATTAAAACTCACCTTCTTCACTCTCTCCTCAACTTGGCCTAGAATAGGGATTTGCTTGTTCTTGCAGAGAAAACGATAAGCTATTGTTCGAAACAATTGTTCCACGTTAAAGAGGACCCTTCAATTAGCAAGTTTGCTTGAAGAAATTATTTTTTTGATGGACAATTTCTTGGACCTTGTTTTTGCTCCTATGGCCGAAATGGTTTTCTTTTTCTGGTTTCTCTCCAAGATTTTTCTTGAAAATTCCAAGTGATGAAGATGGTAAAAATGATCCCCTTAAGTCATCTTTTATTACAAGTATTAGCCATCCATGTGGCCTTGGCCCACATCCATGTGGCCGGCCACATGGTCCTTGTTTCTTTTTTTTTTTTTTTTTTTCTTGTTGAATTTTCAACTTTCCAAAAATAGCATAGCTTCCAAAAATAGCTTTTGACCCTAAATGTTTCCTTAATGTTTTCATGCCAATAAAATCATACACGACTTAAACCTTTAAAGCAAACAAAAGTCCCTACTTCATATCTCGGGATGATCTTGTCCTTAACCTATCGGGGTTGACTCGGATTATCCCGACGTATAAAATACAGGATATAACATCCTTCCCCCCTTTAGAACATTCGTCCTCGAATGTTCAACTAGTCCCGTAGGGTCTTATAGGGATCTCGGGGTTTCCCTTATCACCATAACATGCAGTCCCATCTACTGATTATATTTCTTTTTCATTTCCTCTTCAGCTTCTCAAGTCATCTCCTTTCTGTTATTACTTCGTCCCAATATCTTAACACAAGCCATGTCTTTAATACGCAACATTCTTGCCTCACAACAGTATAACAAGGTCCAAGACACCTCTTGAATTGGACTTCTCCTCCTTACCGAATCTTATTACACCTTTCGTGGAACACATAAATTCGCCCTCTTTTGGTAGCCAACTAGCTCCGATCATCTTGCTCAAACCATCTTATACTCAACTTGTAATACCCTAAACACATTACCTCGGGTTATCTCTTTATCTTTAATTCAACCCTTCTATTGTCCCTTTGCCCAGGTCTTGCTCTTAACTTTCAGGTCACACATTACATCGCAATCTTTACAAAAATAAGCGAAGGTGCTCAATTTAATCCGAAATGCCTTAGCATGGCTTCATTAATCCCTATACGTCTCACTTGTCTACGTCTTCCTCTTCCTTACGACCGGTATCGGAACAGATCTTTGGTTCAACCATAACTATATCCTATTTGTCCTTAGTGCAAATTCTACCTCGGTAACCTAGTTCTAATCACTTTTACACCTTTCCTTAATGCACCCAAACTGTTATCACCGAATTGGTATCACTAACTCTAGACCTTTCTCATTAACTATTGCAGTACAAATTGTAGAGTGCATTTAATCTCGATCTACGATCTTTTTCTTCCCTAGTTCACTCTGTTCCACTTATTCCTTCCGTCCTAATATTCGCTTACAGCCTACCCCACTGCACTCTCTTTCTTTCCCTTTCTCACTCATCTACTATCCTCACTTCCTACTATCCATAAGTCGCAGCATTATTAGCGGATAACCTTATTGCTCACGTCTCGGCCTTTAGTTCAACACAGTTGTATTTTCCTTCACAACATCACTGTAGGTTACTCATTATCGTCCTTTTGTCGTATTCTTTCTTGTAAACCTCCACTTACTAATATTATGCCGCTCCAGATCTCCACTATTAATCCTTGGCACCATCTCAGTTTCCATCCTAATTCTTACCCTTTTTCCTGGCTTTTGGATCTTACTAACTTGTCTCGATAAGGAACCTTACCAGTAGACTGAGCTTCCGTGTCAAATACGTTGTGGTATTAATTGTCTCTATCTGGCACTTACATTTCTCGTATCCGCTTCCCCCCTTTAGGGGTGTACTTATATTACTAGCTGATCATATTCGCCTTACATCTGCATTTTTCACTCTCGGTCAGGCCGCACTTTTGTTTCAACATTCCGATTCCCCTTACTATTTATCTGTTCACTTCCTTTCTTTTCCTGACATCCTTACGCCAGTACTTCCCAAGTCTACCCTATAGCAAAAACGATATCAAATTGCCTTATGACATTCATGCCATTCATTTTTCTTTTCACTTGAACTTTGTTGTCTTGTCCGATTAATGCCTTCCGTATACCGTCACATTGGTTGCCGGAATACGTATACCCGCTAATATCGCCATGCACGAGGCGTCACACGCTTATCTGTACACATATATAATTGCCAACATCTTACTTACGAAAGATCGCCCAACCACTACTCAAACCGACCCTAACTTTAGTGCCGCGATGCACCTTCTTTTCTTTACCCGCTCTAGTCCGCTCCGGCCTACAAGACCTCTTAAGTTTTCCACCTGCTCAGTATATTCTAAGTCTCTTTAGGCTACTCTAACTCCCCATTTGCTCCTTTTGGCTGAAGTTGTAAGACTTTCAGAAACTTCCCAGGGGGTCGCCCATCCTGAAATTTCCCTCACTCTAGCGCGCTTAACTTCGGAACTTCGATGAAATACGATGCTCTAACGCTAGTATGATCGCGTTCTCCTCACCGCATGACCTTCGCCACGTAATTTGGTGTAAAATAAAATCTTGACAGGTTTCCGGACGCCCTCGTAACACAATTACCGTTTTTCCCCTCTCTCGATTTTACCTATTCACTGTCACCTATGGACACTACTACTTTCCATCCTAGGTTCCCGGGTCCGTAATAACCATGAACACGCCTTAATTACCGTTATTTATAAATACTTGGTCATCAACCCTCGGATTTCCGTCTACCTCTATTAAGCAACAATAATGCAACAGATACACACATATAAGAATATAACTTCTAGTAAGGATTCATGTACCTGTAGCCGCATCTGGTAGTGTCTCCTGATCCTGTCTACTGACCAACGCGTATAGGCGGTTCGATGGACCGCTAAGACTAGAGGCTCCGCCGCGACCTCTACCACGGCCCGCTGGTGCCGGTGTACCCTGCCCCGTAGGGCGCGTAGCTGCTGAGGAGGACGAACCAGCAACTGACCCGTGGGGTCGGACCGCATCACCTCGAACCACCCCTATACGGGCACTCCTCATAACATGGCCCGACGGCCGCAAGAAAAACAAGCACCAAGCGCCGCGACCGCATTCCCCCAAAATGAGGCCTACCACAACGAACCCCGGGGCAATGGGGGCCTCGTCCGACCGAACCTCGTCCACTAACCGTGGCCCTGAAACTCTGGAGCTCTGACCGGCTCCCGAATACCCTGCGCTATCAAATCTCCTGCCCGGGAATCGTGGGGGTGCACTCCGTGCCGGCTGGGAAGAATACCCCGTACGCTGCTGAGGCTGCCCGCCTCGAAACTCTCCGTATCACGCCACTAATCTAGCCTCTTCGAGCTGGCCCCTCGTCGTAATCGTTGTCGGCCGTTGGCGCCCTCGTGTCGCTCCTCCATACCCGGGCATACGCACGTACTCGGGCAATATCCACCCCTGGCTGGGAAGCCACCGCCATACAACTATCGATCAAGTAACTGTCCAACCCCATCACATACTGATATACCCGGTCAGCCATATCAGCCACGATATGAGGCGCGTATCTGGCCAGGGAATCAAACACGAGGCTATACTCTCGGACACTCCTGCCGGCCTGCCTCAGACGTAAGAACCGGTGGACCCTGGCTCGCCTCGTCTCTGGGGGTAGAAAATGGCCAAGAAAGGCCTCCACAAACTCGTCCCACACGGCTGGAGGGGCACCCTCACCCCTGGACAGCTCCCACGACTCATACCAATTAGGTCGCTATGTTGTGCGGCCGATACGATGCCAACTCTCCGACTCGGTCTCGGATGCCTAACAAGCCGCGGCGTGCGCCGCCGCTCGACGAACCCCGAGGGTCCTCGCTCGGGCTTTGACCCGAAGAACTGCGGCGACCATGTGTCAAGAAATAACGAGCCCTCTCGCTGTCATGTCTGTCCGCACGGTCATCCCCTACTCCGTGCCTCTGAACCTGCCCTGCTACCAACCTGGTAAGCAACTGGACGGCGTTCCTCATAGCCCTCGTCCTCCGCCCCCGGGCCGAGAGCCGGAGGCTCGGGCATTCGAACCTCGGGGCGGGCGGTGGAGCCGCCTCGCCGTCCCCGCACCTCGCTGCCGCTCTATGCCCCCCTACGATGGTGATGGGGTGGCGAACTAGCCGACCGGGGCACAACCTCCGGCTCGGGCTGAACACGGGCCCCGGTAACTCGGGGGCCCGGCGGGTCTCTCTGCCGCGGCAGACTTGCACTTCTTGGCAGCTGTCGCCTTTCTCGGAGGCATCGCTAAAAACATAACAGTTCATTAGGAAGGAGTCATCCTGATAATACAGCCCTATCGCACGATCTAAAATCAGAAGGAAAGGTAACATCCTAAATGTCCTGTAGCCTCCTGTTTATAGATGTGGTGCACGACACACCGATAATGTCACACCCCGACTTTACTAGGGTGTGATGGGCACCCGACCCCATATTCGGAGCCGAGCGAACCCTCGGACTCTTAGTACACACACGTTCTCTTGGATTCATAGGACAAAGTAAAGTAAAGTACATAGTAATTTTTTTTCAAAATCTTTTCGTCGTTTCTCAAGTAAACGCAGTTTGTAAATATGAGGGCTCCGTAAAATAAAAACACATCAACCAGTGGAACTCGTTTTTTGGCCGACACTCTAGACCCACGACTGCGTACGCAAAGTCTCTGCGTAAACATGGACCATAGCACGTGTATCGACTCAAACCCAACTCTCCGGGGTGAGTGGAGCTTGCCAACATTGCCGAACATCTTCTATAATGACTACTCGTACGGGGGTGCACGCGGCATGAAACGCGGCGCCCGCGAAGGGGCGTCGGTACGAACAATGTGCGAGTATGTAAGGCATGAATAATAACATAGTAAGAAATGTATACATGAACAATAACCGTATAGAAACATAGAACATGTCATGTCAGGCGCGGCACCTGCACTTAAGGGAATCATATCTTGCATGGAGAACATAGAACATATCATAGGATAGCGAGAGTAACTTTTGTGCATATGAGTGCCCACGGGGGGCGGATGCCATGCGTGCTTACTTGGTCATATCAGGTCATGCCAGTACCGCACGGGCGGCTCGCCCACATAGCGCGGAACACTCCCGACTCTGCCATAAATCCCGCGTCCGGGCATCCGCGTCCGGGATGATAAGCCGGACTAACCGGTGGCAATGAAACATAGTTCCTTGATTTTCAAGTATTCAAGTATCCAGTATCCACGTCCCCCCAACCCATGTTCATATTTAGCATGCAAGAGAGCCCAAGGAAATCATGTACTTATCGGAGTGACGTAAGGTCGGAACCCTCCCGATCGCATTATGGAATAATCATGGTCGCTTTTGTCTCGCCTTGAAGGAACGATAATCATAAATGAGACTATCGACATAGAACATGTCATAGCATATCGGGTCATAGACATAGCATATTCGACATCATCATTGTCATCATAGAATCATAGTTGTCATAGAATCATAGTCATCATAGAACCATAGCCATCATAGAATCATAGTCCCCATAGGATCATAGACATCATAGAATTATAGCCATCATAGTCATGTTTTAGGATCGTAGTCGTCGTAGGATCATAGACATCATATATTCATAGTCATCATAGGATTATAGTCGTTGTTTAGGTCATAAGCGGCAATATTGTAAACTTAGTTTTTAAAGAAAAATGTATATTTTGGAAAACACTTGTAAACTTTTAGTAAAGAAAATCATACCTTGGAGTCGAGGTTTAGTTAAAAACAACTTTTATTTAGTAGTCGGAAAGATGTCCGTAAGTGTTCTTAGCCATAGAATGGAAAATAAGCCCAATAGAACAACGAGAGGGAATCGGGAATAGTGGGCCCACCTCGAGTCAAATGAGGCGGTGTACATAATTTACGTATAAAACGTTTTGTGACATGACTTATAAGAGTCTTAGGGAATACGGATCTTATTCCTGTGAGATTACGATGTTTAGACCCTTCTATTTGTTCATGAACATTTGATTCAATTTTCTTGAATGAATAGTAATCAAATTCCAATCTCGGATTTCTAGGATCGAGTAATCCCGAGACACGTATTCAAGCCTATTACATCTAAGACATGCCAAAGAAAGAAAGTGAAGCCTTACATACCTTTTCCGCTCCTCCAAATTCAAGCTCCAAATCCATGAAAAATCTACAAAATGGTCGCATTTACCAAACCTTGGTTAAGTTTTTAGAGATTGAATCTTAAGGTACGGAAAAAAGGTATGTAAACTCTCACTTTATTTCTTGGCATGTCTTAGATGTAATAGGCTTGAATACGTGTCTCGGGATTACTCGATCCTAGAAATCCGAGATTGAATTTGATTACTATTCATTCAAAGAAAATTGAATCAAATGTTCATGAAACCGATTGAAAAGGGTCTAAACATCTAGAACTTGAGGACAAGATCCGTATGCCTAAGACTCTTATAAGTCATGTCACGAAACGTTTTATACGTAAATTATGTACGCCGCCTCATTTGACTTCGAGGCGGGCCCACTATTTAGGCATTCCCCCTCGTTGTTCTATTGGGCTTATTTTCCATTCTATGGCTAAGAACACTTACGGGACATCTTTCCGACTACTAAATAAAAGTTGTTTTTAACTAAACCCTCGACTCCAAGGTATGATTTTCTTTACTAAAAGTTTACAAGTGTTTTCCAAAATATACATTTTTCTTTAAAAACTAAGTTTTACTATTATTACTTGATTTTATGACCGCTTAACGATATATGATGACTATGAATCTATGATGTCTATGATCCCTACGACGATACGATCCCAGATGACTATGAGGCTATAATTTTAGATGTCTATGTCCCCCGGGGATATGATTATGATTTAAATGGTTCTATGAACTTTATTTGATTCTAT
>NC_081349.1:19154920-19379028 GCF_029784015.1 Lycium ferocissimum
AAAATGTTGGGCTAATAAATGCAAATAAAGTTAAATTGTTTAAATATATAAAAGAACGACATTCATTTTTCGGACAGATAAAAATAAATTATCGCGTAAATTGAGACGGAGAGAGTAACATGTATCCAATACTTAACTATATGACGTGAAGATGAAAGAATTGAGATTTGTGCAAGTTGACCTGAATACCAGCGCTATAATAAAAAAGAAAAAGATAGGAGTTTTTGAAAGGAAACTAAGAAGATATATAGTCACCTAGAACATAAGGCATAGCCCTCCATCCACCAGGTTTTCTCCGGCTAGTTTTGGCCGGAGAATCACTGACAGAGCTCTGTTTTTCCTCGTCGTACATGCCATTTTCCGGCGAAGGGAACGCTAAAGATGAAGACTTATTATTTTTCTTGTCCTCCATAATTAATGAGATCTTTCTTTTCTTCTTCTATATATGTGTTTTCCTAGGAGTTATAAACACTACTACAATTTCTTCTTTCAATTGACTACTACTTCATCTTAGTATTTATAGACTGAACTGATCAGACAATTACATGCATTATTCTGAGAATTCAATGGCGCGTATGGTTTTTAGACATGTGGAAGGTACAACATTGAGAGATAAATGATTGTATGGCTGACGTATGCTGAGTAAGGTAGACTGATTTTTAGACCGCTTTTTCTTACATGCACTTTATTTACGAGTTTAATTAACTACTATATACACTGATATTATAAAAAAAAAAATTATATCGTCGAAGTCCCTAAAAGTTTATTATAAATATTCTTTAGTAGCAATTATAGGTCAGTATGCAAATTAAAACATGGTACATGACCGGTTACATAATAAAAATATATTTATAGGGTAAATAGTGACGGAGCCTCTTTTTGTCTAAGGGGGTGTACGATACGTTCCATGGGGTATTATAATATATGAATATATATATATATATATATATTAATATATAATATTTAGTTCTTTATTTTTTCGTGTATTTATTTCTTTATAATTTGATTCCTCTTAATAAAATTCTGACTCTACAATTGAGTGATAAACTATTTGATATTGTTGGTGGCTATAATTTAAGTCTGTCTAGTGATAAAACAATTTGATATTGTTGGTGGTTATAATTTAATTAAGTCATTTCCTTAAAGGGGTGCATCAGTAAATGCATTTTGCCATTGAAATGGTGTTACAACTTACAACTAAATATGAGTTACATAGTTAGTGTACGTGTGGTAACTGGTAAATGAGGCTATGTCCATGATAATAACAACCACTACTACTGTAGCACTGTTAAAGACATTTTGTTCTTACTCGTCCGACCTCACATAAGCATCACCATCAAACGCGGCATTGCCGATATTACAGCAATTTGATGAGTACTACTATTAAAATTTTAATTCTTTTGGATTTTAATTTGTACATTGACCGGGTATAGGAATTAAATATTATTATTATTATTTAACCTATTATAATATGTTTTTAATATTTTATTGAAACCTTCACTCGGCTATATTAACTTGTGGTATCTGAGATTAGGCATTATTGGTCACTACCTCGTACAAAAATTATATCCAAGAGGGGCATAAACCTAAAACTCCGCAGACAAAATCAAGTTGTGCAACTCGCCAGACTAAATTAAAATTACAAAAAAAACTAAAAAAAACTTGGAGAGATCGAAACCTGAGTACAACCAAAGCAAAACTGAAGATCAAATATAAGAGTATCTCCATCATATCTAGCCTGTAGGGTCCCATGGCTTCTTAAGGAAGATTTTTAGAGTCCAAAAATTGAATATCATACTTAATTAGGTTGAGTGGTTGACAAGTAATTATTGTTTTTCTCAATCCTCTTGTGTATTTCATAAGGTACATTATTAGTGTAATTTTTTAGTCTTTCTAAAATCTCAAATTAGTAAGAGATCGATTTATTCCTTAACTTATCATTTTGGATAATTTCAGAGATTTTGCTCCAAATTTTTCTTTGTAATAGTATCTTCGTTGTGGTTTGAAATATTACTTCCACGTCCTAATTTATTTTTATTTATTTGTGACCGAACTTGTTTATATGATGAAACTTTTTATAACATTCCAAAAGTGCTATATGGAGCCACATAAAAGGGCATTAAATTTTCCTATTTTAGCGCTAATGTACTATATTTTGGATATGAAGATAGAGAAAGCACTTTTGTAGACAAAACATGTGACCTGATCTATTTTTTGGGTTATTAAAGACGTTTGAAAGTGCTTATGATGTATGTCTTTGGGTTATTTAGGAGCCGTTTGGACATGGTTTGAAACCATAGCTTGAAATCATGGTTTCAAACCATGGTTTGTAATTATGGTTTCAAATCATGGTTTGAAATCATGTTTGGACATGTAATTTGGATATTTTTAAGTTGTATTTTCTCTTGCAGACATAAAAACCCACAAGTTGTGAAAACTATCAAAACATTCGCAATTCTTATACAATCTTACCACATGAGCAAGTCATAGTTCATAACAAAATTAACATTTTACTAAAAGGCCTTTCTAAAAAATACAACATCAATTGATCAAACTTTAGTTCAATAAAAACGAAAATTTAACATGAATAGTAATGTAACTACTCTTTAATATAATTGTCACACCCTAATCTTGATCAGGGTGTGATGGGCACCCGACCCCGTAACCGGAGCCGAGCGAACCCGCTGACTCTTACTACGTACTGAGTTTTTTTTTTTTTTTTTTTTTGAAACCTTTACAGCAAACATACTTAACAAGATTGCTCATACATAATAAGACTCTTTGGTTGCTTTTAAATCAATAAAATATATATTGTACATAACTCATATCATGATACAACCGGCTCTCCCAAAACCCACGACTACTGTCCGCAAAGTCTCTAACTTCTGGATGAAACATCATGGCATAGTATGTTGACTCGGCGACACTCGAACAAAGGGAGTTTGCCAACTTCGCCGGAACATCTTCTAACCGTCCGGGTGTACCGCGCGGCACGAAACGTGAAATTTCTCAAGAAGAAGGGGTCGATGCACGAGCATTGTCCGAGTATGTAAGGCATGAACGATAACATAACAAGAGATGTAGAGCATGTCACGTGAAAGAGAGTATCCCGTACACAGAGACATATCATGTGTAAAGCCGTAAGTCAGACATATAAAACATATCGTGTGGGCGTGACTCGTAAGTATGAGTGCCTCTTAAGGCGGAATCATGCATGCTTAATCTTTTCGCGGGACGTGCAGCCCGATCCATATACTATGCCGCGGAACGTACGGCACGTCGATCCATTACATTGCGAACGGAACGTGTACCGATCCATTTGTATATACATGTACGTATTCTTTCTTTGAAAACATCTCATTTTCATATATAAAGAAAATAGAACATACCATAATCATATCATTCTCCAACTGATCAGGTGGCTGTGCGCCTATAGCGCCTGCCCTTTTCCCCATCTTCCCCATATACATATACATATACGTATACTTATACATATATCATGTCATAGCACTTGCGGAGAGCCCGAAGAAAAGCTATAACTCTATCGGAGTGACGTAAGGTCGGTAATCCTCCGATTCTACTATGGAATAACCCGGATCGTCATGTCTCACCTTGGAGGAACGATTATTTAAGGTGAGACTATCAACGAAAGTGGCAACATTAAGAGAACATAGAACATGTCATATCGTATCGTGCACTTTGGAGCCTTTAAAAATAGTCATTATTCGAAAATAGCTTAACATTTTCATATCGTCGTATCCATGGTAAGAACTTATCCTTGACATATTCATCACGTACGTCTTCTCTATATCCGGTATCATCCTTGTCGTCATAAAATCATAGTCGTCGTTTTAGTCATGAAAACTATCAAAACGTAAAACTTAGATTTGGAGAAAATGAATATTTTTGAAAACATTTATAACTTTTAAGAAGAAATCATGTTTTGAAATCATAAATTCTAATTTTGAAAATAAGGTCGTTATGGGAGCATTTATAATATTTCATTATGTGATTCATGCCGTAGAAAGAAAAAGGACGAGCCTTAACATAATTGCCGCGCCTTACTAGCTACGCCTATCCATCCAAATCGTTGCCGCCTTGATCTACATTCAAGACGATTAAGGCAATTGTTAGATTCATTACCGCGTACTTGTCTTAACCCTTCAAATACATTTACTTATGATCTGCCGAAATTTCGGCAGCATCTCCCCTGTAAATATACCACCCCCGAGAATATGGCTCGGCCCAATTTATCCATTAACAACAATCGGAGAATTCAACTCGGCCAAACCATCAACAATACCACAATTATTCTAGCAACACTTCAATATTCAATTCAATTCAATTCAATTCAATTCAATTCGCATAATATTCCGTCGAATCAATCAACATACTACTTCACCCGAAACCTTCAAATTTAACAACAACCATACATTTCATTATCATACACATTCGTTGGCTTCAACAACAACTTTCATTCTACGTCACATATTCCATAACAACAACAACTAAAATGTCGAATAACATCAATATTCATTAACTTGCCAAAACACCTATCGCTCGACCATAACCTTTTTGCATATTTTCATGCATTCTCATCCAACCCTTTATATTACGACAACAATATAGCAAGCAAAATACTAAATAAAATTGTTTCATTTTCCCCTACATGCACTACCATATTCGGCTACAACATCACATTATTTTTCTATGAACTCCATTCATTTCTTGACATTACATATATATACGAATCATCCATGACAACAACAATCAACTCATCTTATCTACACATCACTATTCCATTCGGCTACACCCTCAACACACACATACACCATGAATTCCATGCATTTCTATATGCTATAACATGCACAACCATCCAAGACACATAGAGAAAGATGGGTCCTTACCTTTTTTTCCACTGCCCGCCACTCTTCAACTTGGCTAGAGTCTTCAACTTGCAAGAATGAGTGATTCTCTTGCTCCAACGATTATCTCATGTTGTTTAGGACCTTCAACTTACTTGGAATACTAGGAGGAAATGATTGTTCTTCATCAATTTCCCATGGCTAAATTTTGCTAGCCATGGCCGAACCTACCCTCTTCTTTCTCTCTTTTTTTTTTTTTTTTCTTTTCTTTCTCTCCTACTTCATGAATTATGAACACCCCTCTTATATATATACTTATATATATTGCATGCATGTGAGGGGCACATGCCCCCTCTCTAGATTTTTCTTCCTTTTTTCCTCCTTTTCTTGAATTTTCTTCAAACTTCCACAAAGATGACTAGCTCCTTTCTCTTTTTTTTTTCTTTTTTTTTTCGGCCACATGGCCTTTTCAAGACATTCCTTGAGCACTCATGAAATGACCATTTTGCCCCTAGCCTTTTTCAATATTTCCCATGATGCCACTTTGCAAATTTTCTCTTTTTACCCTTAACCTTTTCCGACATTTCCACAATACCAATATTTATAGATAATATTCCTAACAACTCCGACACTAAAATTATTTTAGAACATAGTCTTGTCCTTAATTTCTCACCATTGTCACGCAACATCCGGACGTACGAAATGCGGGCTATAACAATAATCCTCACACATGGTAGACATAAATAAATGTTGGTGGAAGTTAATGAGGTTGGTAAATGGTTGGTGAGAGTAATTGTTAAAAATATTTACCAACTCATGGTTCTTTTTTTTTTTTTTTTTTTTTATATAAAATATAAACTTATGGGTCAAGTTTTATATTTAAAATTTTTGAAACCATGGTTTGAAACCCCAAATCATGCCTTTTTAGATGATTTGCGGTTTCAAACTATGGTTTGAAACCATGAGATGAAATGTATGTCCAAACGCTGGTTTCATCTCATGGTTTCAAACCGCATGTCCAAACGCCTACTTAGAGACGTTGAAAAAGTTTATAATTTTTTTCAGACGCTGAAAGTGTTTAGTAGGCGTTTAGCCATGAGTTTTGAAACCCTGGTTTGAAATTCAAACCAACGTTTGGACATGCGTTTTTACGCATGGATTGAAACCATGGTTTGAAACCCCAAATCATCCAAAAAGGCATGATTTGGGGTTTGAAACCATGGTTTCAATTTTTTAAAATATAAAATTTAACCCATAAGTTTATATTTTGTAAAAAAAGACCCATAAGTTGGTAGATATTTTTAACAATTACCCCCATCAATCATTTACCAATCTCATTAAATTCCACCAAATTTTATTTATGTCTACCAGCCTTTTAATTTTATAAAAAAAAACCCATAGTTTAATTTTATTTATTGAACTAAAATTTGATCAATTGATGTTGTATTTTTAGAAAGGTCTTCTAGTATTAATTTTGAGCCGGTTGTTATGAATTAGCATATTAATTTTGTTATGAACTATGACTTGCTCATTTAGTAAGATTGTATAAGAATTGAGAATGTTTTGATAGTTTTCACAACTTGTGGGATTTTTATGTCTATAAGAGAAAATACTCCTTAAAATATCCAAATTGCATGTCCAAACGGGGCCTTAGTTTAGGCATAAGTCAAAATATTGTTATATTTCAACTGCTTCTTTTAATTGGATTCAAAAAAAGATATACTAGAACATGTAGTTAAAATCACATTTCTAGGAATTGAAAGGAAGTGGCACATAAATAATTAAGTTACTAAAAGTTTTGCTTCTCATGCATGACATAAACCCTCCCAATCCCCGCCACGCCCCCCCCCCCCCACCCCCCGCCGCCCCAAATCCCCAACCCCAACAAAAAAAATTACATTAACAGATAAGGGATGGTAAATGTGATTGTGAGAATAACTGACATTTATTATGTAAGATTTTTTTATTAACATCATATTTCCCCATATTTTAAGGGCCCATTTTTAAATTAATGATAGGTTTATGGTTATATTTCTTAAAATGAAATTTTATGCTAAAAAATTATAGGACCTTTATTAGAAAAGAAAAGAGAATTATTTAGCTAATGTGATTGATAGTTAATTTACATTCTAATACTTGTATTTTTCCTTTCTCATAATAAAACTCGTGCTTTATATTTTCTTTTTTCCCCTCTTACTAAGTTGCCTATTCTCTAAAAATAAGAGAGAAAGAAATGGCATAAATTAAATTACACTATTTTTCTAAAAATTCTTTTCAAGTTCTAAAGCATTACAAACAAATAAATTGAAATAATGTTTTTTTTTTCCTGATATCAAGAATCAAGTTCTATTTTTCTAACTTTCAACTATTTCATTCTTTTTTTTTTTTACTTCACAGTACGTAGTATTGTTTCTTTTATTTCTTAGAATTTAGATATGTCAAGATTTAAAGCACTATCATGTTAGTACTAGGTATGTTCTTTTTTAAACTCAATACCTCTTAATAAAATTTGGCTTTAAGCCCTTATGTTCATGAGCCGCTCCTGTTTGTGTTAAGAAGGATAAAGCATGCTGCATCATGAATATAATGACGTGGCCACATGGTCGAAAGATGTCTAGTTGAACACCATTTACTGAAAAATTATAGTGGATAGATAAAAAAGTCTGTTATATGTAAGTCAAAAATTAATTTTTATTTTAAATAGCTTTAACGAAATTTCTAACCTAACTGCTTGACTTGCACGAGATGAAAAGGCCCATTTACCATGGTTCTAGAAAATGAATCACAAGAGTCGCCTACTTGGGAACAAAATGTCAAGTTGGCGAGAGATCAATGCAAGTGTACGCCTATTTTTTATCATCGTACATTTTTCATACAAACAATTGATTGATGATAATACTTCAAAATTTTACCACCGCTAGTTTGTTTGTGTCTATTGATTATTTATTTATTTTTTATAGCTGGTCAAAGGTGGTTTCATTTTTGGGTCCAAACATATCGAATCACTTGATCGTGTATACAACCAACTATGCCAAAAAGTCCTAAGCATTAGGTGTGAAGTTTAACTTCAACTACTAGAAAAGAAAGAATTAACGCCCGAATAAAATTCAGTAGTTAAACAATAAAAAAATTATGCTAATCCATTAGAGATGAATTATAATAAAATTCAATTAGCTAGGAGCTATTTAACGACAGATTAGCTGGGGATTGCCGGCAAATTTCATAGCCAATTCCATGTTTTCTAGTAGTCCTATTTATTATTTGTCAGAATTTCAAGATATATAATTTTCAGTTGTTCCTTTTGCTGACATGTTTCAGATCGAAACGCTTCGACATCGATGATGTCATCATATTAATTCTCTTAAATCTGTTAAGGTCCTCCTATGCTAAACCTAAACTATTGACTGTTTCCAAGAATATCATCATCTAGGTGATAGAACAAGTGAAATAAGTGATCCGGGCTGATTTGTAGTGATTGGGCCTTGTAATTTCATTTTGTAATTTGGGACCCAACCATATCCAGATTTAATTTTGATAAAAGTACTCTCTCTTTCTATTTTTCTAATTAATGAGAAAATCAAATATTATTTACCTTGGTTCTCTCTCTCTTCGATCTAACCGACTCAACAAATTAGGGTAGAAATTTGTGATTTTTCTCTTCAAATTCAAGCTGTTAACATGGTATCAACACATTTCTGCCTATTTCATAACGGGATCGCGTGTTTCTCTCTTTTAAATTCCGCAAATTCACTCGAATTTCATCAGTGAAGAATTAGGATTTTCCCACCGGAATTTCGTTTGTTTCCCAGAGTTTCGTTGATATTTCTCTTCGTTGATGAATGATACGTAGATTTGTCGATCTTTTGAAGAATTTACAGTAACATCTGCTTCATTTTCATATCATTCATGAGATTTTAGGGGTTTATGCTCAATTGTGTTTGATTTTGAAGTTTTCGTACGATTGTGCCCAAAATTCTGTAGTTTTTAAGATTTTTGCTGAATTTTGTGATTAGTTTTGAGATTTTTGTGCCCTAATTTCGCGATTTAGGGTTTGGTTTGTTGTTTTTGCCTTGTACTAGCGTATAGAGCAGTTGTACAGCACTTGTACTGTTGCTTAGTTGTTGTTGTTCTAGTGTACTACTGTTAGTAAGATTCCAATGGCACCAGATGATTCTACGAACAATTCTGCTCCAACTACTACGAATTCAGGGAATTCTTCCTCATCTGCGACCACGGTAGACACTTCTCATCCACTAAATGTCCATCCTTCCGATAAGCCTGGATATTACTAGTACCAGTTCCATTTTCAAGAACAGGATATGCATCTAGGAAGAGAAATGTTCTGATTGCCTTATCAACTAAGAATAAAGCTAGTCTAATGAATGGTAGGATTTCAAAACCTAGTTGAGACTCACCTCTCTATGATTACTGGCTTAGGTGCAATGATATGGTGTTTGCTTGGCTCAGTAATTCCCTATCTAAAGATATTGCTGAGAGTGTTTTTCATTATAAGACTGCTAGGGACATTTGGAAGGATTTAGAGGAGAGATATGATCAATCTAGTGTCGGTAGGTATTATCAGATACAAAGAGAGATTGCTAGTGTCACTCAGGGTGCTTCAGACATAGCAAGCTGTAATACTAGCTTAGAAGGCTCTGGATGAGCTGAGAACTGCTTGTTTTGGTCCCACTTGCACATGTGGTGCAGAACCACAATGTAGTGAAGGCCAAAAATTTATTCAGTTCTTAACTGAGCTAAATGAGAAATATTCCAATGTGAGAAGTAACATCCTTATGATGAGTCTTGTACCATCCCTTGGGAAAGTTTATTTCATGCTTTTCCATGATGAAAAACAAAAAGAAATTCAATCTCCTGCACCACTATTTTTCTCAGATTCCACATCCTTCCATGCTAAGACCTCATTAGGATCTTCATCATATGCTTCCAGTTCTGGAAAGGCTTCAACTTTTGGCACATCAGACCCTCTCTCCCATGCTCCTTCAACCTCAAGAAGCATATATTTCACTCAGATGGTCAATTTTGACCCTAAAAGCTCCAACTTGATGTGCAAATACTGTAAAAGGCCTGGTCATACCATAGAAAAATGTTATAGACTCCATGGATTCCCTACTGATTTCAAGTTCACGCAGGGGAAAAAATCAACAGCTTGTGTTCAAATAGATTCAAGTCCTGGTTCTGCTTCAACTAATGGTTTGGTTTCCAATATGGGTCTAGATCCTCATGGCTTTAGTAAAGAATAATACCAGCACATCATGTCTCTCTTCAAGCAGTCACAACTCTCTAATTCAGATGACTTCCCAACTGGTTCATCTGCTATTGCCATGGGTGCATTTGCAGGTATTGCTTGTAGTTTTGCCACTTATTCCATTGCTTTATGTTGTGCTTCATAGTTGAAAATTAACTCTTGGATTCTAGACTCAAGAGCTACAAACCATATGACACCTCACAAAAACCTCTTGCACAAAATCATACCCTTGCCCTTCCCTTATCTAGTAACTTTGACTAATGGCTACAAAGTCAAGGTCAATTGCACTGGTTCTTTACATTTGTGCAGTGACTTTGTCTTAGCCAATGTCATTCTTATCCCTTCAATTCAATTCAATTTAATTTATGTTTCTCAACTTGTTGATAAGTTCAACTGCTCTGCTCTCTTTAACAAGGTTTCTTTCTCTATACAGGGCCTTTCTCTGAGGAGGCCATTGGAGATTGGTAGAGAAGCCAATGGACTCTATGTCATTCATTATGCTTTAACTGATAATGTCTATAATGTTACACGTTGGAAAATTCCCCGTTAGCGTACAGTGAATAGATGATTGAGGGGTATGACGTATACGAGGGTTGGACAAGTAAGAAATAGTATTGGATGATCCTAATCAAGATTTCCAAAGACATTCGAGTTAAGGAAAGAAAGTTGTTAAGGGAAGCGAGTCATATGTTGAGTAACGGGTAAGAATTACGAGTATTGAGTTAATGGTGTATAAACGATGCCCTAAGGAAGAGTTATAATGTCCCTTAGATGGGTATTGAAGTGATAAACAAGTGTTAAGAAGGTTCCATAAGGATCGGAGACCAAACGAGTCGACGAGAACAATTCTCGGAAAGCTGGGCAACCTACGGCCAGACATACTGGCCGTATAAAAAGTATGGACCGTATGTCCAACCGTAGATCCAGCCCAGAATACTATACTTCACTGGACCAGATCTACGGCCTGTAGAAAACATACGAACCGTATGTTGGTCCGTATATCTTGGTCGGGACTGAACTTGAATTAATATAAGGACCTTCCCTCATTTCATTTTCATTTCATCTTCACTCCTCCACAACTCAAGAAAACTCTAAAACATTCCAAACACTTCATCCACAAGAAAACAATAGAAATCAAAGATCAACAACAAGAATTGGAGAGAATCAAGTGTATGAAAACCATTGAAAGTCATCCAAATCAAAAAATCCTAAGAGAGATGAAATAGGGTTTTGATACAAAAGGTGTATTACCATTCAAGGCCTATCCCTTCATCATCAAAGGTAAGTTTCATGATCTTTCTATGTTGTTTGAAGTATTTATAAGTTGAAATACATGGATTGTAGAAGAGTGAGGGAAATGGGTCGTGTATGTGTGAATAGAGCCATTAATGAGTAGTAGTGGGATTGAATCATGAAAATGGATATGTTGATGTTATAAATGCGTTATAAATGATATTTAGAACATGGAATGAGTATTATACGTGAAAGAACGCGATAATGGACTTTGGTCATAGTTATGGAGAATTATAGTGAAATTATGAATTGTGGGCTATATAATTAGATGATGCCTATTGTTTACGATATTGTGATTGTCGTTATGAATGTTGGGAGTTGATATGGAATATGGAGGAAAGTAGTATAAACAAAGGAAATGCTGCCCAAATTTCTTTAGCTTTAGTAAGCTCGATCCTATAATGGTATAGCTAATGTTGATACGAATTCCCTTGAAGGTATAGACGAGCGCATTAAAGGAGAACGAGCAAGTAATAGAATAGTTAAACGACAAAGGTATGTGAGGCTAATCCTTTCTTTCTAAGGCATGAGTCCTATGGCATGAATTTCCTCTTTCTTATGAATGTTCCACCTTCAAGAAGACTATGAGCCCTTGTTCATGAATAGCCATACGAGATAAGAGATTCGTGACAAACGAACCGGGCACCCAAACACATTCATAAATATCAAACGTATGGCTTATACGGACATATATCAAAATGTCTCAAACACATCTCAAACACAACCGATATATATATCAAAGCCGACAAGGCTATCAAATGGCGCATCGGCCCAAAACATATACAAATGCAAGCCGACGGGGGCTGCCACGGCGAATGGGATCGCCCGAACATATATATACAAACACACTGTACAGAATGGGCATAACCCACATACATGTCCACAGACCTCTAAACAGACGAACAGAATCATATGACGGGACAGGGCCCCGCCGTACCCATGAACAAATATATACAAATGCAACGAACGAATATATACCAAAAATGTGAGCTCCGGAATGAGGGGAGCACTCCAAACGGCAGAAAAAGGGTGTCCTAAACTGGTGGATCACCAAACTGTGCGTCGTACTGCGGGCATGAAACGCGACCCCGAAGAAAGGGGGTCGGTACGAAATATGTGCGAGTATGCAAAGCGAGAAAATGTAGTATACAAATACGAGTAATAATCGAAATAGAGGTATGAAAAGTAAATACATTTCAAAAATATCAAAATGTTACTTTCAAAAATATGAATCATGCATAGGGCACAGAAAATATGGTCGCCCGCCTGTCGATAGCGCCATAACACAGCATAACACCAGAAAGTTTCAAATCTCCGAATCCCCGTCACATATCACAACACAACATAACGCCAAACACAGCATAACACCAAATATAAGCGGAACCCGGCCCTCGAGCGAGGAGCTCGGTGAACCATAAACACAGCATAACACCGGAGTATATCATAATGCGCACGACAACAGAACCGGCCCGGGACTCGGCGAAAGATATAACAAAATGCACGAGCGGAGTCGTGAGGAATCATATGCATAAAATCATTGTCATAAATCCAAAAGATAAGTAAAATAGTCATATTTGAAATCGGAATAATAATTACAACATTTTCTTTCAAAGTTGTCGAAATTACATAAAGGAACGTCGCGGGACCCACAGACGAGTATAGACCCGAGCTGGGCCCGCCTATGGAAAATATACTCATCCTACATCATACAACCTTCTACGAAAGTCTCAAAGCAATCCGAGCTTTTACGTGAAAGTTATGGGCGTTTGTAGTTTTAGAATCGTTAAAGAATAAACTCTTTAAAAACCAAACTTTCATGCAACCTTTACAAATCAATAATTCCAAGGACATAGGATCAATATTTCATAACATCAACATATGAATATCAAGAAACAAATGCGTATCATAGACATGCTCGGATTGCGAGAATAGAGTTTCCTCGAGGTTCGTGTCATAGCCTATTTTAACTAAGGCATGCCAAAGAAGAAAGTTGAGCTTTACATACCTCAAACGCTCTCCAATATAATCCAAACTCAAGCTAAATCCAACCTACGTCTCGGGCTGCCCAAGGTCTACAAACAAGTCATAATATGCCAAACATTAGCTATAGACATTTTGGGCATTTAATTCCAATTTAGCCCTTAATTCTACAGAAATTTGGGCAGCATTTCCCCTGTAAATAGGCCACCCCGAGAATTTAACTCGGCCAAATCAACAACAACAACAACAACAACCAACCTAGCAACATCAAAAACCAATCCGGAAGGCAATATAACAATAATAACTCTCTTTTCCATCATTCAACAACATTCATAAATTCAATTCAACGGCTTACCTTCAAGCCAACATCGACGCTTATACATTCAAATACTAACCCGAACCCATACCAACAATATTTAAAGACATTCAAAGCAATTCATATAACATTTTCAACAATCCAACAATTTCTCCAATTCACCCGAAATCAGTCCCCAAACCCGAGAACCTCACTTTAACACATTCCTCATTTTCAAATCATGATTTGCATCCACAATTCACATTCTAACAATGCTATTCTCATCAATATACAAATTACATTAAATGTACAATAACCTCCAAATCAGTCCGCAACAATTACAACATCAATTTGAGTCATTAAACATTCATTTCCAACATAGAATTCATAACGACGACGACTAAAACATTAAGCGATATTAATTCGTTCTTTGTCATATAATATGACCCATTTTCGGCCAACATACCAACATATACATATGGATAATTCTAATTCTTTTCTTCACACTACAACCATCAACATACTATATAGAACTTAATTCATCACTTCAATATAACACACACACACACACACCACACGGCTAAACCTCACACACATGGCCTCAACTCAACATACTATATTTCATGAATTTCATCCATTTTAACATACTACAACATGCATACAACCTTTATAACACATAAAACATAATCAATTCTTACCTTTCTTCTTCAACTTCCACAAGAGGCTAGGGTTTGCGATAATGAAAACTAGCGGGTTGATCGACCCGAACAACTTCCACGCTACTTAGGGACCTCAAAATAGTGGGTTTGCATCAACAAAATAATTTTGGAAGGGCTTGAATGAAAGTTGGTTTTTCTCTCTTGGCCGAGAGCCTCTTTCTTTCAACTTCTTCAACTTCTTTTTTTTCTAAGTGTTGAATGAATAAAGATGACTTAGAAGTCATCTTTTAATAATACAAGACTTGCACATGTGTCCTTGGCCCACACATGTGTTGGAGCAATTAAAATTGAACACAAAATGTGTGGGCCAACCTCCACACTTACACGGCTACAATATGGAAAAATGGATGATTTCCAACTTCCAATTATATCACTTTTGGTCCCAAATTTTCCTAATTGTTCCATGCCAACAAATTCATGCACAACTTATGTCTCAAAATAAAATCGAAGGTCAAAAGTCTCGACTTTGTATCCCGGAATAGTTTTGTCCTTAACTTATCATAATTAATCCGGATTGTTCCAATGTACAAAAATACGGGATATAACATCCTCCCCCCCTTTAGAACATTCGTCCTCGAATGTTAAATTAACCTTACGGGTCATACAAACAATTTGGGGGAGTTTCTTTTTCACTATCACAACAATTCATTCATTGATCAACAATTCATTTATCAAACAACATAGTCAAGTAAGAATTTGGATTACTGTAGGTGCGGAAATAGGTGAGGATACTTCTTCTTCATCGCTTCCTCAGCTTCCCAGGTCATTTCCTCTCGGTTATTATTCCGCCACAGCACTTTAACAGAAGCCACATCTTTGTTCCGCAACTTTCTTACCTGACGATCCAATATGGCTATAGGCTGCTCCTCATAAGATAGCTCCTCTGTGACCTGGATATCATCTACAGGAAATACTCTGGAAGGGTCACCAATACATTTACGAAGCATAGAAACATGAAATACCGGATGTCCGCTCCCAAATCGGTGGCGAGATCTAACTCGTAGGCAACCTTGCCTATTTTACGAATGATCGATAAGGCCCAATATATCTCGGACCGAGCTTCCCTTTCTTGCCGAATCTCATAACACCTTTCATAGGTGACACTTTCGAAAACCCAATCACCGATACGAAACTCTAAATGTCGACGGCGATTATCGCATATGATTTCGTCGACTGCGGCCGCTAACAACCGCTCCCGAATGAGTTTCACCTTATCCACTGCCTGTTGGACCACATACGGGCCAATCAACTCAGTCTCCCCAACATCAAACCAACCGATCGGTGACCTACATTTTCTGCCATACAACGCCTCGTACGGTGCCATCGAATCTTTGGAGTGGTAGGCTGTTATTATAAGCAAATTCAACAAGTGGCAAATGGTCATCCCGGCTACCTGCGAAATCAATAACACGGGCCGCAACATATCTTCAATGTACGAATAGTGCGCTCGGCTTTGTCCGTCGGACGGGGATGGAATCTTTGTCGAGACTCACTGCGTCCCCAATCCTGCCTGAAAGGATCTCCAGAAATTAGGCGTGAACTGGGCACCTCTATCGGAGATAATAGATATAGGAACTCCGTGAAGTCGCACAATCTCCTTAATATATAGCCTGGCATAATCCTCGCTGAGTAGGTAGTCCGGACCGGAAGAAAATGGGCTGATTTTGTCAGCCGATCAACAATAACCCAAATGGAATCATACCTCCGTGGAGTGCGAGGTAAACCTATAATAAAATCCATATTAATGATCTCCCACTTCCACGTCGATATCTCCGTCTCCTGCAATAGCCCACCGGGCTTCTGGTGCTCAATCTTAACTGCGCGGCAATTCGGACACCGAGCGACGAACTCGCTATGTCTCTTTTCATACCATCCCACCAATATAAGCATACGAGATCATGATACATCTTCGTCGACCACGGGTGAACGAGAATAACGGGCATAATGTGCCTCGCCCATAACTTTGTCGCCGCAACCTGCAACGTCGGTACACATAATCGCCCGCGTGTAATAATACTCCATCGGATGAAATCTCGAACGGGGTCTTTCCTTCTCGGGCTGTGTCTGTCTTGTGCCGAATAGGATCCTCATGCGATGCCGCTTAATATCTTCGTAATAGAGGATTCGCAATACCTCGAACGAAACCCCAACATCTCGAGAATCGGCCAAACGAACTCCAAGACTAGCCAGGCGATGGATATCGCGAACCATTTCTTTCCTCTGCGATGGCACGTACGCTAGGCTACCCATAGACTTGCGACTAAGTGCATACGCCACAACATTAGCTTTCCCGGATGGTAGAGAATATCAACATCATAATCTTTCGACAACTCTAACCACCTCCTCTGCCGCAAGTTCAGCTCCTTCTGTTTAAAGATGTATTGGAGGCTCTTATGATCTGTATAAATATCAACGTGAACACCATATAAATAATGTCTCCACATCTTCAAAGCATGAATAACCGCGGCTAGCTCCAAATCGTGAGTAGGATAATTCTTTTCATGTTTTCTGAGCTGCCGGGAAGCATAAGCTATCACTGCCGTCTTTGCGTCAACACACACCCCAAACCAATACCGGAGGCATCACAATAAATCACATACCCATACGGACCCTCGGGAAGAGTCGGGGCCGGAGCCGTAGTCAACTTCTCTTTCGACAGCGGAAGCTACGCTCGCAAGCATCGGACCACGGAACTTTGCTCCTTCGAGTCGGCCTTGTCAAAGGCGGCCGAAATCGAAGCAAATTTCTCTACGAATCTCTGTAATAACCGGCCAATCCCGGAAAGCTACGCACCTCGGTCGGCGTCGTAGGCCTAGGCCAATTCTTTACGGCCTCAATCTTACGGGTATCCACCCGGATGCCATCGGCCCCAATAATATGCCCCGAAATGCCCCGAAGTCGGCCCGGAATTCACACTTAGAAAATTTAGCATATAATTTACGGTGCCGAAGTGTGCCAAGTACCGTCCTCAAATGATGCATGTTCTGCTTCGATCGAGAATAAACCGAATATCATCGATAAACACAATCACGAACATATCTAAGAACGGTCGAATACCCGATTCATCGGGTCCATAAATACTGCTTTGGGGCATTAGTCGACCCAAAAGACATCACTCGAATTCATAGTGCCCGTATCGGGTCTGAATGTTGTCTTGGGAATATCGACCTCTCGTACCGTACACGATGATAGCGACCGCGAGTCTATCTTCGAGAAACACACGGCACCCACGGCGATCAAACAAATCATCAATCCTGGGGAGGGGATATTTATTCTTGATGGTTACCTTATTCGGTGCCGGTAATCAATGCACATCCGTAGAGATCCATCTTTCTTTCTCACAAATAATACGGCGCTCCCCGGGGTGATGTCGGGCCTAATAAAGCCCTTCTCTAATAAATCTCTCATTTGCTCTTTCAATTCTTTCAATTTGCAGGGTGCCATTACGTACGGAGGAATAGAGATAGGTGAGTATACGGCAACAAATCAATAGCAAACTCTATCTCCCGCTCGGGGGGAAGACACAGGAAGCTCATACGGGAATACATCTAAGAATTCATTAACCACGGGGCGGGCGAAGAATCGGTGCCTCTGCCTCTAAATCATGAACACGGACCGGATGATAAATATACCCCTTTTTCGATCATTTTTCTTGCCTTGAGGTATGAAATAAACTTACCCCTCGGCGATCTTTGTATTACTGCCCATTCTATAGCGGTTCCCCAGAGCGGAAACGGACTATCTTCTTTTGACAATCAACATTAGCATAACAAGAAGCTAGCCAATCCATACCCATAATCACATCGAACTCGGTCATATCTAACTCTACCAAATCGGCCTTAGTACGGCGGCCACGGATAATCCGAACAATCTCTATAAATACGCGGCTATAACGAATCCCCTGCGGTGTAGCTACCTCAAAGGGCTCTATCGGCTCGGATTCTATCCCAATTTTATTAGCAACAAGGGGAGAAATATATGATAATGTAGAACCGGGATCAATCGGTGCATACACATCTCGAGAGAAAACCGTAATATACCGCGACGACATTAGGCGACGCCTCCGGTCTGTCGGTGGCTAATGCATAAATGCGGTTCGAAGGACCGCTAGAACCGAGGAACTCCACCACGACCCCTGCCTCGGCCCGGCGATGCGGCATACCTCGCCCCGCGGGGGCGCATAGATACCGAGGATGAAGATGAACCACCGGGCGACCCGGTGGGCGGGTACGCGGCCTGCACCGCACCACCTCTAACCGGACAATCTCTCATCGGATGGCCACGACGGCCGCAAGTAAAGCACGCACCCGTGGCACGAAAACACTCTCCCGGGGTCTTTGTCTCCCACGGTGGGAACACGGAGGTACGGGTGGTCTCATCGGCTTCTTGGAAGCCTCGTCCAGCGCGTGAGCACGAAAACACGGAGCACGGCACACCCCGAATAACCCGCACCCTCGATCTCCGGTAAGCGCGGGGGTGTGCCCGTCTTTGGCGGGGAGGATATCTGGCTGGCGTGGGGCGCCTGCGCCTCGAAAATCCCCAGAATACCCAGATGATCTAGCCCTCTTGGGCTGGCCCCTGTCATCAACCCTATCAGGCTGGCGCCCTCTGCGTCGGTCCTCCATGCCCTGGGCGTGGGCCTGTATACGGGCAATATCCATACCGGGCTGGGCCGCCATCACCAAGCAGCTGTCAACAAAGTACTGGTCCAGCCCCACTATATATCGGTGCATCCGGTCAGTCATGTCAACTACATATGTGGGCGCATATCTCGAATCGAACTCAAAGCTGTACTCCCGGACGGTGCCGCCCCTGCGCTTTAACGGCGGGAATCTGTCTACTACGGCTCGCCGTACCTCGGGAGGCGAGAAAATGGGCCGGGGAAGGCCTCGTAAACTCGCCCCGTACGGCCGGAGGGGCACCCTCGCCTCGGACGGCATCCGCGACTCATACCGGTTAGGCTGCTACATCGTGCAACCGGTATGACGCCATCTCAACCGACTCGTCTCGGAAGCACTAATCAATCGCGAGGGTACTGTTGCACGTCGGATGAACTCATGAGGGTCCTCTGCGGGCTTTGACCGAAAAACTGCGGTGGCCCACAAAGTAGAAAATCACGGGCCTGTGACTATCGCGCTGTCTGCGCGATCATCCCCTGCTCCTGTGCGTGGACACACGCCCCGCTACCAACCGAGTCGATAAGCGGGCCGCCGCCTCTCGTAAGGTCCCATCATCCGCCCCCGGGCCGGGGGGGCCGGAGGTACGGTGCGGTGCCGCGGGGGGCGGCGGTGGAGCCGCCCCCGTGTCTTTGCGGCGGTGGGCGCTCCAAATCCCTCCGATGCGGCGGCGTGGCGAGAACTAGCCGTCGGAGGCACAATCTCGGCTCAATGCGAGCACGAGCCCTAGTAGTCATCCGGGCTCGGTGGTCTCCTGCCGGCTTGTAGACTTGCCCCGGGCGGGCGTGGCCTTCCTCGGAGGCATCGGCGAAAACATAACATTTCGTCGGAAAAGAGTCATCCGATAACACGGCTACATCGCACGATCTAAGATCGAGAAGAAAGATGACATCCTAAATGTCCGTAGCCTCCTGTTTATAGATGTGGTGCACAACACACCGATAAACAAGACTCTCGGACACGGTACGTAGACATTCCGAGGACGAACCGCTGCGATACCACGCCACGTCACGACCCAACCCCGTGGCCGTGACTAGTGCCCGAATTGGGCACCCAAACACAATCATAAATCCGAGTCGCAAACGGATGGCTTATACGGACACAAATATCAAACGCGTCTCGGATTATATCAAAGCGTCTCAAACATATCTCAAACACAACCATATATATATCAAAGCCAACAAGGCTATCAAATGGCGCAACGGCCCAAAACATATACAAATGCAAGCCGACGAGGCGCCACGGCGAATGGGATCGCCCGAACATATATATACAAACACACACATGAGAATGGGCATAACCCACATACATGTCCACGGACCTCTAAACGGACAAACGGAATCATATGACGGGACGGGGCCCCGCCGTACCCATGAACAAATATATACAAATGCAACGAACGAATATATACCAAAAATGTGGCTCGGAATAAGGGAGCACTCCAAACGGCGAGAAAAAGGGTGTCCTAAACGGTGGATCACCAAGCGTGCGTCGTACGTACTGCGGGCATGAAACGCGACCCCGAAGAAAGGGGTCGGTACGAAATATGTGCGAGTATGCAAAGCGAGAAAATGTAGTATACAAATACGAGTCATAATCGAAATAGAGGTACGGAAAGTAAATGCATTTCAAAATATCAAAATGTTACTTTCAAAATATAAATCATGCATAGGGCACGAGAAAATATGGTCGCCCTTTGTCGATGGCGCCATAACACGGCATAACACCGAAAGTTTCAAATCTCCGTATCCCCGTCGCATATCACAACACAGCATAACGCCATACACAGCATAACACCAAATATAAGCGGAACCCGGCCCTCGAGCGAGGAGCTCGGTGAACCATAAACACAGCATAACACCGGAGTATATCATAATGCGCACGACAACAGAACCGGCCCGGGACTCGGCGAAAGATATAACAAAATGCACGAGCGGAGTCGTGAGGAATCATATGCATAAAATCATTGTCATAAATCCAAAAGATAAGTAAAATAGTCATATTTGAAATCGGAATAATAATTACAACATTTTCTTTCAAAAGTTGTCGAAATTACATAAAGGAACGTCGCGGGACCCACGGACGGGTGTAGACCCGAGCTGGGCCCGCCTATGGAAAACATACTCGTCTAACATCATACAACCTTCTACGAAAATCTCAAGGCAATCCGAGCTTTTCTGTGAAAGTTATGGGCGTTTGTAGTTTTAGAATCGTTAAAGAATAAACTCTTTAAAAACCAAACTTTCATGCAACCTTTACAAATCAATAATTCCAAGGACATAGGATCAATATTTCATAACATCAACATATGAATATCAAGAAACAAATGCGTATCATAGACATGCTCGGATTGCGAGAATAGAGTTTCCTCGAGGTTCGTGTCATAGCCTATTTTAACTAAGGCATGCCAAAGAAAGAAGGTTGCTTTACATACCTCAAACGCTCTCCAATATAATCCAAACTCAAGCTAAATCCAACCTACGTCTCGGGCTGCCCAAGGTCTACAAACAAGTCATAATATGCCAAACATTAGCTATAGACATTTTGGGCATTTAATTCCAATTTAGCCCTTAATTCTACAGAAATTTGGGCAGCATTTTCCCACGTAAATAGGCCACCCCGAGAATTTAACTCGGCCAAATCAATCAACAACAACAACAACAACCAACCTAGCAACATCAATAACCAATCCGGAAGGCAATATAACATTAATAACTCTCTTTTCCATCATTCAACAACATTCATAAATTCAATTCAACGGCTTACCTTCAAGCCAACATCGACGCTTATACATTCAAATACTAACCCGAACCCATACCAACAATATTTAAAGACATTCTAAGCAATTCATACAACATTTCCAACAATCCAACAATTTCTCCAATCCACCCGAAATCAGTCCCCAAACCCGAGAACCTCACTTTAACACATTCCTCATTTTCAAATCATGATTTGCATCCACAATTCACATTCTAACAATGCTATTCTCATCAATATACAAATTACATTAAATGTACAATAACCTCCAAATCAGTCCGCAACAATTACAACATCAATTTGAGTCATTAAACATTCATTTCCAACATAGAATTCATAACGACGACGACTAAAACATTAAGCGATATTAATTCGTTCATTGTCATATAATATGACCCATTTTCGGCCAACATACCAACATACACATATGGATAATTCTAATTCTTTTCTTCACACTACAACCATCAACATACTATATAGAACTTAATTCATCACTTCAATATAACACAACACACACACACCTCACACGGCCAAACCTCTCTCATGTGGCCTCAACTCTAACATACTATATTTCATGAATTTCCTCCATTTTAACATACTACAACATGCATACAACCTTTATAACACATAAAACATAATTGATTCTTACCTTTCTTCTTCAACTCCCCAATTAGCCTAGGGTTTGCGATCTAAACAACGGGTGTTGGATGACCCGAACAATGCTTCCACGCTACTTAGGGACCTCAAAATAGTGGGTTTGCATCAACAAAATAATTTTGGAAGGCTTGAATGAAAGTTGGTTTTCTCTCCTCTTGGCCGAGAGCCTCTTTTCTCTTCAACTTCTTGGTCTTTTTTTCTAAGTGTTGAAATGATAAAGATGACTTAGAAGTCATCTTTTAAGTCTATGCAATACTTATTGCACATGTGTCCTATGGCCCACACAATGTGTTGGAGCAATTAAAATTGAACACAAAATGGGTGGGCCAACCACCACACTTACACGGCTACAACATGGAAAAATGGATGATTTCCAACTGTTTCTATTAAGCTAATGAAGCTATCTATAGCCCATTGATGTTGATCATCATATACACTCACCTTATGCTTATTCCTTCAAGGTGAGGCAGGTTACTTATGAATGTCCCATAATGAAGTCGGGGGTTCACGACCTTACGTCACCCCGATAGAGTATGATTATCTATAAGTCTCTATGCATGTATTATGATGAGTTATGATAAGTATCTTATGATAAGCATATTATGATGAGCATATGATGAGATTACACGCGCTCGTATGGCGGGCAATCACCGCAAGGCGGGACTAGTTTATACACCATGGCGATGGCGTATGGCATGGCAGACACCACTAGTGGGCGCGACGAGATGACACCGGGACGCGTGACTGGATGCGAGCTAATGCTATTGCTAATATTATTGATTATTACACCGCACCTATATGGTCGGGCAGCTTATACATTTATGCATATATGATATGATGATGAGTATGAAAGTAAGCCAGCATGTATGATTTCCTTTAAGATTCAATCAGTTACAGATTGCTCCTCATTGATGCCTCCTTATTTCATTGATATCTTATTATTGTTTATGCCTTACATACTCGCACAATATTCGTACGACGTCCTTTTCTTCGGACGCTGTGTTCATGCCCACAGGTAGACAGGGAGGTGATCCAGACTCATAGGAGCTAGCGGCTGATTTGAGAGCACTCCATTTTCCGGAGGTGCCATGGATTATTATTTTGGTACATATATGTATATATCCATGATTGGGCACGACGGGGTCTGTCCCATCCATATGTCTAGTACTAGCAGTAGGCTCGTAGATACGCAGTGTGGGTAGTATGGTCCCATAGTTTGTATGTATATGCATGTGTATATCATTTTGATAGCCAAAGGGCTTACGTTTATAAAAGTAATTATGTTTCAAATGTTCACAGATTTCTATGATTATGAGCATATAGTATGAATGAGCATATATGAGTAGTAGAATGAGCGGTGTTTGTTGGTTAGTCCCGGATACCCGTCATGGCCCGTAGCACGGGTCGTGACATATAATTCATGTGTAAATGCCATATCTGCTTCTCCATCTGTTCCTAGATGTGATTATAGTGCTTGTACCACTATTTGTAACCCTCATTCTTCTATTAATAAAGCAGATCTTTTTGGCATCAAAGACTAGGGCATATGCCTTTTCATAGAATGAAATCTATTGGATTTTTGTCTGATAAACTTTCTACAGTCCTTTAATTGTCATGTGTGTCCTTTATCTAGACAACAAAGGTTACCTTTTTCTGATAGTTCAATTAAAAATACACAACCTTTTCAACTAATTCATGTAGATTTGTGGGGTCCTTATCACACGTAACTTACAATGCTTTAGATATTTCTTGACCATAGTAGATGATTTCTCCAGGGCAACCTGGACTCTCCTTTATCCTGCAAGAGCAATGCCTTATCTGTCATTAAATCTTTCATTTTAATGGTGAAAAATCATTTTCATACTTCTATTCAAATAATAAGATTAGATAATGCTTTTGACTTAGGATTTAGTACTCAAGCCTCTACTTTCTTTGGTGGTTCTGGTATTCTACATCAAACCACTATCCCTCATACTCCTCAACAAAATAGAGTTGTTGAGAGAAAACACAAACACCTCTTAAACACTTCCAAGACATTATTCTTGTTATATCCCGTATTTTTGTACACTGGAATATTTTTAAGCTAATCGAGATAAGTTCAAGGACAAGATTATTTTGGGATATGAAACAAGGACTTTTAAACCCCGATTTTAATTAGTGCACGAATTGCTTGTAAATTTTAATTGGTATAGAAATATTAGTGGAGATTAGGGATTAATTAACCATGATTAGATTATTAAGTGGGGATTAGGGATTATATTAACATTAAATTAAGTCATTAGTGGGCTAAGTGGACCCCACTATAGCATGGCCAAATCTGATTGGCCCATGCTATAAGTGGGGCACGTGTCCAACATAGGGGCAGCATATATAACATTATATGATGACTAATTGAATAGTCATCCACTTCATTTGTTCATCTTCTACAAAATAGAAATAGAGAGAAGAGCTCATGGCCATGGCTACGGGCACTACTTATATCGCTCTTGGAAGTGATTTATGATCTTGATAGCCTAAGTAAATTTTTAAGGTGTTCCAACCATTTGGAAGTAATTAGCAACGTGAATTTGATTATTCAAAGCAAGAACACTTGCCATTTTAATCCATAATTTCAGCAACATTAAGAGGCCAAGCTTGTTAAGGTAAGATTGAATTCTCTTCTACATGTTTTAGAGGTGGTTTGGACATTGTATAACTTGGTAGATGTGAATTGGATATAAGGAATTGTGTATGTTGATGTTAAGGTCTTTGTTTGGGGCCGTGGGTCGTTTCTAGCTAATAATGGTGTATTAATTTTAATTAGTGTTATTTTGTTGTTGTCATGGATGATATGATGAAAGTGAAGGAAGTTTATGGTTAAAGTTGAAGTTGTATTTATTTTGTGGGCTGTTTTAAGAACTTGTTGAATGATTGATGTTGTTGTCGTGTACGAATAATTGATTTTGTTGTCGTATGTTGCTGATATGATTCACAAATTTGGATAAAAGAAGCGTATAAGATATCGTATATGAAGCGTATGTGGTTTGCTTGGTATGTTCTTAGGTGTTCGTAAGATTATCGGGCATTGTTATGTTAATTAGGGGTTGTTTTGGGGCGTGTTGTTATTCTTGTTGAATTGGAGGATTAAGTATAGTTAAGACCTTGCATCATGTTGTTGTAATGGTTGATCGAAGTATAAGGTCATTTCGATGAAATGTTATGACTATAGATTATTAAGAATAACTTGAATATGTCGTAGTCATTAGGTTAATTATTATTGAATGTTGTAATGTATGATCGATTGAAATGTTATGCGGGCTGTTCGGAGTATTCTCGAATCTCGTCTTGGTTAGTCTTGATATAGTACTTGAACGTGTGGTTATGGATGTTGATTTGGTTGTTTTATAGTTGGCTTGAATAAAGGGGAGATGTCGCCTAATTTTCTAGAAATGAGCTACTAACGTCGGAATACGTTTTGAACTTTTCCGTAGCTTAACCATAGTTCTTGACGTCTTAATATAGGTTGAAACATCGGAAATACGTATACGTATTGTGTCACTGAGATAGTTGTTAAAGGTATGTAAAGCTATCCTTCTTTTCTTTTGGCACGATTTATAAACGAACAACGACGAACGTATAAGCTCCTATTCTTATGTACACTAGGACGGCTAATGTCCTTGACTTCCATAAGCTATTTCATGTTATCTTGATACGTGTCTATGATTCTGAGGTTCTATTTGATATAATCTATCGTGATATTCAAGGAACACTTTTGACATGGACCGCGTCTTTGATACTCGAGCGTTAGTTCATTCTACATATTCCACGAGTCTCGCATGATGATTTAGTTTGCATATGGTTACTCACTACCCTCGCTCGCGCATGTTGTCATTATATCTTTCACCGAGTCCCGGCTTCGGATATGTTTTCGTGCACGGTTTATCGCATTGTTCACCGAGTCCCTTACTGTAGGCCGGTACGTATATATATATGATGATATGATGATATGATGATGTGATAATGGCACCGAGTCCCATGATGGGTCGGTGCATGGTATACATGTGTGTACGACTTATTCACCGAGTCCATAATGGGCCGGATATGGTATATGATATAGCTATGCATGATTTTATCTTATAAGGCACGAATGCAGTGATTTTTGATTATCATACTTGTCTCCCGGAATCTCTACTTCGATTTATGATCTTCCTTATGGTATTTAGTACGCTTTATATACTCGACATATCTCGTCGACCCCTTTCTTCGGGGTCGCGTTTCACGCCCGTAGGTACGTACACTCGATTTGGTGATCCTCAAACTTAGGACTTCTACTCACTGTCTTGGAGTGCTCAATTCCCGAGCTCTAGACTTTTGGTACAGATCTTTTGATGTATGTTTATGTTTATCCGGGGGCACGGCGGGCCCCGTCCCGTCATATTTCACTATTGATACTCTTTGGAGGTCCGTAGACATATGTGTGGGTTGTATATAGATGTTGTTTAGCCGTGTCAATATGACTTATTTTGGGATGTTCCCGTACGTAGTGGCCGCGCCTTGTCGGCTTGCGTATATATTTTGGGATGTTGTATGTAGTGGCGCCCCTTATCGGCTTGCGTATATACTTTGGGATGTTGTATGAGTAAGCGGCCTTGTCGGCTTGCGTATATATTTGGGATGTTCCGCACGTTATGGCGGCACTTGTCGGCTTGTGTATTATGTTATCTTTTGATTGGTTGTGACTCGTTCGGGAAACGGGTTACCTTGATATATATATATATATATATATATATATATATATATATATATGTGACGTTCTAAGATAACGTCTTGTCTTTCAAGCTTCCATATTGTGTTTAGTTTCGGGTTAACTATATCTACTGTACGTATACGAGTGTCGGCTCGCACTAGTCACGGCCTACGGGGTTGGGTCGTGACAATTCTTCCAATCCAAGCTTCCTGTTAAGTATTGGGGTGAGTGTGTCCTTTCATCCACTTACCTCATCAATAGATTTCTTTCTTCTGTTTTAAACAACATGACTCCTTATAAGAAGCTTCATCATCATCCTCCTTCTTATTTCCAGTTGAGAACTTTTGGTTGTCTTTGCTTTGCCACCTTGCCTAAAGTTGGCAGAGACCAAGAGCTTCTCCTTGTTTGTTTTTAGGTTATCCATTAGGCAAGAAAGGCTACAAAATTTTAAGATTAGCCAACCACTCTATTCTATTATCCAGGGATTTAGTGTTTCATGAATCTATTTTTCCTTATCATTCTTCACCTTCCCCTACCTCATTTCCAGCTCAGTTATTCCTTAATTATAAAGATGTCCCTTCTTCATCAGTACTATTTCATCACACCACCTGTGCACCTCCTCCTCAGTCACCTATTACTTCCACTGCATCACCTCATCCACCATCTCCTTCAACTATTCCTTTGCCACCACAATCTCCTCATGTCCAACATCCTCTAGTCCCACTTCCTTCAATTCCAACTAGGCAATCTACTAGAGACAAACACAGACCTAAATATCTCAATTAGTTCATTTGTTCTTCTGTTATCCCTTCTTCTGGTTCTCACCTTCCTGCTTCTAGTTCCAAGTTCTCTTCCACTGATGTTGACTTCATTGAGCCACATTTCTATCAACAGGCCAATGTTCGCGATGTCCTTGGAACTGGTCTGATCTCTCTTCAGCATGTTTTCACTATTGACCAACTTGTTGATGTCCTCACCGAATCTCTCACTGGTGTTCCTCATCATCGTTTGTTGTGCAAGGCGAGTGTCGCGCGCACGCCTCCCCGTTGGTGGTGGGGGGGGGGGGGCGGATAGAATAAGTGAAATAAGTAATCCGGGCTGATTTGTAGTGATTGGGCCTCTTTCTAGTTGGGCCTTGTAATTTCATTTTGTAATTTGGGATCCGACCATGTCCGGATTTAATTTTTATAAAAGTACTCTCTCTTTCTATTTTTCTAGTTAATGAGAAAATCAGATATTATTTACCGTGGTTCTCTCTCTTCGATCTACCCGACTCAACATATTAGGCTAGAAATTTGTGATTTTTCTCTTCAAATTCAACTGTTAACACTCATTCGAAATCTGGTTTCATAGGCAAAACACGATCGCTAAAACAAAAAAAAGTAAGAGAAAAAGGGGAAAAAGAAGAAGCAGCGGATGGATTTGTGGTATTGATTGAATTAGATTTATTTATTTATTTCGCTTCTTTGAATTGCATTTCTTTCACCGCTCATGGAAACCAAATCAATTTTTCTTTGAATCGTGAATAAAACTATAGGAATATACACATGTTCTTCTCTTTGACACTACATTATTTTGAAACGACACTTAAACGTGCTAACATTTGGAAGGACCCAACTTAAATCCTGTGGTCCACACATGGCCGGCTCAATGGCTAGGCAAATAAGTCAATTTGCCTTAGGCTTCCAGTTTTGGGGGCATCAAATTTTATCAAGAATAAGTTATGTGTTAATTTTTTCTTAAAGAAAATCGATTATTTATGATAAAAAAGCACAATACTTTTATGTATTTATAGGAGTATTATTTTATTCTCTTTAACCTTTTTCAAATAAAAGAAATAAAACAAAACAAGTCCGCTAACACCCACACTATTTTATTCTTTTTAACTCCTTTTGTATTCTCTTTCTTTAAATCAATAGTCGAGAAGTGTTCTTGAACAAAGTGAATTGTATTTCTTTTTTGTTCCTTCTTAGGTTTTCAAGCATTGCAACAAGCATATTAAAGTGAGGCATACCAAGTTATCAACTTCTTGAATCAAATACTATCGTTTTAACTCTATTATTTTTATCTAAAATTTGTCAACCTATTACTGATAGAATTATTTTAACAATTCCTATAATGGTTGCCTCATTTGAAGAATGTTTTTCAACATTGAAATTGATAAAAATTTACCTAAAATTAACAATTGAAAAAAAATTATTCGAAGAAATCGATTATAGAAAAATTATTAAGTAATAATTTTGCATCTTTATCCAAAAAATAAAATAAAAGAAGTTGCATCTAAGAAAAGTTAAAAAATACATTTCAAATAAAATATATATGAAGTTTGTTTAGGTATTAGGCTTCTATTAAAGTTTCGCTTTAGGCCTCCAATTATGTTGAGCCGCCCTGGTCCGTCCACACTTCACATTTATTTCATTCACAATAATTATTCAATGGAGGCATGTCGCAGATATCCTAAAGATGAAAATAGTGGATTGAATACTGATTATAAAGTTAAAATTACGTTGCATGCATGTGTAGTAGGTTAGTAGCCCATAATGTCATTGGCTTTTTATGATATTTCCCATGTATATATTATCCAAATGAGGCACACCAGTCTAGGCTAAGAATAGTATATAGTAATAACTATCCGTTATTCATATGAAGTCATGTTTAAAGCTGCTCTCTAGATTTGTGTGTGTATATATATATATATATATAGCCTTTTTCTCGGAACAAAAAAATTGATTTCAAGTATTTGGAGTAGTTGTGATATGAAGAATGGATAGATATTTCCATATACCAGCACCCAAGATAAAGTTTTTCGCCTTAATTATATTTAATTATTTGGCACAGAATATAAAGCTAAAGAAAAACAAAAAATATAACAAATAAAAATATATAAATAGTCCTATCGCAACTGAATTATAAGTGGGAATATGTACTAACCACCCAAAATTAAATGACCTAAGTGAAAATACTAGAGTATTTTCCATCAATCAAATGAATAAAATCTTAAAACTGAAACAGAGAAGGAAAAAAAAAAAAAAGGCACACCATTTCATTGGACTCATCACTGAGGGCTATGTTCTCATTAACAATAGCCATTTAGATCCAACATAACAGCCCAAGTATGGAAACTTCCTTTTAGGCCCGCTTCTTAAAATAGTACAAAACCCAAATTAGAAGTTAGATGCCTTGTACTTATTATTTGTTGAACTAACATTTTTGCTCTAAAATTGCTCATATGCATTGTTTTGAGTTGAAAATTCTGTATCCACATTGAAAAATACATGTGCACGCTCTTATCTCATACAGCTTCTTAGTGACCAGATTGTGTAAATATCATTTTAGAAACTCAATGGATAAAAGTTAGTTTCTTAAGTAATCTCTAACGTTGTAGCTCAATTGGCTCGCCATCTAGAAAATAGATCGCGACATTATTCTATTGTTGTTGAATCATTGATCTATGTTCGATTGCTCCGACTGTGACTAATTGATTCAGGCTTTCAAACTACTATTCTTGTAACAAAAAAGTAATCTTATGAGATTCATACTTGTGAAGTATATATAACTACATCTCCAGAGATAGTATTTGTATTGATGACCAAAAGAAGTGCACTTTCAATTCAGCTTTTGGACATTGGCCCAACTATTCAATTTTTTCATTTACGTAATGTCAAAGCGCCCAATTGAATGATTGATGCCTTCTGCTTATTCTGTTAAAGTTTATTTATTGAAAAACTAGCCTTAAGATCAAAACGGAAAGTATTTATTCCTGAAAGAGTTGTTTAAAAGGTAACAAATACTAAAAGAGAAATTGGTACCTTGTGGCCGCTAGACCCATTAAATGATAGATAATAACAAGTAACTGCGAAGAATTAACTTGTGGTGACATTCAAGTTGCGAAATTACCACGGGTGACATGTGGGGACCATTGTAACACCTCGTGCATTCGGGCTAAGATTTGACTCATAAGATGGGGGTATAATGAAACCAATTTGAGTAGTGTATAAATGGTGTTTGAAACCCAATCAAGACATGAGAAGAGACCTTGAGCAAAGGAAAGTCTTGAAGTTACTCCTACGGAGCGTGTTTTCAAGTGAGTTTGCACCATATCTCAATTAAAATGAGTATACGGAAAAATATGTAAGGAATTTGGGAAAATTTCCTTCTTGAAAGTTGTAGATCTTTGAAATACCTTTGCAACCGTATATTATGGAGGTCAAACAGACATATGTACAAAAAGTTATGCCCGTTTTACTAAAACAGTGTTCTGCCGATTTACTTAGATCTACGGCCGTGAAAATTATACGGGCCGTAGATTTAGGCCGTAAAATTGGCCCAGAAAGCCCAAATCACTTTGATTGATTTACGGTGGGATATACGGTCCGTAAAACTTTTATAGGCTGTAAAATAGGGCATAAAATGGGTCCGACAGCAATTTTAAAATTTCGTTTTAAGGCTTTTTCACTTCATTCTTCACACCCCAAGCCCTAGAACGACCTTCTATTCTCTCCCATCATCAAGAACACCAAGGTAAGCCTATTCTAATCATTCCAAGTCAATTCTAATATATATATATCCTTGAAATCTAAACAAGAAATCATCATTCATAACCTAGGGTTTTCAAGAAAACCCATCTCAAGGTTCAAGATTCAAGATTTTGAAAATCTTCTTCAAAGTTAAAGTCTTTGATTCAAGTTTGGAGCATTATCAGGTATGTAGAGTTACTATCTATGAGTGGGAACATCATTGTTGTTCCCCACGCCTCATAATCCATAAATTATGATTCTCTACTAAAACTAGGGTTTCTATACCATGATCATGATAACCCTAGGTCCATGTCCATGATTATATTATGTATGAATTATTATAATTTCATCATTGAGTTCTTAATATTTCTTTATGATTATTGAGAATCCGTCCGTAATCCATGAAAACCCATATCTTGTATTCCATGGGTTCTTGCATACATGTTTTTAAATAAAAATGCTTATTTCATGAATATCCTATATGTCTACAAGTTTTCATGCAATATAACTATCTTCATGTCATGACTCAAGATACATACATGCTAAATACAAGTTATTTCATGAAACCATGTTTACAAGTTATTTCATGAAATCATGTTTACAAGTTATTTCGTGAAATCATGATTACAAGACAAGTACAAGTTAATTCACGAAAATCATGGGCTTCTTAGCCAATTATATCATGTTCATGTTTTTGGGAGTTGCACGAATTACCGAGAAGGCTCGTATAGCTTGAAACTACGTAGCCACCGTAGACAAGGATCGCTCCGCCCAGCTAGGATGATTTCCTTAATTTGACATCGAATGGATTCATCAAAGCACGTTACCACCTTATACCTTGGCAAGGTATGGGGGCTCTCCGGTCATTGCGAGGTATTTACCCACGTATCCACATGGTGATATCATGTTGTCGGTTTATGAAATGCTCTCCCTACTTATCATATTTTACTTATGTTATATATATATATATGTACCCATGCACATGCCCATGTTCGTGTCTAGGTTTTCAGTTTCAGTTCTTATCATGTTATTCCATGTCCCATATTATTTCTTTCAGTTCCTTTACATACCAGTACATTCAATGTGCTGACGTTCCCTTTTATTGCGCGGGGGCCTGCATTTCGCAATGCAAGTACGGATTTACAGGACGACGCCTCTCGCCATTAGGATCCGCACGTACCGAACTTATTGGTGAGCCCCATCTCATTCGGGGTTTAGGCATTGTCTTTTTTTATTTAGTTTTGCATCTAAGGTATGTCGGGGCCTTGTCCCGACAAGTATGTTACGTGTTTCGTACTCATGTTAGAGGTTTCATAGACAAGCAAGTGTCATGTTAGACTTCCGAGTTGGTTAGCCGGTTTTGGCTCATTTATGATATTGCCCGCATTCATGACTTAATCAAGTACTTATGTTTAATATTATGACTTATTATGTTTTATAAAAGCTCATTATGCACTTCACGTTATATTTCCGCTCATGTATGCCTCATGATGATTCAGCAAGCCATGTGGTTCGCTCGGTCACATGCAGTCAGGCACCGAGTGTCGTGTTACGCCCAGGCTATGGTTCGGGGCGTGACAACCATCCGAAATCAAAACTCAATTAAATTTGGGATTAAGGAGATTGGGGTTCAAAATGTATTTTTTCAAACTTGTTAATCTTTTACAAAATACAAAAACACCCAAAACACTCACCCATTATACAAAAAAAACCACCCATTATACAAAATACCCAAACCGTTCCCTCCCTCCCCACAACTCCCACTTCTTCCATATTTCAAAATCAAAAGTTTTTCATCTCAACCAAAACTCCCACGTAAACCGTTCCTCTTCTTCTTCTTCTTCACGTCTCTCATCTCTCCTCTTTTCTTCTCAAGTGTCTCTCGTCTCTCGGTGCTGCTGTTGTTGTTGTTGTTGTTGTTGCTGCTGCTTCTTCAACATCAAGGTAAAGTTTTTCTTTCACTTGTTCCAAAAGTTATTTGCTAGAAATTGATGATTTTGGTTATAGAAAAAGAAGAAGAACATGCGTTTGTCTTCAATGTTGTTTATTTTGTTGTTCCATGTTTGAGAAACCCTTATTTGGGGTATTTGTTTCACTTGTTGGGGTTTGTGCGTCTGTAAATAGTGTATGTTGTTGTCAAATTATGGTTTTGTGCTGTTTTTGTTCTTATTCTCCTTAGGATTTTCAAAAAAAGGCTTGCAATCTTGTTGACTTTTTCCAACAGATGAGTAAGTTGCAGCAACAACTTTAGCACTTGTTTGACAGTTGCAAACATCTGCTGAGGTTGCTTGCTTTAAAAACCCCTTTTTGGTGTATTTTGTAGTGAAATACTGTTGTTGGTGCTGTTCTTGTCCTGTGATGGTATAGTTTAGGAAAAGAAAGGATTTTATCCAATAAGTGATGAACTTAGGGTAAAATAGTTGTTGCACATACATTTGATGTATTTTGTTTAACTTGTATGGTTGTGTGTTTGTAGTGAAGTAGATGATTTTGCTGTTGTCTTGAAAGTATATAGATAAAGTATATAGATGCTTATTGTTTTGGTTTGGTTCAGGGTTTAGGAAAAGTTTGGATAAAATTCAAGTTGTTGTTGTTGTGTGCTTGTAGTAGATGGTTTTGCTGTTGTCTTGGAAATAGATGCTTGTTGTTTTGGTTTGGTTCAGGATTTAGCAAAAGTTTGGATAAAATCCAGGTTGTTGTTGTTGTTGTTGTGTGTTTGTAGTGAAATAGATGGTTTTTTCTGTTGTTATCCTGGTATGGTTCAGGGTTTAGGAAAAGATATCCAACTTATGGTGTTTTTGTTCTTGTCCTGGTATTTATCTGCAACTGTTTATAGAAGATATCCAAGAGATTTGTAGTTGTTGCAACAAGTTCTACACTTGTAGCAACAAGTAGACAATCTATTGCAACAACTACAAATCTGTTGGACATAGCTTCAATTATTTAGTTCTGTTAGTAGAAGATGTCCAACATGTTTGTAGTTATTACAACGGTCCAACATGTTTGTAGTTATTACAACGAATTATACACTTGTTGCAACAAGTAGACAATCTGTTGCAACAACTACAAATCTGTTGGAGATAACTTCAATTATTTGGTTCTATTTGTAGAAGATATCCAACAGATTTGTAGTTGTTGCAACAAGTTATACACTTGTTGCAATAAGTAGACAATCTGTTGCAATAACTACAAATCTGTTGGACATAGCTTCAGTTATTTGGTTCTGTTTGTAGAAGATATCCAACGACTTAATCACTGATTCAACAACTGAAGAATCTGTTGCAACAACTGATTCAATTTCTGCAACAACTTATTCACCTGTTGTAACAGTTACATCATTTGTTGCAACAAATTCTTCGGTTATTGGGAAATTCTGTTACTTGTTGTATTTTGTTTGATCAAATGCTGCACTTTTTTTTGCCTGTTTACTTTGAATGATGCACTAATCAATTGAAACTATTTTTTGTTTTTCTCCTGTGTGTAGATAAAATGTCTCCAGCCAAAAGAAAAGTTAAGAAATCAACTGAGGGCCATAGAGATGATAAAAAAGCTAGAGTGCAATCATCATTAGAGAATCTTCGATTTAGCAAAATCTATTTCGAATCAAAGAAATGTAGAGGAAAGAGACAGCCAAACTAACAATCAATCCTCAGAAAGAGAGGAAGTACAGAGCCAAGAAGTAGTAGATACAAATGAACAAAGTGAAGAAGAACTAGAAGCTAAAGAAACTAATGATGGAAATGAAGGATGAAGATCATGAAGAAACTGAAAAGGATAATGCTTCAGAAAATACAGTTTACTTGTCGACGATCATAGCTGAATTAAGAACAAAAAAAAAAATAGTGTGAATGCCAATATAATTGCAGAATCTTCTAGTAGATTGTATATAGATCACAACAGACCTTCCATTAACAAGGTCGTCAAGGTTTTCAGTATTGGCAAGTACGCCATAAAGATGCCGTTGAATGAAAATAATGATTTGACCGTTAATCTTGTGGTCAAATCAAGTATGGGCAAGATCTTTGATAAGTTTAGGGTAATTCTTAAAAAGCAGGGGTTGGAGGATTACTTTAGGAAAAGTTATTTTGGGCTGTTTTTGGATCTGCCTGAAGAGACCGGTGCACGGTTTAAAATGACAATGGTATATGCGCTTCTAAAGGATAGGATTGTTTCGGATGCAAAGGATGAGCTTTGGATTAATTATTGTGGCTTGTCGGTTTGCTTTGGCATGAAAGAGTTTGCCATAGTTACCAGCCTTAGATGTCATCCTTGTGAGCTTCCTACTGTTATATTGAATAAGCCAGCCCGGACTAGCAAGACAGCCAAAGAAGCCAAGAAAGTAGGAAAGGGTGGAAAAGGTAAGACAGCCAAAGAAGCCAAGAAAGCCACCAAATCAGTCTCACTCTTACCTTTTGGTGGCTTTAGTTGACAGGGAATGCTTAATTTGGGATTAAGTTGGATTTTTTTATTATAATTTTGGACCCAAATTAATATAATCACAATTTTAAGTGGCCTTTGACCTTGGATGGTCAAAGTTGTCACCTCTAGTAATTAGTAGACTTGAATGTCACCTTTAGTTGTTGGATTTTGTTTTAAGAAAATCAGTCATGACAGTATAATAACAAAATCCAACAACTAAGTTACTTGTTGAAACAACTCACTCTTTTGTTGGAGACAGCTTCAATTTTTGTCTCTGTTTCATAACAAAATGCAACAACGGAATGACTTGTTGGAACAAGTAACAACTTTTGTTTCATAACAAAATGCAACAACTATATGATTTGTTGGAACAACTAACTTGTTGCAACAAGTAAGTTACTAGTTGCAACAACTAACTTATTTGTTGTAGGCAGCTTCAGTTTTTGTCTGTTTCATAACTAAATGCAACAACTAAGTGACTTGTTGGAACAAATGAGTGACTCGTTGCACCAAGTAAGTTACTTGTTCCAACTATTTACTTAGTTGTTGGATACAACTTCAGATTTTGTCTCTTTCATAACAAAATGCAATAACTAAATGACTTGTTGGAACAAATAAGTGACCAGTTGCAGCAGCTCACTTTATTTGTTGGAGATAGCTTCAGTTTTTGTCTCTGTTTCATAACAAAATGCAACAACTAAGTGACTTGTTGGAAGTTACTAGTTGTAACAACTCACTTATTTGTTGGAGACATCTTTAGTTTTTGTCTGTTTCATAATAAAATGCAATAACTATGTGACTTGTTGCAACAAGTAATCTATTTGTTACAACAGATTGGTTACTTGCTTCAGTTTCTGTTTCATCCAACAGCTGTAAAATATGTCCAACAGCTATTGTACTTGTTGCAGCAAGTAACATATTTGTTGCAACAAGTAACTCAGTTTTTAGAATGAGTAGAAGCTCTCCAACAGATTTCACAGTTGTTACACATAGTACAACAACTGTTGTAAATTATTTATACACATTTTTAGTAATTCTTGCAACAGATTTACTAATCTGTTGCAACAACCGCATAATTTATTGCAACTGTGGCAGAAACTACAACAGTTGTTGCAAAAAGTTCAGAAGCTCTTATACAACAGCTTTAGCACTTGTTGCAACAACTGTAACTGCTACTGTAAATTGTTGGAAAATCAGCAACTATACCCAAATGAATAATTGAAACAAAACAGTATTGTTTTACTTACCAAATGAGCGGAAAACACTTATAAAGTAATGCCCAGTGCTACACGAATGAAATTTAGTCAAAAAATTGCAAAATCGGATGATTTTTTTTTCTTTCTTGAGCAATGGCAGATGAAGAAGAAGAAGAAGAAGAAGAAGAAGAAGAAAGCAGCAGCAGAAGAAGGAGAACAAGAAGAGAGCAGGACGAAGAAGAAGAAGAAGAAGAAGAAGAAGAAGAAGAAGAAGAAGAAGAAGAAGAAGAAGAAGAAGAAGAAGAAAGAAGAATTGGGCAACAATGGAGAAACAGCGGTGAAGAGGAGTCATTTTTTTTTAATTCATTTTGGTATTTTAGGGTTTATATTGGTTGGGTCAAAGTGTTAAAAACGAAACTATTGGGCAAGTCCAAAACTCCTTAATCATCTCAAAAAAACATCACCTCTACTCAATAAAAAAACTTCAGTTACCTCCACTCAATTTTAAAACTTAAAAGTCACCTATAATTAAATAGCCCAAGTAACTATTATTTGCAAGTTTTATCTCAATTTAGAGATTTTACAAAATATTGGCAAATTGTGGCCAACTATGTTTTTTCTTATTTTTAGACCAAAATTCAGAATCGTAGACCTTATACTTACTCTGTGTTCTCCGTCCGTTTCACATTAATTGCAGATTTAAATTTTTTAATAATAAAGTTGTTTGCATGTTGAATGTTACCATGTGGAACAAAAGCATCATGAACATTCTGAATTTAATTTATGGGTGGTCTTGTTTGTTCACTCTTCTTATAAAGCTTTCTTTCCCCTCAATTGTTGGTTAATTAGCCTGAAGTTGGTTCCTCAAATCCACTTGCTCCAACCACTATAGAACGAAAAAATAAAGATTGATACAACACAAAGTAACAAAGAGATCAATGCAAAAGAGAAGACAATTAAAGAAATTTCTTAGGTTTTGTTGTGAAAGAAAGTAGCTTTGTACTGTGTTTTTGCAACATATATCAAATTTCTGTTTCTTTCATGTTCTCTTTCATTTATTTATTGAAATGGTGTTTTGTATTGTTACGGTGAAATGGCTAGTGGTTCCAGTGGTTTTATAGTAGTTATGACACGAAGGATGTGTGAAAATGTGAAAACATGAATTTTAATGTGGTGTATATCTATGTATATTCCCTTGTGTATCGATATGTCTCGTCTATATAATTATGTATATATCCTCTATATATCATGTAAGAAAATCTGTGTGCGATATATCATATGTACAGTGGTATACAGTGTTGTGGTGACGTTTTTTCACATAGGTTTCAGCTATGAATTTTGACTTAGAAAAGCATTTTTAGATAGAAATAATATATATATATATATATATATATATATATATATATATATATATATATATATATATATATTTTTGACAAAGATAATGCAGGAAATAAAGCTTGACGGCCTGCCATTTATTTCGGCTATGGAGGACTAGATTGAACAGTTTATAGGTTATTGAGAGATTTTTTGAGAAAATATCTCGGATGGGTTGAGAAAATATGAACAAAGAGAGAAAGTTATAAGAGTTAATTTTTCCCAATTGTTTTTTGCGTTACAGGTGCTAATGCACATTATTGGCTAAATTTACAAGAACGAATCTACAGACTACAAATACTAAGATTTAATCTCGTGATACTTTACAACGTAAAATAACACAATACTTTAAGTACATTTTATGTAACCATTTGTTCATAGTTTGATAGCGATTTTCGAATTAGTCTTATCATTAAGTCAATCATAAAAAGGAGAATGGAAAAAGAAAATTAATAAGCAACAAGGCATGCCAAAAACAAAACATATCTTTCTCATTGAGTAGATCATTTTTTCTCCCTTATTACAATACATGACTCTTATCTTATTTAACATGCTAGACTTCTCCATAAAGTCAACTTAAACATATTCTATAATTAACGAGGTACAATATACTAGTCAAGTAGCTAAATGCATTAACATGCAACTAATTAAGCACAAGTTGCTTAATACTTGATGTCATGAAGTTCATGAACATCAGAATAAGCCTTAATCTCGTCATCAACTATTAATATAGTCTTGTACTGATATCGACGAGCAACGTATAGAAAGTACAAATTCAACACTCCAAGCATTGCAATGATGTAGTAGAAATTCTCAAATCTACCCACATTAATGTCATCAGTTAACCAACTTGGATGTCCATGTACCCCTGTAGTTTTATCCAAAATGTTCACTAACAAGATGCTTAAATAACTTGCACTAACCCATGTGAAACTAAACATAGAATTAGCCACACTGCTCATATTCTCGGGAGACTCCTTATTGTAAAACTCAATATGACATTAAAATCCTCGGCAAATCCCATGAATATTAGTTTTAGAGCTAACCACATGACGGTAGTATGTGCAATTCCATCAGGAGTATTATGCATTATAGCCGAATTCCTTCTCATTTCCTCAATTAGCCCACGACAACCATGGACAAAATTGAGAAAACCCTGCCAATTCCAATCCTTTGTAACAATGTGATTCCACCTTCGATTTTCATAATTTTTCTGATGGATGGTACGATGAATTGATCGTAGATAGGGAGCCATGTACTTACAGTGATCATCCATCTAACAGAGAGGGTACCGGGTGGGATTTGAAATTTGGGGCTGAGATGACGGTCCATTTTTTGAGCTTGTAAGAATGTAAATATGTTTTGTTGTCCCATGGCTAGGAAAAAAATGACCCCTATTGACCAAACTGGAATTATTTTGAGAAGGCATTTTACTTCTTCTATTTGTTGGATACTGCATAGTCTCCATTTATTTGAACTAGTTCCATCAATGTTAACTTCACTATAGCTGCTTTATTCAAGGACCTGCGTGAAAATACTCTAATATTTAAGTAACATTGTAAAAATCAAATAAAGTGTTAATCCAATAAAATTAAAGGAGATGCATCACCTGTACTTATCAGTTAAAGGGAGTTTTTTCATGATGGACCCTTTAGATAAAGGGGGATCATAATAGACTCCATTACTCTCACACTCATTTGGAAACTTAAGCTTACGTTTTTTGTAAGACCCGACAAAAACCTGAACAATGCTCGTGAAAATACTTCCTTCGGGCTTCACATAGACGTACACTTTCCTCCCCTTGAAGAATAAAATGAGAGACAAGAAAATGAGCATAACGGGGATGCCGAATCCAATTACCCAGCTCACAGAATCTTGAATATACACCACAAGAGTAACTGCAATGATCAAAATCACATTCAATGAAGTGTAATGCAAATTAAAGAAGCTAGCAATTCCTTTTCTTCCTTCATCTGTTGTTGCATCAAACTGATCCCTGTCAAATAAAGCAACAAAACGAGTTAAAAAAATGGGATGCTACAGGGCCTTATTCCACCAGACCCAATGTTAAAAAAAATAATAGGCTCCTTATTAGAAAGCCCATCTGTGATTTGTTGGGCCCCATGCATTCTTGGCCCACTTTGCAAGGAGGGTGGTGCAGCTGAGGTAACCAAGGTATCAAGGTCAATGTCAGCATTCCCTGTCAAACAAAGCAACAAAACGAGTTGTTGAGACCACTAGAAAAAACAAAAGTTTTGAGTAAAGCAACTTTCGAGAATTTGAGTGGAACTGGCTACAATTTGACATGAAAGCATATAGTTTATGACTGATGATGAGAAAACTATGTACCCAATCAGGTTACTTATAAAGTAATTACAGAAAATATCACATGTTAAAATTCACTAATGGTAATATGGTACTATAATTTTTCATTAAGAGTAAAATGAAAATGGCATAAATTGTTTTTATATGTGTAAATTGACATTCTTTAGAATAAACTAAAAAGAAAAATATGCCGCATAAATTAGGACAGAGAAAGTATAGACTATATATATATATGTGTGTGTGTTGTCTTATGGCAGAGCATACTGAAGCAAGTGGTGTCCTTCAACATCGGTTCGTCACAAAATGTTACTAATATAGAGAGTACAGTACCGTATTGGTAGCAGAGTTATTAGAGATTGAAAGGGCACGTACCATCATTTGGAAAACGGAGGCAAAAGAAATAGTCCAAAATCGACCAATATATGCATCGGAAATGAAGGCACCAAGAACAAGTAAGAAATTTACAAATCCAAAGAATATATTAAGAACATTGGTAGCAGAGACTTGTTCCACATGAAACACTGTTGTCAAAAACTGGATGAAGTTTGCCGTTAGCCCTACTGATGCTAGCCTCTCAAATGTATCATTCCCTGCAAGAAATATTTGAAAGTTACGTTGAAGTTGTGTTGGTATTAGATCGCCACTACCGATGTTTGTGATGACGAAAGATATTTGTAAGTATTAGATGAAATGGTCAAAATATATGCAAGTTGACCCGAACACCAGTGTTATATAAAAATAAAAAGACAGGAGCTTTTGAAAGGGAAAGGAAAAATGACCTAGAACATAAGGCATAGCCCTCCATCCACCAAGCTTTCTCGTGCTTGTTTGGGACAGAGAATCATTGCCGGAGCTTTGTTTTTCCTCGTCGTTGAAACCTTTTTTAAGCTTATTATAATTATTACCCTTACTACAACAAGCAAGCCAAGAAGCATTCATCTGTTTTTTCTTATAATGTTATATCTTTCTTTCCTTTTTATGTTTTCCTAGGAGTTTAACACTACAATTTCTTCATTCAAATGACTACTTCATCTTAGTATTTATCGACGAATTTGATCATACAATTACATGCATTATTGTGAGAATTCAAAGGCGTGTATGGTTTTGGACATGCACGGGGAAGGTACAAACATAGAGAGGTATGTTGTGCGAATGATTGTCTACTGGCTTACGTATATTCTTTGTTTTTCACCATATGTCCGTATCTATATTATTGGTCCGCGATTAAATTCGATGGGCACCGTAAAGTGCTATCTAACAATGACGATTCCATATATACCCAGAATTCAAATATGAGACTTCTGGTTAACGATGACGGGTTACTTACTATACTCCATATTCATTATGATGTCATAGTCTATCATCTGTAGACTGTAGCTCAATGAGATCAATCACTACTTCAGCTAAATATGAGTAAATAGTCTATCAATGAAGATATATGTCCATAATAATAACAGCCACTACTTCAATATATAGTACTGCTAAAGATATGAGACTTTGTTCTTATTCGTCCTCGCGACCTCACATAACCATGACCATCAGACACAGCGTCGCCGATATTTACTGCCATTTGAATTTAATGTTAAAATTTCAAAAAATTTAAGTAACTTAAGTTATATATATATCAACATATACAATTAAATCTCTCTATAACGATGTTGTTTATCTAGATTTTTTTTTATTACTATAGCGAAATATTGTTAATTACATAGAACATATAATAGTATCATAACATGAAAAAGTGATTTCAAGCAAAACTTGGCCATTATAATCAAATATTATTATAGAGGATGACTGTTATAGAGACGTTTGAACGTACTATTATTGTAGTTTGACAAGTTGTGGCATGTTACCTACTATCTTTTATTAGACTATCTGCTAGTACTTAACTGATGTGTATAATTAAATTAAAGTAAGCGACATGCATATTTTAAGTGGTTAACTTATCTACATAATAAGCGCTAGAAAAACACGCAATAGAAGATTTTTCAAAATGTGAGCCGAAAGTATATAAAATGTTCCTTTTTATATACTTCCGGCTCACAATTGGAACAAACCGTAATTCGAATATCTAAATAAAGTTTACTAAATAAGTTTATGGGGGCATTTGGTTGTATGTTATATTTTATTTTTCTTCTAAATCTTTATTACATCAAGGGATTAGGGATAAGAAATGTGAATCTGAGAATAATTGACATTTATTGTGTAAAAAATATATCAGTACCATGGTTTGTTTTTGCACATTTTGGTGCTATAAAAAGGATAAATCATGTGTCACGCATGCACGCAAATTTAGAATTTAAAGTTTATGAGTAGAATTTTAAATTAATATTACAATAACAATTAGGTGTATATAGTCGAATAGATATTTAGTGAGTTTTTTGACACACATGCATGTCGAATAGATATTTAGTGAGTTTTTTAACACACATGCATATATACACGACAAGAATAAAAATTACTAAATTTACGTGAACCTGTAACCATGCCTCTACCTCCCCTGATTACACGAGACCAAAAAGCTAGCTCATTTAACCTTGGTTCTACAGAATGAATCGGAAGAGTTGCTCACATGACAAACACAGAGAAACAAAATGTCACTTTTACGATGAATTCAACATTATTGGTCAACATTCTATTATCGTACGTTTCCGATATAATCATTTGAGGATTGATGATAATACTTCAAAATCTTACCACCATTGCTTCTTGATTTTTTAAAAAACTGGCAAAAAGGTTTCTATTTTTGGGCCCAAACATTTTGGATCATCCCTTGATCGTGCAATTCAAGTATACAAAACGAACCAATTATGCAAACCAGCTAGCATATGTGTTCAATGGATGGCATATTAATTGTTTAATGACAATGACCTCATCCAAGAAGGACCAAACTCCTTAATGGTCCACTTTACATTTACTTCATTCATAATAATTGTTCAATGGATGGCATGAAGTCAGATATTCTCAAGATGAAGATAGTGGATTGAATACTGATCATTCCCTCCGTCCAATTTATGTGAATTTTAGCGTTGAACCTAATATAAGTTTGAAAATATGGGCTCCTATCTAGTATTTATTACAATTTCAATAAATTTTTATACATAAAGTTATGTCGAAAGTACTGAGTCCGGTACAAATACATTGGATCCCCGTCGTTAGTCAACTCCAAAAAGAAACAACTTCTATACTTTGTAATAATTTAATTGTCTCTTTTACCCTTAATAAAACTATTTATAGTCACATAAATATTCATATAACTTATTTTAGACCACACACTTTAATAAATTATTCTTTTCTTACATTTCGTCCCCAATCAACGGCATCACATAAATTAGGACGGAAAAAGTATTAAGTTAAATTACATCGCACGCATGTCTAGTATCCCATAATGTCATTGATGTTTTATGATATATCCCACGTATTGAGGCACGCCAGTCTAGGCTAAGAGGAGTGTAGATATCATGATTGGAATTAGTGGTATCAAATGGACAACTTGGCTGGATTTGGGCGGGTTGAACAAAAAGGGATTGATTTTCAACCGCTTATATTTTATGTCAGTAAAATATGGGTTGGGATGATAAATGAGTGGGTTGATTATGAGTTAGCCCATATTTTATAAATGTAATATTATTTCAAGTGTAATATTTATAATCTTCTTCTTTTGTGACATTTAATTTATTCTAAATATTGAGTTTTCTTATATTTCGTAGTAGGAAAATAGTTAGTTAATATTCTAATTTGATTTAATTATACAAGAAAATAAAAGAAAAGGGCAAAAAGAAGCAAAAGAGGAGAACCAATGAATCTATGCCTGGCAAAGATTCTTCCTCCATAGCAAACAAACTCTCATTTTCCCATTCGACTTATGCACATCTCACGTGAATTCCATTCCCAAATGAATCATTTGAAATGAAAAACATAGCCGGACAGATATTATACTTTTCATGTAGACAGTTAAAATTATTTTATATTTAAAATTGTTTTATATACTCTTTTTGTCTCAGTTCATGTGATACAGTTTGGATTTCTTTATTTTGACCATGAATTCGGACATACGATCTTGAAGTTTTTTGAAAAATAATTTACATATTTAGAAACTACTCCCTCAGTCCCAATTTGAGTATCTTACTTCTCTTTTTGGCTTGTCCCAAAAAGAGTATCTCTTTTTATATTTAATAAGTTAACAATTCAAACATTCTACATGGCAAGTTTATAGTCACAAGATTCAAAGGGCATTTTAGTACATTATACACATTTTTAATTTAGGACCACACAAGATTTTAAAGCCTCCTTTATTTCTTAAACTCTTTGCATAGTCAGACTAGAACACTTAAATTGAGATGGAGAGAGTACACAAAAATTACTATAAGTCAAAATAATTAATAATTTGAAATATTTAAAAGTCATACGAATAAGTCGCTGTCAAAGATTTTCTTGTATATATATATATATATATATATATATATATATATATATATATATATAGAGAGAGAGAGAGAGAGAGAGAGAGAGAGAGGAGATGTTGAATCCCTTTAACTTCTTCGTATTTGTTTACTTTTTCATATTTTGAACTAACTTAGATAAAAATTGTGGCTTCGCCACTGTGTGAGCTCCATCTCTCCGCCCTCAAAATACTTATTAACTCATAGGTCACACACATTTCACACACGATATACGCAGTTTTCTTCTTCGTATAACACTTGACTGTTGGTGATTATACCACAAATTATTACAGTTGAAAATTAAAATAAACAAAATGAAGAAAAATAAATAAATATTCTTCAGGCTGAGGCGCGGATATCTCGCTCTCTTTAAGGAGATTCAAGTCCACTGCGGCATAATCTTCACCGGTCCAGCAATATAACTCTGACTTGTCTCCTCCAGGATATAACAGCCTGTCAACGTCGTGTGACTCAATCAACTCCGGACTAATTGAAGAGTTCAAAGTTCCACCATAAGAACATCTTCCTTCAACATAAAATTACTCTGTTTTATCCTCACTTTTTCAAGAACTCTCCAATATTTTTCTTACACACCACAAATTAAGGATAACTAACTATTTATTTATAGGTAAAAAGATCATCCTTGAATTGAATAGAATGATAAGTGGATGAGAGGGGTTTTACAAAATATTGGAGGATAATGAGTAGAAGTTAAAAGAGTTACGGTAAAAAATAATGGACAAATTCTTACCACCAACAATGTGGTTAAAGGGAGCTTTAAGGCCACATTTCTGCGCGCCTTACGAACGTGGGCAATGAAGCACCAAAGACATCTTAATAAGGTAGCACTCTAATATATTATTTTATTATTAAAATGTTCACTCATAACCCAACAATTCCCCACTCATTTTAATATTACAATAAGAAAGTTATCATCAATTTAGTTGAAGGGAGACTATTATGCATAATAAAGGTATGTTTTGCATTAAACCTCCACTTAGTGAAATAACAATCTCTACTTCAGAGTCAGTAGTGTGCTTCGCATTAAACTATGGCTGTTTAAGAAAAATAAAGTATCACTGCTTACACATAATAGCCAAGGTGTTGACATAAACTTTATTAGCCAGCACATTACGGCTTTGTGCTATCTCGATTTTCATGAGTGCTTTTGACAACAAGCCCAATTCTCATAGGAAGCGGCCTACTTCCACACTCACATAGGTGAAATTCTGTCAAGGGTGCTCCTGTAACTTTAACACCCCACGCATACGAGCAACAGATTTTCATTAAGAGTTCATAGACCCAACCATCACAACTCATTACTGGAAAATGCACTCACACCATAAGGAGGGAATAAAATAAATATTTGTGCATTTCACAACAAGTCATTACATGATTCGTTTTTCCCATTGAACCTGGTTATAGGATCTCTAGTCCCAGGTTGGGTTCCCTCATATATGACTCATGAATTTTTTGGGCTTCAAGTTGAGTAGGACCAAGATAGAGTACTTGGAGTGCAAGTTCAGTGATATAGTGTATGAGGATGACGTAGAAGTGAAGCTTGGCACCCAAGTCATACAGAAGAAAGATAGTTTCAAGTACCTTGGGTCTATTATACAAGGAAATGGGGAGATTGATGATGATGTCACACACCGTATTGGTGTAGGGTGGATAAAATGGAGGCTTGCCTCCAGAGTGTTGTGTGACAAGAAGGTGCCACCAAAACTTAAAGGCAAGTTCTACAAAGTGGTTGTTAGAATAACTATGTTGTATGGGGCGGAGTGTTGGCCAGTCAAGAAATCTTATGTTCAGAAGATGAAAGTGGCAGAAATGAGAATGCTGCGATGGATGTGTGGGCACACTAGGAGCGATAGGATTGGGAATGAAGTCATCCGAGATAAGGTTGGAGTAGCCTCAGTGGAAGACAAGATGCGGGAAGCAAGGCTGAGATGGTTTGGGCATGTGATGCGGAGAGATGCAAATGCCCCAATGCGGAGGTGCCAGAGGCTAGCTAGCGACTGTTTCAGAAGAGATAGAGGTAGGCCGAAGAAGTATTGGGGAGAGGTGATTAGATAGGACATGGCGCATTTCCTGCTTACCGAGGACATGACCTTAGATAGAAGGGTATGAAGGACTCATATTAGGGTAGAAGGCTAGTATGTAGTCGCGTTTATCCTTTCTTACGAGTAGTTATATTGCTCTATAGTTTCTTGTCTCTTGATTTCTGCGAGTATCTGTTGGTCTATAATGGCTTGTTTACTTTCATTGTTTTCATTTTCATAATTGCTTTGATTTGTTTGCCTGTATCTGACCTTTCCTATGCCTTTTCTTGAGCCGAGGGTCTTCCGGAAACAGCCTCCTATCTAAGGTAGGGGTAAGGTGTCACGACCCAACCCCGTAGGCCGTGACTAGTGCCCGCGCTGGGCACTCGTACACACCTACTGACTATAATCAAACCATAGCTAGCATAACAAGAACTTATACATACAGAAAGGTGAAACGTCGCCCCAAAGCTGTCACATATATATATATATACATATCGCAGTCACAACTTTCAGCAGATGATATCGCACATAAGCCGGCACGGGGGGGACGCCCAGAACACAAATCACACAGACGTAACTATACAACAACTACCCACAACCCACACATATATGTCTACAGACCTCTAAGAGTAATAACAGAATCGTATGGCGGGACAGGGCCTCGCCGTACCCCTGAATAGACATATACATATATAACGGAAGAATCTGTACCAAAATATAGGCTCCGGATCAAGGGAGCGCTCCAAGATAGCTGAATGGAAATCCTAAGCTGGCGGATCACCAAAACGAGTATCTGTACCTGCGGGCATGAAACGCGGCCCCGAAGAAAAGGGGTCGGTGCGGAATATGATCGAGTATGCAAAGCATGAAATACGAAGACGGAGTTATAACCAAAGTAAGAAGTACAGAAAGTGAGCATAATAACCAGAATACCAAAATGCTTGCATTTTAAATACAAATCATGCATAAGAAGTACAGAAAACAAGTGTAATAACCAGAATGCCAAAATGCTTACTCTGGAAACACAAATCATGTATATCCGGCCCATTATGGGATTCGGCGGACGGAACATGGTCGCCACCCCGTCTTTGGCGCCATAACACATCATAATCCATAATATTGCATAACTCCGTAACACATCATACTCCAGAACACATCATACTCCGGAAAACACATCATACTCCAGAAAACACATCATACTCCATATATATATAACGTGTCCCGGCCCTACAACCAGGGACTCGGTGAATAATGCGGTGGAGTGAGCACGAAAACATGTCCTGGCCCGGGACTCAGTGAAAGAAGTAATAACAGCAAGCACGAGCAGAGTAGTGAGAAACCATATGCATATAAATCATCTTTTAGGACTCAATAGATAAGTAGACAAATCGGCGCTCGAGTATCAGAATAATAGTCACACTCAGTACTCTTTGAATATCATATGAACTATGTCAAATAACGTCTCGGGGATCATAAGCATGTATCAAACCAATGCGAGCCCGCCTATGAAAGTTACGGGCATTACACATTATAGAATCATCTACGAACATATCAAAGCAATCCGAGACCGTATATGAAAGTTAGGGACATTATTCATTACGAACTCTTTGTACGCAACATTTACTATCCAATCATACAAAGACTCAAGAGCAATAGCTCGACTATATTAAGAATACGGACATCAAGAAGTGAATAAGAATCGTAGACATGCTCGGATCTTAAGAATAGAGTTACCCCAAGACTCGTATCATATCTCACTTACATCTAAGACATGTCAAAAGAAAGAAAGGTTAGGCTTTACATACCTCGTCCGCTTCCTAAGCTAATCCGAACTTAAGCCTCGGGCTTCTCAAAATCTACAACAACGTCATTAGATGCTAAACATTAGTCATAGGTACTTAGGAATTCAATCTCAAGCTATCACTTTATTTACAGAAATTCGGGCAGCATTTCCCACAGAATTCAACAACCCGAGAATTCAACTCGGCCAAATCATCAACAACAATACCAACAACCATACTAACAACATCCACAATTAATTCAAAACGCATTCTAACGTTAGTAACTCTTTTCTACATAATTCGATAACATTTCATTTACATTCAAATCAACCACATACAATCAAGCCAACACCAATGCTCACACATTCAAGTACTAATCCGAAACCATTCAAACAAGACTCAAGAACACTTCAACCAACCCACACGATATTCAGAACAGCCCAACCAATATGCAACATAACCCGAAGCCTTCCAATTCTAATAGGAACAATAACAACACATTTCTTTCTTCCAAATTCATGAACTACACCAACAATCCACACGTTAACAACATCATTCTCATAAATACAAGAAACTATATTGAAATCACATTGGCTTCTAAAACAGCCCACAAACGTTTACAACTTCAACTTGAATCATTAACCTTATTATCATCATAGAATCCACAACAACAAAAACCAAAGATACTAAGTAAAATCAATTCGCCATATCCTACCAAAAACAGCCCCTACGGCCACAACCCAACACACATGATTTCATGAATTTCATTCATTTCTACACACTACAACACGTCCAAACCATCCACAACACATGTAAAAGAAGACTAAACCTTACCTTTTCCACTTAGTTCTTCAACTTGGCTAGGGTTTGAGAATTGCAAGAACAAATGCTTTGCTTGCTCCAACAACTACTTCACCTTAATAAGGACCTTCCAATTGGTTGAAAAGCTGGAAGAAAATTATTTTTTTGATCACTTCTCATGGACCTCAAATTCGGCCAGCCATGGCCGAATATAGCTCTCTCTTTTTCTCCAAGTTTCTCCAAGCTTCTAAGTTGAAAGATGATGAATATTATGTCTTGCTTGTCATCACTTGTCCACATATATAATTCATCCAAGTGGACTATGCCCCACACATGGCTTGGATCAGTCAAATTTGGCCAACCATGGGTGGTACCCCACACCATACACACGGCCACATGGCCTTTTTTTGAAATATTATTTTCACTTCTAGCCCCTAATTTCCCTTAATATTCCATACCAATAAAATTATAAGCAACTTGTGCCTTAAAACAAAATCGGAAAATAGCCTTGCCCTTAACTTATCACAGTTAGCTCGGAATATCCCAATGTATAAAATACAGGATATAACATCCTCCCCCCCTTTAGAACATTCGTCCTCGAATGTTAAACTAGTCCTAAAGGGTCTTATAAGCATTTCGGGGGAGTCTCTTTTATAGCTATCATATACAGTTCATTCATCAATTAACATAACCAATTAAGGAGTTTAGATTACCTGTAGGCATAGGAAATAAGTAGGGATACTTATTCTTCATCTCCTCTTCAGCTTCCCAGGTTATCTCCTCCCTGCTATTGTTTTGCCACAATACCTTAACGGAAGCCACATCTTTAGTACGCAACTTTCTCACCTGACGATCCAATATGGCTATAGGTTGCTCCTCGTAGGATAACTTCTCTGTCACCTGGATATCATCTATGGGAAATACCCTGGAAGGATCACCTACATATTTGCGAAGCATTGACACGTGGACGACTGGGTACACTACCTCCAAATCAGGTGGTAGGTCTAATTCATAAGCAACCTTGCCTACCTTACGGACGATCTGGTAAGGTCCAATATACCTCGGACTGAGTTTCCCCTACTTGCCGAATCTCGTAACACCCTTCATGGGTGACACTTCTGAAATACCCAATCGCCGATCTGGAACTCTAAGTGTCGACGTCAATTATCTGCATATGACTTCTGTCAGCTCTGAGCTGCTAATAACCATTTCTGAATGAGTTTCACCTTATCAACTGCTTGTTGAATCATATCTGGGCCAATAGCCTTTCATGAAATCATACAGCGCCCTCTGGATGCTAGAATGGTAGCTATTGTTATAGGCGAACTCATCAAGTAAAAAAAATGATCGCCCTAACTACCTCTGTTGGATATAATAGATGTGGGAACTCCGTGAAGTCTTACTATCTCCTTAATATATAACCTTGCATAGTCTTCAGCTGAATAAGTAGTTCTGACTGGGAGAAAATGGGCTGATTTTGTCAGCCTATTTACAATAACCCATGTGGAATCATACTTTCGCGGAGCGCGAGGTAAACCTGTAATGAAGTCCATATTCATTGCTTTCCACTTCCAAGTCGAAATCTCCATTTCCTGTAACAATCCACCAGGCTTCTGATGTTCGTTCTTAACCTGTTGGCAATTTGGGCACTGAGCAACAAACTCTGCTATGTCCCTCTTCATATCATCCCACCAGTACAAGCATCTGAGGTCATGATACATCTTTGTTGATCCCGGATGAACAGAATAATGGGCATAATGTGCCTCTCCCATAACCTATCGCCGCAGCCCTGCCATTCCAGGTACACATAATCTGCTCCTATGTAGTATTACTCCATCGGATGTAATCTCGAATGGGTCTCCTCCCTTCCAAGGGCTGTATCCTTATATCGTGCCAGAACGGGGTCCTCATATTGGCGTCGCTTTACTTCTTCCATAATAGGGGATTCAGCAACCTCTCGGACACCCCCATATCTCCAGAATCAGCCAGACGGACTCCAGAATTAGCTAGTTGATCACGAACTATTTCTTTCCTTTCTGGCTGCACGTCCGTCCAGCTGCCTATAGACTTACGGCCGCGTGCATCTGCTACAACGTTGGCTTTCCCAGGATGATATAAAATATCAACATCATAGTCTTTCAGCATCTCTAGCCACCTCCTCTGTCGCAAATTCAGCTCCTTCTGCTTAAAGGTATACTGGAGGCTTTTGTGATCCGTATAAATATCAACATGAACGCCGTATAGATAGTGTTCCATATCTTCAAAGCATGAACTACCGCTGCTAGCTCCAGATCATGAGCAGGATAATTTCTTTCGTGCTTTCTGAGTTGCCGGGAGGCATAAGCTATAACTCTGCCATGCTGCCTCAATACACAACTTAACCCAACACCGGAAGCATCACAATAAATGACATAATCATCCGGTCCCTCAGGAAGAGTCAGAACTGGAGCTGTAGTCAACTTTTCTTTCAGCAACTGAAAGCTTCGTTCATAAGCTTCGGTCCACTGGAACTTAGTTGCCTTCTGAGTTAGCCTCGTTAAAGGCGCTGCAATCGAAGCAAACTTCTCCACAAATCTCCTGTAATATCCTGCTAATCCCAGAAAACTACGTACCTCATTAGGTGTCATAGGTCTAGGCCAATCCTTTACGGCCTCAATCTTTCTGTGTATCCACCCGAATGCCATCAGCTCCAATGATATGTCCCAAGAATGTTACTGAAGTCAACCAAAATTTACATTTAGAGAACTTAGCATACAATTTCTAGTGCCGGAGCACCCAAGTCCGTCTCGTGTGATCGTATGCTCTCTTTCCGATCGTGAATAAACCAGGACATCATCAATAAATACAATCACGAACATATCCAGGAACGGCTTGAATACTCGATTCATCAAATTCACAAACACTGCCGGAGCATTAGTCAGCCCAAAAGACATTACCCTAAGCTCACAGTGCCCATATCGGGTCCTAAATGCAGTCTTTGGAATATTTGCCTCTCTTGCTTTGGTGATGCTTCGACGTGTGTCTATCTTCGAGAAACACTTAGCACCCTGCAACTGGTCAAATAAATCATCAATCTTGGGGAGGGGATATTTATTCTTTATGGTCACTTATTCAGCTGCCTATAATTAATACACATTCACAGTGAGATATTACTTTGAACGTGCAAATCTGCTCTATTCTTAAATCATCTTTTCGAAAAATTTCTCTATATCCGAGGCCACTATACCAAGACGGCTACCCACTTGTCTCTTTATAAATATATCTTTCGAGAGTTGGAAATCTCTCCGCACCGTTGTAGGGCTTAATCGTTCTTTCTCTTGCTTCGCATTCCTCGTAGTGGTCACTATCCTTTAATCTCACTTGTCGAAGCCTGTTCTTCCAACCCCACACATCCCTCTTTTGTCCCATGCTACCACACTCTATCCCTCTCACACGCCTACCTTCAAATTTTATCCAAATAGTCCCGTGCTTTGCCCGTCGTCTCTCTTGGAGGCTTTACTCTTTAATGTTTTTTACTCTTTCGCTTTTTCCGACATTTTGGTCACCTTACCTTCCATCTACTCACTTTCTTTCTTTTTCAAATATCATTGTATTAGAACTCTCCAAGCTTAACCTGTAGTGAAAACAGCATCAGCTTGCCTTCCATATGCCGCAACGTTAGTTGCCAGAATACATGTATCAGCTGATGTAGCCATGTAGGGGATATCATGTGCATACCTATATATATATATGATTACTACTATCTTGCTTACAAAATATTTTCGAATGCTATTCAACTTACCCTGCTTCTAGAGCTGTGATGCACCTTCTTTCTCTTCACGGGTTCAGTCTGCCTCGTCCTATGTGACCTCTTAAGGTTTCCGCCGACTCTGTATACTCTAATTTCTCTTAGGCTACTCTCGCTTCCCATTTGTCTCTCCTGTGTCCGACCTTACAGGACTTTTAGTACACTTCCCAGGGGGTCACCCATCCTAAAATTTCTCTCACTCAAAGACGCCTTAACCTTGGAACCTCGATGAAATACGATGCTTTAATGCTAGTATGATAGCGTTAGCCTCACCGCATGACCTTCATCACATAATCTGGAGTAAATTGAAGTCTTAACAGATTTCAAAACGTTCTCATAACACGTCCCCTTCCGAATTAGAAAGGGTCTCTTACTCTTCTGACTCCACAATTACTATTTTAGCCCTTTTTCAATCCTCAATATTCACTTTTCACCTATGAATATGACTACTTTCCGTCCTAGACTTCCAGATTCCCAATGGTAATGAACACACCTTAATCGACGTTACTTATAAATACTTGGTTATCGCCTTTGTATTTCTGCTTGCCGCTATTAAGTAACAATCATACAGCAAATACACACACATAGAAAATTCTAATAAGGACTCATATACCTGTAGTCGATCGGTCTCTAGTCCGATCCGGTGACTATGGGTGCGAAGTGCTCCTCATCGTCGTCTACTCGCCACCTCGGCCGACTCCCCGTCGTCTCCTCCCTCATCGGGAGCCCAAGGGGTATAGAGGACCGGGCACCTCGGTTTACCGACGGTCGTGAGGCGGGGCCAGGGAGTAATCCGTAACACTCACCGAGAAGGTCTGGTCTAACGTAGTGCTCCACCATAGGAGCAAATGGTGCAATCTCGGGAATCTCCTCCCCCGGTGTCCCAGCCGAATACTCAGACAGGTCTGCATCATAGCTATCCTCTGGGTGGTCCTCCTCCCTGGGAGTCAAGAACTTCGGAGGAATCGTCGCGGGGTCCTCCGAGGGATTAGTCTCAATAGAATCAACCGAGGCTCCTCCCCGCCGGGTCCCGAGCTCGGGGTCCCGGAGAGGACTTACCCCCCAGGGCCTTCTTAGCACCCCCACCATCCGAGCCGGGGTTCCTTGTCTCCTCGTCGGTCGTACCCTGGGGAAGGTGTCGAAGCGATCTTTCCTAGACTCGGCTCTATCGCACGATCTAAGACAAAAGAAGGGTCACCGATTCCTAAATGCCTTGTGACCTCCGTTTATAAATGTGGCCGTCTTCACACCCATAAACAAGACTCGCCGGACACGGTTCGTAGATCCCAGGACGAATGTACCGATACCACTTTTGTCACGATCCAACCCCGTAGGCCGTGACTAGTGCCCGCGCTGGGCACTCGTACACACCTACTGACTATAATCAAACCATAGCTAGCATAACAAGAACTTATACATACAGAAAGGTGAAACGTCGCCCCAAAGCTGTCACACATATATATATATATATATATATATACATATCGCGATCCAACTTTTGAGATGATATCGCACATGGCGCACGGCTTTCATGTATGAGGGACGCCCGCACACAAATCACACGATACGTAACTATACAACAACTACCCACAACCCACACATATATGTCTACAGACCTCTAAGAGTAATAACAGAATCGTATGGCGGGACAGGGCCTCGCCGTACCCCTAAATAGACATATACATATATAACGGAAGAATCTGTACCAAAATATAGGCTCCGGATCGGGCGGAGCGCTCCAAGATATTTGAATGGAAATCCTAAGCGGCGGATCACCAAAACGAGTATCCTGTACTCGGACGCATGAAACGCGACCCCGAAGAAAAGGGGGTCGACGAATATGTACTGAGTATGCAAAGCATGAAATACAGAAGACGGAGTTATAACCAAAGTAAGAAGTACAGAAAGTGAGCATAATAACCAGAATACCAAAATGCTTGCATTTTAAATACAAATCATGCATAAGAAGTACAGAAAACAAGTGTAATAACCAGAATGCCAAAATGCTTACTCTGGAAACACAAATCATGTATATCCGGCCCATTATGGGACTCGGCGGACGGAACATGGTCACCACCCCGTCTTTGGCGCCATAACACATCATACTCCAGAATATTGCATAACTCCGAAACACATCATACTCCAGAACACATCATACTCCGGAAAACACATCATACTCCAGAAAACACATCATACTCCAGAAACACATCATACTCCATATATATATATATATAACGTGTCCCGGCCCTCTAATGAGGGACTCGGTGAATAATGCAGTGGAGCTGAGCACGAAAACATGTCCTGGCCCGGGACTCAGTGAAAGAAGTAATAATAGCAAGCACGAGCAGAGTAGTGAGAAACCATATGCATATAAATCATCTTTTAGGACTCAATAGATAAGTAGACAAATCGACGCTCGAGTATCAGAATAATAGTCACACTCAGTACTCTTTGAATATCATATGAACTATGTCAAATAACGTCTCGGGGATCATAAGCATGTATCAAACCAATCTGAGCCCGCCTATGAAAGTTACGGGCATTACACATTATAGAATCATCTACGAACATATCAAAGCAATCCGAGACCGTATATGAAAGTTAGGGACATTATTCATTACAGAACTCTTTATGCAACATTTACTATCCAATCATACAAAGACTCAAGAGCAATAGCTCAACTATATTAAGAATATGGACATCAAGAAGTGAATAAGAATCGTAGACATGCTCGGATCTTAAGAATAGAGTTACCCCAAAACTCGTATCATATCTCACTTACATCTAAGACATGCCAAAAGAAAGAAAGGTTAGGCTTTACATACCTCGTCCCGCTTCCTAAGCTAATCGAACTTAAGCCTCTAAGCTTCTCAAAATCTACAACAACGTCATTAGATGCTAAACATTAGTCATAGGTACTTAGGAATTCAATCTCAAGCTATCACTTTATTTACAGAAATTCGGGCAGCATTTCCCCTGTAAATTCAACAACCCCGAGAATTCAACTCGGCCAAATCATCAACAACAATACCAACAACCATACTAACAACATCCACAATTAATTCAAAACGCATTCTAACGTTAGTAACTCTTTTCTACATAATTCGACAACATTTCATTTACATTCAAATCAACCACATACAATCAAGCCAACACCAAGACTCAAGAACACTTCAACCAACCCACACGATATTCAAAACAGCCCAACCAATATGCAACATAACCCGAAGCCTTCCAATTCCAATAGGAACAATAACAACACATTTCTTTCTTCCAAATTCATGAACTACACCAACAATCCACACGTTAACAACATCATTCTCATAAATACAAGAAACTATATTGAAATCACATTGGCTTCTAAAACATCCCACAAACGTTTACAACTTCAACTTGAATCATTAACCTTATTATCATCATAGAATCCACAACAACAACAACCAAAGATACTAAGTAAAATCAATTCGCCATATCCTACCAAAAACAGCCCCTACGGCCACAACCCAACACACATGATTTCATGAATTTCATTCATTTCTACATACTACAACACGTCCAAACCATCCACAACACATGTAAAAGAAGACTAAACCTTACTTTTTCCACTTAGTTCTTCAACTTGGCTAGGGTTTGAGAATTGCAAGAATAAATGCTTTGCTTGCTCCAACAACTACTTCACGTTAATAAGGACCTTCCAATTGGTTGAAAAGCTGGAAGAAAATTATTTTTTTGATCACTTCTCATGGACCTCAAATTCGGCCAGCACGGCCGAATATAGCCTCTTTTCTCCAAGTTTCTCCAAGCTTCTAAGTTGAAAGATGATGAATATTATGTCTTGCTTGTCATCACTTGTCCACATATATAATTCATCCAAGTGGACTATGCCCCACACATGGCTTGGATCAATCAAATTTGGCCAACCATGGGTGGTACCCCACACCATACACAGGACACATGGCCTTTTTTTGAAATATTATTTTCACTTCTAGCCCCTAATTTCCCTTAATATTCCATACCAATAAAATTATAAGCAACTTGTGCCTTAAAACAAAATCGAAAAATAGCCTTGCCCTTAACTTATCGCAGTTAGCTCGGAATATCCCAATGTACAAAATACGGGATATAACATAAGGTCTACGTACACTCTACCCTCCCCAGACCCCACGTTGTGGGATTCACTGGGTATGTTGTTGTTGTTGTTGAATTTTTTGGGCTTCAATCCCATCCCCCCCGATGTGCTTCAGACCCTTTTTCTACCTAAGGCCTTAGTTCGCGAATCTGCAAGATTATCACAAGATTTGACATTATCAACGTTAATGGTACCACTTGTCAAAATGATCTCAAATAAAATATTTTTCTCCTCATGGGTCTGGATTTACCGTTATAATAATGGTTTTGTACTTACCAATAATATTGGTGCTATCACGATGAATTAAAGTAGAAGGAATTGATTTTTCAAAGTAAGACATTTGAAATAATAAATTTCTCAACCAATTATCTTCTTATCTTGTTGAAGTTGACGCAAAATTCAGCCTCCATGGTAGAGTTAGCAATAATAAATTTTTTTCAAATAGCACCAAGTTTTCCCATTTGCATCAAAAAATCTTTGAGTACAGAAGGATGTGTCTTTTTATTTATTTTTTATTTTATTTTTTTCATAAACAAGCCACAAATTTTCTTACCAAGTAAATATATCTGGTTTGCTTGTACCTGCTAAGTACATCTATCGCATACGCAATATCAAGCCAAGTGCAGTCAGTCACATATTTTCATATTTAGGCTAGCATACTCCTTTTTGATTTATCACAGTTTTTCACTTTGAATTGGAAATAAATAAACACTTAATCAAAAGGAATTGCAACACATGTACAATCCACAAAATTTTCTCAACATAATGTGACTGGTTAAAAAAAGTTTTATCACATGTTTTTTATATTTTCCATTTCAAGAATGAAATTTGCCTCACTCAAATTTCTCACGTCAAAATGGTTGCTACACATATTTTAAGTTTAATTTAAGGGAGAAGTATTCAAAACACACTCCAACTTTGGCCAAAATTGCTATAACACACTCCAACTTTGCGGGAGTCCTATGACCCCTGGACTATTTTTTTGTGTATTATTGAGGGTATTATTGGGTGACGTGGACAAAAAAGTGAGTCCCTCAATATTGGGTATTATTGAGTCTACGTCACCAATAATACCCTCAATAATACACAAAAAAATAGTCCAGGGGGGTCATAGGACTCCCGCAAAGTTGGAGTGTGTTATAGCAATTTCGGCCAAAGTTAGAGTGTGTTTTGAACACTTTTCCCTTAATTTAACAACATCAATGTTAGAGCAAAGATCAACAAATGATCAACCATTGAGGCAAAAATAACATGTGAATTTTTCCAGATCAATACATTTACTTGCCACACTTTTTAAAACATTCTCAAAGATGCAGAAATCACTTTTTGTGATAAATATTTTTCTCACTTCTTTAGCCCCCACTATTTTGAGAATTTAAATAACAATTTATACTCTTCAACATTAGTATCACTTTATTCATAAAAATATAAGGTAAAAAGTTTTTTACCTTTTCTCTGCTTGAATTGAGCAAGTAGGAAAAAAAATGAGATCTATTAGCGACGTTGAAGCGGAATGATGTTGACATCTCCTACCTTGATATCTGTGATTTTTTCAAACTTTAACAAAGATGAATCTCCTTAAAATTGTTCGTGAATATCTATTACAGTTCAAAATTACAATAAACAAAATGAAGAAAAATAAATAAATATTCTTCAGGCTGAGACGCGGATATCTCCCTCTCTTTAAGGTGATTCAAGCCCACTGCGGCATAATCTTCACCGGTCCAGCAGTATAACTCTGACTTGCCCCTTCCAGGATACAACAGCCCGTCAACGTCGTGTGACTCAATCAACTCCAAACTAGTTGAAGAGTCCAAAATTTCACCATAAGAACACCTTTCTTCAACATAAAATTACTCTTTTTATTCTCACTTTTCCAAGAACTCTCCAATATTTTTTTTACACACCACAAGTTAAAGATGATTAACTATTTATAGGTGAAAAGTTCATCCTTGAATTGAATTGAATGATAAGTGGATGAGTGGGGTAATCAATTTTGAGAATATGGAAGGATAATGAGTAGAAGTTACGAGAGTTACAATAAAAAATAATGGACAAATTCTTACCACCAACAATGTCGTTAAAGGGAACATTAAGGCCACATTTCTTTTAACCAAAAAAAAAAAAAAAAAGCCACATTTCTGCCTTATGAACGTGGGCAATGAAGCATCAAAGACATCTTAATAAGGTAGCACTCTAATATATTATTTTATTATTAAAATGTTCACTCATAACCCAACACTTGACTGATACGGAGGAAAGAGGAGCTTACTTAGACACTCACTGAATTTCTTAAATACGGATTTCATTTCCAATACACCAACTTTGAGTATCGTTGAGGTCCTTTTTAGGTCGCGTTGAGCTATTTCGCTTTCGTTATTTTCATTTTCATACTGCTTTAAATTACTTATTTTTATTTGACTTTTTTTTGCCATACTTTCTCTTGAGCCAAAGGTCTCTCGGAAACAGCCTCCTTACCTTGGAGGTAGAGGTAAGATCTCTATACAATTTACCCTCTTCAGACCCCGCAATGTGAGATTTCACTGGGTATGTTGTTGTTGTCGTTGATTACTAAAAATAATTGTCTTAAATTATTTGTCTTTTTAGAAGTTTGAGGAATAATTAATTTTATTTTCTTCATTTTACCCTTAGTAGAATTTTGTCATTAATGGAGATTTAATGCGGAGAGATTATAACTTAGACATAAATAAGGATAAAATAGTTAGGTCAAATAATCGTAATTAATATTTCTTAAGGGACGTATAAAACAAAATAAAAACGACAAATAATTTGATAGGGACTAGTATGTCTTACCAGCGTTGCATTCGGTCGACGTTCTCTGGTCAGACTTGAATAATCATTGTGAATGAAATAAATGTGAAGTGGACCACAGGATTTTGGTCCTTCTGGGATGCTGCAATTGTCGTGCGTCTCTACACATATGCTAGCTGGTTAACACTTGGCATATTTGGTTCGTCGTATACTTGAATTGCAAGATCAAGGGATTATCAAAATGTTTGGACTCAATAATGCAAAACCCCTTTTGCCACCTATAGGAAAAAATCAAGACACAAACAAGAGGTGGTAAGATTTTGAAGTATTACCACCGATACTCGAATGATTATATTGAAAACATACGATAATAGAATGTAGACCAACAATCGTTGAATTCATCGTAGAAGTGACATTCTGTTTCTCTGTGTTTGTCAAGTGAGCAACTCTTTTGATTCATTCTCTAGAACCATGGTTAGGTGAGCTTTTGGTCTTCTGCAATCCGGGGTGGAAAGGTAGAGGCTTGGTTATGGTTAAGTATTTATAGATATTTAACGGTGTACATAATTATTATTTGTTCCGTTTTAATTTATGTGATATAATTTGATTAGATACAAAGTTTACGAAAAAAATGAAGACTTTTGAAGCTTGTGTAAAATAAGCTATAAATATTTGTGTGGATCTAAATCATTTTATTAATTAAGGGCAAAAGAGGAAGTTTCAAGTTAAATTGTTTCTAAATATAGAAATGTATCATTATTTTTGGGAAAAAGAAAAGGGTATCACATAAATTGAGATCATGGAGTATTATAGTATAACTTGCGGTCGGTATATAAACTCATAAATTTTAAATCTGCCTCTACGTGACATGTACTGAGAAATTTCATACACAATAAATGTCAGTTATTCTCAGTCACATTTCCCATCCCTGAAAATGTAACAAAAATTAGAAGAAAAATAAAAGACAACATATAATCGGAAAACCCTTTAAATTTGTCAGTAAATTTTATTTAGACACTCGAATTATGATCTATTCTGATTGAGCACTTGACAATATGATAAAGTATTTTTATAAGATATTGCCGGCTCACTTTTTGGAAAAGCACTAACGAACAATCTAACAAAAAATAGTAAGCAACATGCGACAACATGTCAAACACAACAATAGTAGCATATGTTGATGTATATAAGTTTTAAATTATTTAAAGTTTTTAAAACCAAATTCAAATTGCAGTGGCGTCGCCTCATGGTGATGGTTATGGAAGGTCGCTCGGATCAGAGGCGGATTCAGGATTTAAATTCTAGGGGTTCAACCTTAAGATTTTTAATATTGAACCCATTATATATTTAAAGTTATAGGTTTATATCTACTATTTATTAGAATTTTAATAATTTTTTACACATAAATGTATACTCTGCATCGAAAGTTAACGATTCAATTGAACCCCATTTAGTATGCTAGACACGCCTCTGGCTCGGACGAGTAAGAACAAATTGTCTTTAGCAGTACTATATAGGGAGCATTAGTAATGGTTATTATTATTGTGGAAATATATCTTCATTGATAAACTGTTTACTCATATTTAGCTGTAGTGCCATTCTAACGGCAAAATGATTGAATGACAACCACTAATAACATATATTAAATATTTTTACACATTAAAAAAAAAAAAATTGTGGTCTAATATAAGCCATAATATTTGTGTGGCGGTAGATCATTTCATTAAGGGTAAAACGATCATTTTAAAGTTAATTATTACTAAATATAAAAATATCTCATTCTTTTAGGGGCTAACTAAAAGGAAAAGAGTGACACATAAATTGAGATGGAGGGAGTGTAGTTTTATCTAAGTAGGCGTTTGGACATGCGATTTCATGTCATGAGATGAAATCAGCGTTTAGACATGCTATTTATTTCACGAGATAAAATCCCAAATCATCCAAAAAGGCATGATTTGAGATTTCAAATTTTTAAATGTAAAACTTGACCCATAACTTTATATTTTGTAAAAAAAAAAGACCCATAAGTTGGTAGATATATGTATCAGTCATGTTTACCAACCATTTATATCAACTCTTAAAAGATCTACAAGTTGGCAATATATTTATAACAAATTTACTCTTACCAACCATGTGGGAGGATTATATTAAAGAGTAGTTACACTACAAGTCTACAATTCATGTTCAATTTTCCATTTTATTCATGAACTAAAGTTTGATTAATTGATGTTGTATTTTATAAAGGCTTTCTAGTAGCGTATTAATTTTGCTATGAACTATGACTTGCTTCTCATTTTGTAAGATTGTTTAAGAATTGGGAAAGTTTTGATAGTTTTCACAACTTATGGGGTTTTTATGTCTATAAGAAAAAATACAACTTAAGAAATTCAAATTGCATGTCCAAATATGATTTCATCTCATGGTTTTAAATCATGTCCAAACGGCTCCTAATATGCAACAGGTCTGTAAATAATTTCGAAGTAATTTTGGGTACTCTCTGGTCTCTTTGTCTCATTTTACATGCTTAATCATTTGATTGGACACGAAATTTAAGAAAATAAGATAACTTTTGAGTCTTATAATCTTAAATTAAAAATGTATATAATGATTAATGTGCTAGAATGCTCATTAAATTTTATGGTTTTAATATGTTATGTGGGATATTAAAATTGAAGAATTACCAAATATAGAAAGTAACATTATTCTTAAATTAGATTAAAAAGGAGCATATCAGTCTATTTTACTCAAAATACGTCAGTGGCACCAACAAGGATTGTGGTGTAGTAAGTACTATTTTATCTTTAACTAGAGTTTTTGGGTTCGAGCCCTAGATATGAAGTTGTTTTTGTTAGGAGCACTTTTTCACAAGTATACTTACAATTTTCTCACACGCGACATTTGCATTGATAGATCCTCGTTCTACCTTTTCATATGTGTCTCCATACTCTGCTACTTGTTTGGAGCGAGAACTTGATTTTAACTTTTAGTTGATCTTTATGTGGTCTCAGCTCCATTTGTGGTGTGTGTGTTGGGGGGTTGGGGGGGGGGGTATTGTGGTAGATTGAGTATCCGATTGTGAGGTTCCGCTTCAGAGTAGAGAGGACTTGATTGGTCTCATTGCTTCAGATGATTGTCTTTGACGTCATATTAAATAATTATGGAGTAGTAATTACTCTTGTATCATTAATTAGAGATTTTGAGCTCGAGCCCTGGATATGGAATCACCTTTATTAGATAGTGAATGTGATATTTTCGGGTGCGAACCGAATTTAGTCGAATTCCTGACACCGAATTGAAAAAAAAAAAAAAAAAAAAAGAGCACACGTAAGCCATAGTACACAATCATTCACTCAACATATCTCGCTATGTTGTACCTTCCCCATGTATGTCCAAAACCATATACGCCATTGAATTTAATTGTCTGATCAAAATAGTCTATAAATACTAAGATGAAGTAGTCAATTATTTAAAGAAGAAATTGGAGGGTTAAACTCCTAGGAAAACATAAAAAGAAAAGAAAGATATAATGATATAAGAACAATCAGATGACTACTTCTTGGCTTGCTTGTTTTACTAAGTGCTCTTTTCCTCTTTCTTCATGTAATGATAATAATAATAAGCTTGAAAATGGTAAGTACGACGACGAGGAAAAACAAAGCTGCGGCGCCAGTGATTCTCTGCCCAAAACAATCACTAGAAAGCCTGGTGGATGGAGAGCTATGCCTTATGTTATAGGTCATCTTTCTTTCCCTTTCAAAAGCTTCTATCTTTTTCTTTTTTTTGTAACTCTGATGCTCGGATCAATTTGCATGCAGACATCTCGATTATTTTATTAGGTATGTTGTCATGTCCAAACACAACGTCAACTTTTAAATATCCTTTTTTATAATTTACTTCAAATACTATGTATTTTCTTTCATATCTCAACTGAGTCATGTCCAAACGCTTACAAGTGTGTTGAAGAGGGTTATATTCTTGCAGGGAATGAGACATTTGAGAGATTAGCATCAATAGGGCTATTAAACTTCACACAGTTTTTATTAACAGTGTTTCATATGGACCAAGTGGCTGCTTCCAATGTTCTTAATATATGGTCTGGAGTTGCTAATTTCATACCATTGCTCGGTGCCTTCATTTCTGATGCATATATTGGTCGATTTTGGACTATTGCTTTTGGCTCCCTTTTCAAAATGATAGTACGTACACGTTTTTCGATCTCTAATAACTCCGCTACCATGATACCTTGATACTATATATTATACACAGTTATTAACATTTTGTGATGAAGCGATGTCGAATGTTGAATGAGACCGCTTGCTTCAGTATGCCTCCGCCATTAGACAACAAATATAGTTCATACTCGCTATGTCACAATCTACGTGGCGCACACTATTTCTTTTAGTTTATTTCCAAAGAATGTCACATATCTGTGTTTAAAAATAATTTAACTGTACCGTTCATTACGAGAAAAGAGGTTTTTCTCACCAACATTTAGTGGGAAATTTGTGTTATGAAACATGATTTTTCCATCTCATTCTCACCGAAATTTCACCGTGAAAATGCGTGGTGGGGAAAGCGAGGCTTTGAAATCTTGATAAACTTCCTAATTTTTAGCTTAAAAACACTATAATTTAGGCTTTTCCAACCGACATTCAGTGAGAATAACCACTCAACATTTTTCTGTGGGAAATAATGATTTTTTATCAGTGATTCTCATTTTAATATTAAAGAAATAATTATGCCATTGGTGAATTTAACATGTGATATTTTCTTGTCAAATTATAGCAATTTCACTCAAATCCTCGAAAGTTGCTTTAGTTCACTCAATTTTGACTTTGTTTAATGGTCTCAAAAGCTCTTTTTGTTGTTCATTTGGCAGGGAATGCTGACATTGACCATGATAGCTTGGTTACCTCAGCTACACCCTCCTTGCAAAGTGGGCCAAGCATGTAAAGGCAACAAATCACAGATGGGTTTTCTAGTAATGAGCCTTGGATTTTTGGCCATTGGCTCTGGTGGAATAAGTCCCTGTAGCATCCCATTTGGGGTGGACCAGTTTGATTCAACAACTAAGGAAGGAAGAAAAGGAATTGCTAGCTTCTTTAATTGGTATTACACTTCATTTACAGTTATTCTGATCATTGCACTTACTCTTGTGGTGTATATTCAAGATTCTGTGAGGTGGGTAATTGGATTTGGCATCCCTACTGTTCTCATATTCTTGTCTCTCATTTTATTTTTCATCGGGACGAAAGTGTATGTTTTTGTGAAGCCCGAAGGAAGTATTTTCACAAGCATCATTAAGGTCTTTGTCGCGACTCACAAAAAATGTACACTTAAGCTTCCAGATGAGTGTGAGAGTAACGGAATCTTTTATGATCCCCCGTTACCGGAAGGGTCCATAGTGAAGAAACTCCCTTTAACCGATAAATACAGGTAATGCATCATCTCTAATTTAATTTATTGGCTTGCATTTTATTTAACTGTTACTTAGATTCAGCCTTTCAAAGGTTATTGTACTTAAGTACTAGAATATTTTCATACAGGTTTTTGAATAAAGCAGCTATATTAATGGAGGGTGAAGTTAACATTGATGATACTTGTTCATAATTGGAGACTATGCAGTATACAACAAATAGAAGAAGTAAAATGTCTTCTCAAAATAATCCCAGTTTGGGCTACGGGGATAATTTGTTTAATAGCCATGGCACAACAAGGCACATTCACAATGTCACAAGCTCTAAAAATGGACCGTCATCTCGGCAGCAAATTTCAAATCCCACCCGGTTCCATCTTTGTTATATCATTGATCATCATTGGGATATGGCTGCCAATCTACGACCGACTAATCGTACCATCCGTCAGAAAAATCACCAGAATTGAAGGTGGGATCACATTGCTACAAAGAATTGGAATTGGTATGGTTTTCTCAATTTTGTCCATGATTGTAGCGGGTCTAATTGAGAAAGTGAGAAGGAATTCCTATTGTAATGCATAATAGTCCTGATGGAATTGCACCTATTACAGTTATGTGGTTAGCTCCACAACTAATACTTATGGGATTTGCTGAGGCTTTTTACAGTGTTGGTCAAATCGAGTTTTACAACAAGGAGTTTCCTCAGAATATGAGCAGTGTGGCTAATTTTCTGTTTTCTTGCACATTCGCTGGTGCGAGTTATTTAAGCATCATATTGGTGAACATATTGCATAAAACTACTGGAGGACATGGACATCCAGATTGGTTAACTAAAGATATTAATGCTGGTAGAGTTGACAATTTCTACTATGTTATTGCAATACTTGGAGTGTTGAATTTGTTCTACTTCATATATGTTGCTCGTCGATATCAGTACAAGAGTACTAGATTAGTAGTTGATGCCGGATTAAGTCTAATTCTGATGTTCATGAACTTCATGACATCAAGCCTTACGCAACTTGTGCTTAATTAGATGCATATTAGTGCATTTAGCTAGTTGATTAGTATATAGTACCTCGTTAATTATAGCCTATTGGATATGCTTAAGTTGACTTGTTGGAGAAGTCTAGAATGTTAAATAAGAGCCATGTATGAACTTGTAAAAATACGAGAATAACAGAGAAAAATCGATCTACTTAATGAAAAAAATATGATTTGTTTTTGACATACGTGGTTGCTTATTCATTTACTTATTCCATTTTCCTTATTGATTGTCTTGGTGATGGACTAACTCGAAAATGCTATCAAACTGTGAACAAACGGTTCCATAGAACATACTTAGAATCTTATTTACTATATGTTGTATGGGATCACGAGTTTGCATCTTAATATTCTTTTGTACATTTATTCTTGTAAATTGGATCCCGATTGTTTTTGTTCACTCAGTAAGTAGATTATCGAAATTTAATAAAGTCTAAAAGCTGAAAATGCAAGAACTCCTTGGGCCATAGGGCGATTGGACAAAAATATAGAAGAAGTAATGCTCATTAAAGTGGGCTATCATCTTCACACCTGTTAAAAGTGGTAGAAATGACCATGGGCCCTTTAAGAAATTACTTTCATTCATTTAAAGTTGGGCCATTTTCACTTTTATGCTTGTTTTGTTCTGGTCTTTAATTTTTAGGGAAAATAACTCATATATACGGTCCAAACATCTAGTTCGCAGCCGATGTAGCTCACTATGTTATCAGTGTATATAATGTATATGTTCTGTATAGCTCCATGACCCACGCATCTAGTTTGTAGCCGATGTAGCCCACTATATCATCGATATATTGATAATGTATCTGTTCTGTATAACTATATATAAACATAACATATACTCTGTATATATTGTATATGTTTTGTATAATCACATATAAACACGAAACTAACTCAAAATGTAATGTATAGATAATATATATATATATATATAAACATTACATATACTACAGTGCCAATTATGAATCCTAAGAAACTATGAAACAAAATGGTAGCAAAATCCATCATAAGAGCTCCGACAAAGAAGATCACCAAACACAACTCTTCGTAGCGGCTCACCAAGATTAACCATCATTCCCTAAATAGGATCTGAGATTTCTTAGAATTACAACCTAAAGAACGTTATAAAGCCTAGAAATAATTTTTAATCGAAGGATCTGGTGGAACTAGCTCGGAATATGCAATATTCATTTCCGTAATGCATTTTAGAATTTCACACAAACCTGGCATTTTTAGTATCAAAAAATCCCAAATAAATTACCTATTGGAGAAGAATTTAAAAATGAAAAAACAATAGAAAGCAAGCAAGAAATGGCATTGATAATGGATTGCACGGATAATAATTAAAAAGTTAGTCGAAATTTGGTAAGTTAGATCATCGAGAGGTATGGTTCATAATTATCTCTAATTCTACCTCTCAAAAAAAATAACTTTCGCGAGGCATGAGTCTATATTTTTGCATCCCCTACACCCTATGTAATAAGAAAAAAAAATTATATTTTGACATCATAATATCCCACAAATTATGGCCTATTCCCTAAAAAAACGTATGCTCCGCTAGACATACGTTTGATTTTGAAGGGCAAAAATTAAAGACCAGTCCATTTGATGGACAAACCGTGCAATTAAATGTTTAAAGTTAGTGCTATGACACCAACCAATACTTTTGAATGCATCAAATATTACTAGTAATAATAATTTATAGAAGAATAAATATTTAGATAGACCCTTAAAATTATAAGCAAAATTCAATTAGACATCTCAACTATCCTTGTAACCACATCTCTAGTCTACATAAACAGATTTCGTATACACCTTGATTTGACCTGTATTATAGCAATGCTGCACAGATATAATAGTATTTTCTCTGTTTTTTATAAAATAAATGAAAAAGATAAAAAAATCCTACATAAATATAATATATATTCTGTTTCTTATAAAATAAATGAAAATCTTATAAAGAACGACGTTCATCCAGCTAAGTAATTTAAGATAATTTGAAGTAGAACAATAAATAAGTAAAGTAAAATAAAAATTAGAAACTTCTTACATAATAAAATATAATTATTTAAAAAAAGAATGCATATATTTAAAGTGCAAGAAAGTTATTTCTTTTTATTGTAATATCTTCTTTAGTAATTTATCTTCAATTTCTATTTAAAGTTCTAAAAGATATATATTCTTAAAAAAAAAAATTATTCTCTTATTATTATCCTCTTATTTTTAGTCAAAGGCGTGTAAAAAGTTTCAATAAAAAAAAGTTTATTCGCTTTCTAAATTTCATAAAATAAATATGGAGGAAATTTTTGTTTGTAATTTTCATTTTATTAGTAACTATATTTTAATGTACTTAGTTGCATATATACCTCATCTTTTTATAATACTAAACCCTTAACACCTCTTATAAAGAAAATTTATTTAAGGTAATATTTGTGAAGGATTTTTATAGTTCAGGAAGACAGGAACTGTAAGTATTTATTTTTAATATATAAAAAAAATATTTATAAGTAAAACATATTGCATGAGCGTTTATTATAATTTACCTATTATATTAGGCAAAATTTTACATTGAAATTAATTATGCCTAAGATATATAATCAAGCGAACGACCCTTTAATGAATAAAAAGGCTTTCCATTTTGGCAGACCCAATACCAGTACTAGACACCGAATTGGAAGCCACTTAAGGCAAAAAGTAAGATCCGATCCAATACCAGTCAAACCTGAGATCCGATCCAATACCAGTCAAACCTGGATCATCCATTTTCCTAATAAATACTTCCTCCGTCCCAATTTAAGTGTCTTACTTTGACTGGGCACAAAGTTTAAGGAATAGAAAGAGATTTTGAATATTGTGATCATAAATTAAAAATGTGTGTAATGTACTAAAGTATTCTATGAATCTTGTGATTTTAAACTTGTCGTATAGAATGTTTGAATTGTTAACTTACTAAGTATAGAAAGAAGCACTCATTTTGGAACATATCAAAATGAAAGTAAGACATTTAAATTGAGATGGAGGGAGTAGGATATTACAACTTTATGTGGTGTACTTTATCAGACAAGAAAACAACCAAAAACAAACAAACATATCCATATCACAGATCGTGTTTTCCGTAGAGAACCATCCAGTAAATTACGTTACAGTATATCCCGTAGGGTTCTACTTATATTAATTAAGACAAAATAGGAAAGCCCCATCCAGATGTGGTCACTGAATTATTAAATTCCAATAGATATCTTTTTAACTTTTTGTGTTGAAAAACAATATAGTACTAAATGTTCTCACCTATTGAATGGTCATTGATGATAGAACTTTCCTTTGACTTTGCTATGATCAAAATGGGATACTTGTTGTCAAAATTTGAAAAGGCAAATTAACGGCCTTCAATTATTGTGGATTAGAATACAATTTCTTTCTTTAACTAAACTTACACAGCAAAATCGTGCAAACATCAAACTTAAGATTACCTTTCTTTTTTCCTTTGAGCTTTACTTTGATCTTACAGAAAAATGCCTCACGTTTAGTGATCTTTTATAGTTGTACACTAGTGATTAGTCCAATTTCTTACTTTTTGAAGCAATGATTGCTCAGACACTCATTTCATCTGCTCATGATGAACTATGACCATGATAGGACTATTTAATTTGTGGCATGTCGGTCAAGAATTACTACGTGCGAGGTCAAGTAAATTCTCTCTCTCTCTCTCCTTTTCCAAATTTTTACGGAGTTTTTTGTTTGTTTGTTTTTTTTTTTTTTTTTTTTTTTTTTTTTGGGTTCAGCTGCTTTTAACATTTTGCTATACTTCCTTATCTTAATATTTTTATTCACTGCGGACTCCTAACTCTTCCCATTTCTAATATCCTAAAACACTATAAAATTCCATCAAACACTCTCCAAATTTACAATTACAATATATATAAGCGGCTTGGGGGTACGACACGGCTCCCCAAGCTTGTACCAACAGTTTCATGAATTGTACCCGTATTAAATTCTTATACCATGAGCTATATAATTTTTATACTTTATCCAACTGTTTTTATATCCCATGTAGATATGTGTCATAGTACTTAATATTTATTCCCTTCTCATGTATATACGTATGCACTTTAAATTTAATTCTCTGACATATTTATTTCCTCGTGCACTTTTACTTGTTCACTTTTGACTTTTCGTGTTCTAGCTGAATATTTATTCTCTTCTCATGTATAGACATATGCAGTTCAATTTTAATTCTCCTACACAAATTTATTTCCTCCATGCACTTTAATTTGTTCACTTTTGACTTTTTACATTTTTTGAGAATTAATAAATCCCACGTGAATATATGTCATAGTACTGAATATTTATTCTCTTCTCATGTATACACGTGTGCACTTCTATTTTAATTATCCGACACGTATTTATTTCCTTCGTGCACTTTTACTTGTTCATTTTGAGTTTTCACGTTATTTAAGAATTAATAAATGAAGTACTCCTTCCGTCTCATATTACTTGGTCACATTACTATACTTGACTTTTCACGTTCTTTAAGAATTAATAAAAATGAAGTACTCCCTTCGTTCATATTAACGTAGACATGTGTCATCGTACTTAATATTTAATTCTCTTCTCGTGTATAGATGTATGCACTTCAAATTTAATTCTCCGACACATTTATTTCCTCCGTGCACTTTTACTTGTTCACTTTTGATTTTTCGTGTTCTAGCTGAATATTTATTCTCTTCTCATGTATAGACATATGCAGTTCAATTTTAATTCTCCTACATAAATTTATTTTCTCCGTGCACTTTAATTTGTTCATTTTTGACTTTTCACATTTTTTGATAATTAATAAATCCCACGTGGATATATGCCATAGTACTGAATATTTATTCTCTTCTCATGTATACACGTGTGCACTTCTATTTTAATTCTCCGACACATACTTATTTTCTCCGTGTACTTTTGCTTGTTCACTTTTGACTTTTTACGTTATTTAAGAATTAATAAATGAAGTACTCCTTCCGTCCCATATTACTTGACCACATTACTATACTTGACTTTTCACGTTCTTTAAGAATTAATAAAAATGAAGTACTTCCTTCGTCCATATTAATTGGCCACATTACTAAAAGTATATGTCTATTTTTCTATTCGATATTTATCTTCTTTTCTATTTCTATTATCCCCGTCTTCTTTTTTTGTCAATACTTTAAACATGAAGAGAGAACGAACAATAGCAATGCAAATTTGTACCAAAAGTTATTTTAATGCTCCTACACATAACTTGTTCACTTTTGACTTTCACGTTCTTTGAAAATTAATAAATAAAGTATATATTTTATCATAATATCCATATTTATTGGTATATAGTCTCAATAGCCTCAGAAAATTATCTGAAAATGAATAATTAATGTAAAGGGTAAAATAAGAAGAAGATTTTTTTTCCTTGATATGTTAACGTCGACAAGTAAAAGTAAAGGGAGGGAGTGACATTTATCCCCGTTTTCCGTCATTGTCAATACTTTACTTATTTACTCTCATTTGCAGTCTCTGATTATTGTTTCTTTACATTGATGAAATGTATTACTTTATATTTTCATTTTAGAATTAAAATCTGGTGATTAATGATATAACATATATCTTTCTAATTTTGATTTCTTTGTAACAATTAATATAAAAAATTATAATATATTTTTAATTAATTTAATAAAAATATTTTAATCCAATATATACAACAAAATGGTTCTTATGTTTGGATCTGAACAGTTACTTAATTGAAATAGATATCAACCTGTCGGTATACATATAAAATATTAAATAATTTAAAAAAAAAAATTCAGAATCAAAATATTAATTTTCCCTCATATTCTTACTAATTTTCTTTTACATTAATGAACAACTTTTATTGTCATGATAATGCTAAAAAAGTCCGACTCTTTCCATCTCAAAGAATTTTAATTACAACTAAAGTGATGGTACATAAAATACATTTTGTATATATAATAACAATTAGAATATTTTTAAAAGTTATTTTCAAAATACAAACCTTAAAGAGCTAATTAAAGTGAATAGATTTTCTGCCCGTGCATCGCACGGCACGTAGTATATATATATATATATATATATATATATATATATATATATATATATATATATATATATATATATATATATATATATATACACAAAGAAAGAGCATCAGATCTTGTGCATTCTCCAAAAGTGACACTTAGAACAAATAAAGTACTCCCTCTATTTTAACTGATTTTTCTAACTTTTATTTTTAATCCGTTTAAAAGAGGATTTACTTTTTTTTCTTTGACAACTCTTTAATTCTAACTTTTCACCTGGCATGTTTAAGACGACAAGATTAAAAGTCATTTTGGTACATTCTTCATATCTTTGATTTAAAACCACAAGATTTTAAAATCTTATTACTTTCTTAAATTTCGTGTCAAATCAAAACCAAACAAAAAATTCAAATGAAAGAAGTTTTTTTTTTTTTTTTGGTTAACTAAAGAAGTATTTGTTATGGAGAAGGCATTGGATCACTAGAGAAGGTTTATTTATGACTATAGAAAAGATTTATTTATGAATAATGATGAGAGCTATGGTTAAGTAAGAGATTTTCGCCTAATTATTCCTATTAATAAATAATTTTGTGTTTATAAACAGGATTTATTTATTCTATAATAAGTTCATAATAAAAAATAAAAGAGAAAAAAATATCATAATATTAAAAAGTAAAAAAAAAAAAAGGATAAAAGTGGATAATTTAGAGGGTAAAATAGGTATTCTGCCGGTTGAGTGACCTTCTGATGTCTAGGTATACTTAAGTGATTTTCTATTACAAACAAAAAAACATGATTTTACTTAGTTATTTTGAAATAGTCGAGTGACCATTTGAGTACTGAACTGTACTTTTCGCTAATCGAAAGTCAGTATAATTAATTTGCGAAGATAAATTGGATTGGACCCTTCATTCCCGAGTCGATAATTGCCGGAGGATGGAACCCAGTAACGGCACATAAGCATAACAATTCCTTAATTATAAGCATTCATTCTTGGACTTTACACCTAACAAGTTATCCCCATATGGAGTCTCAATATTTTAAAATAATAATTTAGATATTTAAAAACTATACAAAAATATAATAAAACATACATTTTAAAAATACTGATTAAAATTAACATATTTTAAATCTTAAAAAACATAAATATCACATAAATAGATGTAGCGAGTATGTCTTTATATAGGTGTTTGTGGTTATTTTTCGTTTCTGGGTTCATGAAAACAGTGCCAAAATTACATAATTTTTTTTTCAAAATCAGTGATGCTCTTTCCTTTATCTTGTTCTTTTTAGGATAGTATTTGATGAATTTGAGTGCCTTTGGAAAAATTATGGAATTATTTGGAGAAGATAAACGCTTTAAGTAGTGTTAGAATTTAAACGATAGAAATAGAAAAAGCTAAGGTAATTAGGCGAGATATATTGAGTCCGCTGACTGAAAATATTAAGGTAAGAAAACACTTGCAAAATGGAAAAGTAGCTGAACCAAAGAAAAAAAATATATAAAATAGGTAAACTTACGTAAATAACTATCTTATTGTCACTTCTTACCACTCGAAGTTACTTTTTGTGTATTCGCGTGTATTTGACTTTTCGCTGTATTTGACTATATTTGAGTGTACATGTTCGTATCTGATGTCACATGTATTTGAACTTTATTTAAATGTATCCCATATGTATCTCAAAATACAAGGAGAAGAAGCTAGGAAAACTATGTAAGAAAAGTAATGTGGTTGGCTTGGTTCGAACCTGGGTGGGCAGGGGCAGAGCCACCCCCAATAACCACTCCAGCCACAGAAGCTTGATGTATTTTGGTATAGTTACGAATGGTAATTTATAAAATCACTCTAGCTACTAAATATAAATAAATTAAAAGATAGTTATTATCAATAATTACCTTTTAAAAATAGTTATGTTAAGTAATTATTCATATAAAATTGGAAAAGGAGAGAAAGAAGGCAGTGTTGGGATTTTGGCCCAATTTCCTGAAAGTGGGACCTAGAAATCTACTAGGCAAAGTATGAGAGAAGCCTCACACAACTTTTGTCTGCCACATCATGATTGAACCCCGCGCATTGTAAAGTTTTTCCATGTGGGTGAAGAATAAGATTATTCTTTTCTTTTTTCACATTTTTTCCTCATTACATTGGTCATATGGAGGTCGAGGAACATAGCGCTAATGAAATACTCCCATCAATACTATGACCACAAAGTCTTAGGGGTAGTTAGATTGGTAATTATAATGTAAATTATTCATGTATTAGTTATGCAGGATGGAACATGAAATAACTACTAATACAGAAATAACTAATCTTGCATTACTAATATCTGTATAACTCTAATTAATCAGGAACTAAGCGACCCCAGAGTTTGTTTGGTCTGGGGATATTATGAGGACTTAGTAACGTTGAGATTAATACTTTAAGAATTATTTATACAATGATTAATAATACAATAATTGTTACGCGAAACTAATAATGAAGGAATATCGTTATAGAAGAACTAATTATTTAAAGGGTATTTTTATTTTTAACTATGCCATGCTTGAGCTTTCAAACTCAGCAGCTTGGGCTAATCCTTTTGCTTTTAGCCCTAGCTAATGAGTTGATGGATCAAATCAAATAAAGTCTTTCGCACCCATGTATCATGAATATATATTTAAATATGAGACAAAAAGAAAGAGCAGGATTCAATCTCAAGATCCCTAAATCTTTTGGATACACATTTAGACATTGAGAGTACATCTAGTTTCGAACAAAGCAAATGAAAATCCTTAGGGTCATTCGGTTGACAAGCTAGTCATGCGAAAATTATAATATGGTAATTATTCTTTATGCGATAAATAGATGGAATTATTTAGTGTTTTTCTTCATCAAGGGATTATTAGTGTTTAATAACTCGGGATTGTTATGTGAATACTAATATAGGTATTGTTATGTTCGAATCACCCAATACAAAACCAGTGGTTAAACACGGATTTAGGCAGAAATATTCAACTATCAATCAATAAAATCACGAATAACTAAGAATTTCAACCCTTCTAGATTCGAGATTCTCAAACCATCAACGGTTGTTTTCAAAATAGCTCAAGAAAACTAGCGAGAGAGAATGATGTTGATGTCTCAAGGTCTCCTTTGAAAACTAGCCAGAGAGAATGATGTTGCTAGAATTTGAAATAATATGACGACGAATTATTTTAATTGGAGCAAGAGGGAAAAGGGAAGCCAAAAATATATATATATAAAAAGGCTTGTTATATAAGCTAATTATTTGAAAGTTTATATACAAAATTAAAACGTAATTGGAATTCTTACAACGCCATGTGGTGTGATGTAAAATTCCTTTTTTTCTTAAATGACCAAACAAATGTCACGTAAGTTATGCAGGAATTATTTTCAAATACATCTAATAAGTTATGCAAGACTTTATTTGGAAATTATTTTTTCAACCCCTTAGGTAATAAATAAAATACGTGTTAGAGTTTTTCCCAAATTAGCAAGTTCTATAAAAGTAACAAACACTATCTGAATCCAAATAGTAGATGCCAAAGGCCATAAACATATCTATGTCAAGTCTCTGCTTTCACGAGTTTTCTTCTCCATCATTAGCCATTGGGTGACACTGCCTTACCCATAGAGGACAGACAAAAACCAAATCTTGAAAAATACTGGTCAGTTTTTTATTTTTTATTTTTATATCCGTTCTTTAAGAACTTTACATATATAGTATTCTCCTTGTCCCAATTTAAATGTCTTAATTTGACTGGTCACAAAATTTAAAAAATAAAGGTAGACTTTTGAATATTGTAATCTTAAATTAAAGATGTGTATAGTTCTTTAAATCTTGTGGTCTTAAACTTGCCAGGTAAAATGTTGAAACTAATTTTTTTTTTTTTTTGGCAATTAACAGATATTTTATTAATCACCAAGTGAAACTGTACATAACCAAAGCACACCACATCCCGGTTGCCCATCTCATTTCACCTATAAGTCTCCTCTATCTCTAAACAAACATAACCTATAAAGAACAAATAGTATCAAACAAGTTCTTGCCATCCTGATCCTCAGGACCCAACACTATATTATTTCACTATATTTCCTTTCAAATGAAAAGATGCAAAAGGTGTTGATACGTCCTATCCACATAGAAATCTTACCCTCTTTCACACATTACCGGTGATGCTACAGCTGCTATCACTTTGGCTGCAGGATGGGAATGAAGGTCGAGGAGGCAGGGAAGAAAAGGTTATTCGCTATTGGCTTAACTCGTATGCACATATTAGTTTGTATCATATGTATCAGCTTATCCATGGTGACTGTTTTGCTTTGAAATACCCTGGAATTCCTTTCACACCAAACTTCATATACCACAGCTGCTAAGCAAGCCTTCAGCAGCACATTTCTAGGATTTTTCGACTTGCTATTTTGCTGAACCCAATTCCATTTTCTCCCCCAATCTAAGATAGTCCTCTGCCAACCCAACCATTGTAATATCCTCAAGCCATATTCCATGAGAATATGTGCATTCAATGTAAAGATGTTCAATGGTCTCAGGCTGGTTGTTGCACAGTACACAAGTGCCACTTTGGGACAGATTTAAAAAAAAAAAAAAAGAAAAAAAAAAAAGATAAGACATTTAAATTGGGTTGGAGGGAGTACTAGTAGTAGCCTAATTATTTGAAAACGTCATATAAAGTGTAATTAGAACTCCCACAATATCATGTGAAGTAAAATTCCGGGGAAATGAGATCTCTTGCTCTCTTATAATTTTAATAGAAAAAATGACTTTTTCAAATATCTTATTTGTTTTTTTTTTTAGGATCTCTTATATATAAAAAATGAAGATCTCTTGTTAGACACAATGTTACCCCCAAAGGATAGACAAATACCAAATCTTGAAAAATACAGTAGCTAGCTCATATAGTTTGTTTGGGAATGTGTGAGAGCAAAGGCGGAGCGTGATTTCCACGTAGGGGTTCAAAATATAAAAAAGTAAAACATACAAAAGCTAAGGGGTTCAACATCTACTATATATATACATAAAAAATAATTTTAACCTTATAAAAACAGTATTTTTTTCGCCGAGGGGGTTCGGATGAACACCCTCGGCTCTATGTGGCTCCATCACTGTGTGAGAGTATCTTTTTTTTATATCCATATATACACATTCGATACCTATAAAATCTACTAGTGATGATAGCCCGGGCAAAGCCTGACCCAATATGAATAAAATTATATTATTCTATTATACATTATTTGAAACTTTCAACTAATTTATTTTTGCCTACCTAAGAAAAATTTAAGGAGAACATGAAAATGTTAAAAATGGTTAATGTACTATAATATAATCAATATTTACTAACCCTAAGGATAATTCGAAAATAGTTAGAAGTAATAAAGTAACTTAATCCTGTCATTTCTCGGCTATAGTTGGTACTATTACGAGCATAATCAACCTTTTTTTTTGGCTAATATTTCTTTTCGATCTTATTTTAAATAATAAACCGTCTCAATTCTTCAACTTTTCTAATGACAATTACTCAAACATTAAAATTGTATGTTCAAATCATGGCTAATATAAAAGTAAGCATTCTGCATGGGCGCAACATGGTGACTATATTTCTTTTTAAAGGTATATTTTCATGATTATTCAGTGCAACATAATGTTTGAAGGATTTGTAAAATTAGGATGAAATTCAAAAGTGATGCTATTAGAAGAATTTATAAAATAATAAAATATCTAGATATTAATTATTAATAAATGAGGTTAAAACGATGAACAATTTGTGTGACAAATAATTCAATTCAACATTAAGTTATAAAAGTGCTATCGCTTCGTTGGGTCAAACTATTTAACTTTTATTTCGAATTTCAAACTTTAAATTCCATAATTTTTCTGATGAAAATTAATAAAATGAATTTAAAATTCACAATGAAATTCTTGTTAAAATCTTCTTATGGCAATTGTGCCATATACAATGGGATAGATGTAGTACAAAATAATCATTCTATCCTTTAATTTGTAATTTCAGTATCACAATTTTAATTTAAAAAAAAAGTAATGCATCAACTTCTGTGAAACTTTAAAATTAATCTATAAGTATTATAAGTATAATATTAAATATTAGAATTAGTTATAGTCAAGACAAACCAAATGCTCACTAATGACGGAAGAACGCAAAATGAACTATGACGTGAACAAAAAATAAATAAAAATAGAGAGATGGGTCCACTGCATGGAAAAGAAAATAGGGCCCACAGGTAATATGGAAAAATATCATTGAGTAATCTAAGTACGTTTAGTATAACATTAAATATTAGAATTAGTTATGGTCTAAGATAAAATAATGCTCACTAATGACGGAAGAAAGCAAAATCAATTGTCATTGTCATGTAAATAAAGGAGATGGGTCCACGGCATGGAGAAAAAAAAGGGCCTACAGGTAATATGAAAAATATCATTGAGAGGGCTTTTCCGTTTTCACATTGATCCCAAGCTCCTCTATTCTCTGATGGTTTGATACGATGGATAAGTAAAAATAGTGATGGAATAAAAATTTAAGTATCATTTTATTCTTTATTTGGTTACTCATTATGGAATAAGCTATCTCAGGATTAAAAATAGTATTGGGATAACTTACACCCATCAGAGGGTGAAATAATTATCCTAAGATAACTTATCCCGGGATAAAATAGTGAAATTAACTAAAATAGCCATGAGGTTCTCAAAATTCTTTTTCTACTACACAAAGTGGAGGATATTTTTGTAAATAAATAACTTTTTCTTAAGAGTTATGCAATGCATATTACTTTTAATATAAAAAACCAAATAACTAATAAAAAATAATATCAGAATAATTAATCCCAACATAAATAATTTCAGTATAACTTATCCCAACATAACTAATCCCATCATAACTTGTGTTCATACCAAATGACCCCTAAATAGTAGTAGTAAAAAAAAAAAAAAAATTATATATATATATATATATATGAATGTATGTATATAACAATTAAATTCCTTTATTGAACTTTACATAAATAGTCTGTACAACAACACAGTTATCGAACTCTCTCAATTGTTTGGATTTTACGCATTTATTTCTTCTACTACTACATTGTTCGTTTCTTCACTTCTTTCACTTCCTTTCTTTTTTCTTCTTTTACCGTACTGGAATCGTGTTCTTAACAGTTGCTTACGAATTGTTCGACGAAATGCCTAAACGATGACACCAACTCTGTACACAAAACCGCACTGTTTTTACTCTTTTTTAAGTTTCCCTTCTAAACCCTTTAATCTTGTTGTACTAAACCCAAGAAACAGACTTCATTTCAAGAGAAAAACTGGGGTTTTTGAGTCATTTGATCTTGTTTTGGGTAAAGAAATGTGTTCTTTGAAGTTTCTTGATTTAAGAAAGGAAAAGGTGCATAGTTTGTGTTGTTGTTGCTGTGGAAATGGGTTGGAAAGTGAAGAGGATATGAAGTTAGAAGGGGAAATATTAGCTTTTATGGAGAAATCTGAGAACCCAAATGCATTTCCAACTAAGAAAGATTTGGAAAAAGCAGGAAGATTTGATTTGATTGAGGCAATAAAGAATAGGGGTGGTTGGTATTCATTTGGTTGGGACTTGGAAAAAGTTGACCAAGAAAATGTTCATAAAGATGAGGAAATGGATTTGGATATTGAGGAGTTACAAAGAAGAGTTGAGAAATATCAAGAAAATGAAGATTCTGATTGTGATTTTTCGTTTCGGAATTCTTCTCAGACAGCTTCCTCCTCTGGTAGATCATTGTGAGGTTCCAATCCTTGCAAAATGCGCTTTTGTTTATTGTTTATCTTGGTTTCTCTCTTTGTTGTATTTGTTTATCTTGGTTTCTGTCTTTAGTCTATTTGTTTATCTTGGTTTCTGTCTTTATTCTATTTGTTTATCTTAGTTTCTATCAATTGTCTATTTGTTTATCTTGGTTTCTATCTTTTATCTATTTGATTATCTTGGTTTCTAGTATCTTTTCTCTATTTGATTATCTTGGTTTCTATCAATTGTCTATTTGTTTATCTTGGTTTCTATCTTTTGCATACTTGTTTATCTTAGTTCTTGTTGATAAAGAGTGGTGTTTGTTGCTCTTAGGTTTAGCTATTGGTAGGAAATCTTTTACTTTGTCCCTATTATAGAAGTTAAAAGTTGGAATCTTTGTTTCTAAGTACTTAGAAAATCTTGTACTTGAGCCAAAACTAGAAGTTAAAAGAAGGATTTTTTGTTTCTAAGTGTTTATTGTGATCCCCCACCTTGTGGGATTTCACTGGGTGTGTTGTTGTTGTTGTAGTGTTTATTGTGATCCAGTTTATCTGCCATTCCTCCTTGCAAAATGCGCTTTTGTTTATTGTTTATCTTCTTTGCTCTCTTTTGTCTATTTGTTTATTTTGGTTCTTGTTGATAAAGAATAGTGCTTGTTGCTCTATAGATTTTGCTATTGGTAGGAAATCTTTTATTTTGAGCCAAAATAGAGGTTATTAGAAGGATTCTTTGTTTCTAAGTGTTTATTGTGATCCAATTTATCTGCCATTCGTCGTGGAATATGTTGAATTTATTGGTAGGAAATCTTCTACTTGTGCCTAATATAGAACTTAAAAGAAGGAATCTTTGTTTCTAAATGCTTAGAAATCTTGTGCTCGAGCCAAAACTAGAAGTTAAAAGAAGGATTTAAGTGTTTATTGTGATCCAATTTATTTGCCATTCATCGTGGAATTATGTTGAATTTATGTGAAAATCTGTTAATTGCTTTAGTATCTTACTGTACTCTGTCTTTGTATCAGAGAAGTTGCAGTTGAGGAAGATAGTGGGATTGAAGGGATACTGAATCGATTAGAGATAGAGAGGATCTCGTCTCTTGGTATTAATACGAGCAAATATGGATATGGAGCTAATCATTCAAGTAGGGATAACATTGATGACAGAAACTCTGGAACCACTACTACAGGTAGGGTTTTATCCCCCACCCCCTTCTCTTTTTAGTCTGTTGAAAAATATTTAGTTGACACTTCGAATGCTGTTTAATCATCAAGACCTTCGTTGCACCATATTATTGATAGCTATAGCTGTAGCGATAATTGAAACCTGAAGCTGTTAGCTAATATGTTAAACTGAAACATTTATAAGTTAGGGGTTTGCCTTTAACCAATTGGGCCCTAAAACATGAGATTCCATGTTTGTTACATCGTAAAAGACAGGACAGACCTGGGGAAAAATGGAAGCCTCACAACATGTAGCCCCAAGAAAGGCGGTTTAAGTGATCCAGGAGGGCAGCTTAACCACGAATACACGTCAGATAATTGGAGAGCATGGATCACTCAACGTGCATGCCCTGAGGGCACAGAGTTTGAAGGTATTAGTTTCCCTGAATCTAATCATGTTCATAGTTTGTAGCCTTAATTTGATCCCTGCCATTTACAGTTGGTGAGATAGATTTTGATGGAGGTAAAGCTGAAACTTCAAGAGATGATATATTTACCATCAAAGAGAATAGCGATGAAGCTCCAGAAAGATGGATATATAACAACCATAATGATGTAAGAACTCGTCTTCAGCATTTAGAGCTTGAGCTATCCTCAACCCTTAGCGCCCTCAGATCCAAGAGCCCGGACTTCAGTTCAAAGGAGGTAGAAAGCTGCATCTCCTGTTTGTCCAGAATGTCTTTCTTTAGTCGTGCATCATAATGTTAAGTTTCCTACTATGATATGCTTTTACGTTCTGTTTTGTTATGTAGCTTCTGTGTTTGATGCTGTAATGCAATTCTTCCACCCAACCATCGATGTCACTTCTTCCTGTAAAATATGTTTAAATCTGCTCAGTTCTTGTACTACCTCAGATATTTTTTTAATAGGACTTCTCAGAAGTCAGAACGCGGGGAAGTTTCTCCTACCAGAGATTTTCCTGTGTATTTAAACTCAATAACCTGTTAGGCTCCTCTCCAAAGGATAGAAAGTGATCTAACAGGAAAATTTTCATTTGATCTGCCATCACTAAGGAGAAAATTCGTTAGATTTCTAAAATATATGCCTTTGACAATTTCAAGAGAAGTTTTCTGTCTGTTGGTAATTTGGCGTGATGATGCTGTTATCACTGTTAAGAAATCTTGCTTTCTCAGGTTCTTGGCGGATCCCCTAGTGATTTGCAGAAACTTTCTGATGCACGGGAGTTCCAGGAGAATGATGTCATAAATGCTCAGAAGAGATTGCGGTCCATACGTGCAAAACTTGTAATACTTGAGGGGAAAATGGCATTAGCATTGAGGTCTGCGTCATTGCTCATTCCTTTATTATGCATTTTATACTAGATACCCTTACATATTCTGAATACGCATACCCTACTCTTTCAGTGATGCAGATAAGGTGCTGCAAGATAAGCAGAAGAGGATTGATGGTGCTAGGAAATCTTTACAGCTTCTTCGTACTACTCGGGTTGATTGGCATAACTCTGCCTCAGAGGTTCTTCTAACAGGCTCGTTTGATGGATGGACAACTCAGGTTTGATCTTGCTTTCCCACATGTGATACGAAATAGGAGGCAACATTTTACTGACATAGTTTGAAGTACAAACGTGATGCATTTTTTATTGTTGGTGTTAAGACGTTCTTTTCTACGTAACTTAATTTAAAAGTAGGAAAATCAAAAGATTACTACTATAAGTGGCCACAGCCAGGAATTAGGCTCCTCCAAATTATTTAAGCGATATAATTTTCTGGCTTGACCTAAATTGCATGATGACCAAAGAGTCTACCTATTTGCCTTTTAGTATTATTTTTGGCCCAGGTTGTTATCTTTTTTCTTTTATTTTTTATTTGGTATGGGGTGGGGGGAGATGATGGTACTAGATTTTTGGCAAAAAAATTAATAGGAAACTAAGATTACTACTCAAGGTTCTTGTCTGGATCAGATGACAAAATGCTACTGAGGTGAAAATTTCAGAAGCTGAGCTGCACTTTTTAGTACTTCTGGAAAACATGTGATGAAAACATATGAAGCTATAACACTTGTTATCTAGAAGCCACCTTTCAGGGAGGACAGGAATTATAGAGCGATATTGCTGTACATGAGCCAAAGAGTTGTCATTTTATGTGTCTCCTAACGATGAAAACTCTGCAGTTCTATAATCCCCTTTCACAAAAATCGAGAAACAGTAATGATAATGATAATAAACATATGAAACAAAACCAAGAACATTTGTGGTAGTAGTGGTAATAGTTTCAATGGGCTTCTTGTCCTTGGTTAGTAATGAGGCGTGCTGTATTGACTTGCAGAGGAAGATGGAGAAATTGTCCACTGGTGTTTTTTCTGTAAGCCTAATGTTGTATCCAGGCAGTTATGAGGTGTGTGTAACCTTGGCATGTAATGAACTTAAATATTCAAGGTTGTAGTGTATATTGAAATTTGAAGTAGTTGGCATCTCATTCTTTTGTTGCAGATCAAATTCATTGTTGATGGGATATGGAAGGTTGATCCTTTGAGGCCCGTTGTTCACAGCAATGGACATGAAAATAATCTTCTCATTGTCACGTAACAGCAAGTCGCAGAAAAGTTACTCTAGGAACTCAAAGACTATCAACTGATCCTACGTGGTTAAGGGACCGACTCTGTATTGTTGTCTTGTAATCACTCCAAGCAGCGAATGTTGCTAAAGAATATAATTGATCATGTAATAGTAGGTTCCCTAGTAGAATTTTGTAGTTTCCTTCCATTCTTTGACACATAACTGGTATAGAATCTGATTACTGGCAATGTAAAGTTAGCATATGTTCAACTGCCAAACATCTGAGCTGATTTGGATTATTCTTTGAAGGTGGTGATATTCTTTTGTGTATCGTGTTTTCCTGTCTATTTACTGTACAAATCTAGCTGGCTTGTGTTTCATATGCTGATTTTAGAGGACCGGAAACGCTGCATACACAGATTGTACATAGCAAGAAGTAAATAATGTCCCATTGCTTGTAAACAAGGCAATTGATACGGAAAATGTCTATATGCAATTGATACGGAAAATGTCTATACTTGTGTTATACTTGATATCCCGTGACCACACATCACTCAATTGGTGCATACCATTAACTTCACCCAAAAGTTCATGTACCGTTTACCCCAAAAAAAGGCTGCCACAGTACCTTTTTCAATCAAAAAGTGCTCTTCTTCAAAGTAAATATGCCTGACTCATAGGCCACCGTTTTGTCCCTTTGTATTTCGTTCTATTCAGACACGTGCAGAATGAAATGAATTAGCGAAATGCAGCTTTGGAGACTTTGCAATGCAAATAACTTAGGAATGTTAAAATGGACGATACGTACTTGGATAGGTACAGTTGTCTTCCTACCAGAATTCAAAAGCATCACACAAAACAGTGAAATTGCCAGGTTTTGAACTTAATTTTATATTAGAAACACAGAAGCAAAACATCATATCCTGGAGGAAAGTAAGACAAAACAAATACTCTAAAAACTATCTGAGTCTTTGGGTAAGCATTTGAGATTTGAAAGTTGTCCCCCATGAGAGTCTTGAGTGAGTAAAAGCTTGGGATATATCTAGTCGCTGCAGTGCCATTACCATAAACTTTGACCTTCCTGAACTTCTCTTTTGGGTTGTAAGAAACTAGCTGCGGGCCACGTTCCATTTGCATCAAGATTTCTCCATCTTTCCAAATTATGAATGGTTCATATCTAGCATCACAAATATCACGCGGAATATAATGCATCAACATCCGATCTTTAATCCAAGATTCAGCTATTCCATACTCTTTCATCCACCAGATATCGACATATTCACTATAGCCATTATCAGACAAGCACAAACAATTCTCCAGCGCTCCTAGCAGGCTAAAGGATGGAGTCTCCAGACCAGGTGGAGCTGGCTGGGACTTCACCTCTTTAGTTTCAATATTAAAGGAGTAAATACTGAACTTAATTATTTTGTTTTCTATTCTTGAAACTTAGCATTGGGTTTGAAAAAGTAATAGGAACATTTTTACATATTGGTTTATTTTGTTAATCCTGAACTTAATTATTTGGTTGCTTGATCACCAATCGAATACTATCTACGAATCTTAGCTTGAACTCGGGAGAGGAATTCTAAGATAGTGATAGGGTTAAATAGAGTAGGATCTCAACCCTGAGCATCGGGGAGCGGATTTACGTCTAGAAGAGGGATATACCTAGTTCGCCTTGCTTGGTTGATATCCAGGAAATATAAATGCATTTGTGTTAAGGTTCATTACCATAGATATATAGGCGTGAAAGTAATACAAATAGGAAGCTAGAGGACTCGAGAGATTTGTGATTGTAATATCAACTCTGCCAATCAGTATACTAGATAAATTAAGAAGTTGAATCAATTGAAGAATACAATGTGATTGTTAGATAGCCCATAGCGTTAGATCGATTTCATCTCATCGATAATATAAAACCCGCTCTTTCTTGGTTGAAGTTCATCATTAGTTTTCTTTTATTTTTCATAAGTTTATAATTATAACCTTCCAATTTCATCTCTTGTATAGATAATTAGGATCGTCTAATTTAGTTTGTGGTTGATCGTAAGTCCGTGTGAGTTCGACATTCAATTTCTAAAATCACAATATTACTTGTACGACCACATGCGCTTGCATGTGCAACTACCGACCAAAACCATTGTCCAAATGTAAGTGTGTTTTCTGTACAACTTGGTTCGCCTTATTTGCTAGAATTTGAAGGAAAACTTAAGCAAAATTGAAGCACACTAGTACCAAGGAAACTCAAGTTCTATCCCAATAAAGAGCTCTTGCGAAGGATTAATTTGTTTAATCGAAGTTTCCCTTCATCATGATTTGTTCTATATTAATAATCCAATACCCTTTTTTTTTTTTCTTTTTTTTTTTAACAAGCAAGGAAGGCTAAGCCTTACCTTACCAATACCATACGTTTTTTTTACCAAAAGATAATAGATGTTTATGTGAAGAAACTTGCACCTTGGGCTATGGTTTTGGATTTAGTCTGTTAACTAGCTAGACATTATAACGTCATCAGAGTTGTCACTCAGATTTTCAAACCATAACCAAAATAGTATTGATCCTACAGTTGGATTCGACATAGAGGAAGAGAGATTCAGGACAATCCCTTTGCCCTCTGCCCGAAGTTCTGTTCTGAGAGGTGAAGTTTTGGTCAACCTAAGGGATCATCCATGGAAGCAAAATTCAGAAAATGGGATGATTTTCTAACCTTCCAAAAATATAATTGAATTCGATAAAAGATACTGAATATTAAACTTACACTAACCACTGGAAGATATATGAAGTTCTCGGTAAGCAACAATGAAATTCACAATTATTCTTCGTAAGAAAGTTGATATAGTTCACTTCACAGTCCAAAGAATGAGACAGTGAGATTGTGCCACAGCCTAAAAGAGAAGATATGAAATAAAAGAAAATTATGGTATGCATGATCGTTGAAACTCATATAATTTTAACTGATTGTAGATACTACCAATTATGATACTTCAAGACAGTAAGAACATCGCTATCAACAGAAAGCATGGTAAAACAATGGCAACTAAAATGTTCAGAATTGACAAGAAACCCAAAGGTAACTCAGATAGGCATTTCATACCGGAGCTAACTTGTAGAAGTTAGATAGGTTCAATGAATTCATCTTCTTTCATCTTGAACAAGATCAAAAGAGTTAAGCTATCAATTTGATCATGAAAGCAAGTAGCTACACAAAATTAAAGGCAGTAAGGACAACCATGGAATGGAAGTTTGACTCAAAAGCAAGGCAAGCATAGGACAGAGCTTCAAGCTAAAACCAAACAGATTCGTTAAGGTCACCAAATATTCAGGAAATAAATGAAATGCCACTTCCAAGTGATGCACCTCATTAACTTTACCAAAAATTACATCCCAAAGTACCTTTTTCAATCAAAATGCACTTCTTCAAAGTAAATATGCCTGACAGATGGGCCAACATTTTGTTCCTTCATAGTTCATTGTATTAAGACAATTGCAGAATGAAATGAACAAAAGAAATGCAGCTTTGGAGACTTTGAAATGCAAGTAATTTGGGATGTGAAAATGGACAGTAAAAGCATCCACAACACGGTAAAAGTAGTCGGTTCTAAACTTAATTATACCAGAAACATAGAAGCAAAATATAATATCCTGGAGGAAGTTAGACAATTTAAATATCTAAACTATTCTGTCTTCGGAAAAACATTTGAGACTTGAAGGTTGTCCCCCATGACAGTCTTGAGCGAGTAAAGACTTGGAACGTATTTAGTCGCTGCAATGCCAATACCATAAACATTGACCTTCGTAAACTTCTTATCATATGGGTTGTAAGAAATTAGCTGCGCGCCACGTTCCTTTTGCATCAAGATTTTTCCATCTTTCCAAATTATGATTGGTACATATCTAGCATCACAAATATCAGGCGGAATATGATACAACGAAATGCGATCTTTAACCCAAGATTCAGCTATTCCATACTCTTTCATCCACCATATATCAATATGCTGAAAAGATATATTATCAGATAAACATAGACAATTCCCCAACTCTACTAGCGTCAAGCACGGGGATGGAGTTTTCAAACCAGGTGGAAATGGCAGGGACTTCAGCTTTTCTATCCCAATATCGAAGGAGTAGATGCTGTCATTTTTTTCGCGATCCATCCAGTGAAGAGAACCATTGACATTAACCTTGCCAAAATGATGCGATACAGGGCATGGAGCCTCACCCACATTTCTCCATTTCTCATCAACTCCAAGAGTATAAACATCCAATTCTAATACTTCAGGACGACCCTGAAACTTTCTAACTTTTACTGATCTTAATATTTTATACTGTCCAGAGCCTTCTTCACTATAGCAGAATGCATAAGCAACACAACGAACTCTCTTCTCCTTTTCAGGCAACTTAACCTTGAAATATTCACCCAAAAGAGGATTGTTAATGTAAACTGAATGATTTTTCTCATGACTCCAGCCATTCAACAAACAAATGAACCCATTACATGAACCTATTAATGTCAAGTTTTCTTTAACAGAAGTAAAACCAAATAGGTCATCTGAAAGCAAGTCGCTGGGTCGAGGGAGGTGAAACTTACGGCTTAAAAAAATGTGTCTATTTAAGGGTTGAGAATCATAGTCATAATATGGTTTGAGTTCCACAAGTAACCGGACAGAATTATTAATCGAAAGCAAAATGCAGGGAAAATTACATGATTTTGTGTGATACATCTTAACAAATAAAGGGTCAGAAGTTAAAAGATGATACCACAGTTTGCAAACAGTCTTACAGCGGAAAATGGGCTTTATTGGCAATCTTGAAAGGATTTCTGCCATAATCACCCTTGGAAGGTCCATAATTGTCACTTCATTCATTCTTCTAATTCGTTTGCAATCATATTTAACATCCAAATGCTTGGGTTCCATTTTTTCTATTGAGAAATTTCAGTGAAAAGAGTAGCCAATTTTTAGGGCTTTGGCTTGGGTAGTTTTGGCGCCTAAAAAGAAAGTGACCAAAAATCTACAAGGATGATTTAAAGCATGATTTTAGTGAATTGCTTTCAGTTATTTAATATACGGAAAAGGCCTAAATATGTCTTGGAAAAGGATTAAATATGCAATTTCTTATACATTGGGTCCAAATAGGGCTGTTCACAGTTTTGGTTAAAACCAAAACCAAACCGAAAATTTAACCAAACCGAATAAAAAAACCGACATTTGGTTTGGTTTGGTTTGGTTTGGTTTGGTTTGGTTTTAAATTTGAAAAACCGATAATATTTGGTTTGGTTATGGTTATAGTAAAAAATAACCGAATAAATAACCGAACCAAACCGATAATTATATACATAAAATTTATAATTATTTATATGTATAATATTAACTTTTCATAAATAATTAAAGATATTTTATACCTTTTAATTATTAATTTAATTTTGATCTACTTATTTTTAAGGCCCATGTCTTAAAAGAATATGTCCAAGTCCAACAATCCAAGCCCAACTCTAATAAGTCGTAAGCATAAGGGTAAAAAGTAAAAATTCTACTATCTCTTTTCATTTTACATTGCCACGTACGTATTTCCTCAATACGCAAGAAAGTTCGCCCTTGTGGGCCGTGGGGGAAAAAAGAGCTTCATAAGAAATTTGAAGAATGTAGAGAGAGAATATTTGAATTGTCACGCTAGTCATAAATTGAAAAACCGAACCAAACCGAACCAAACCGACAATAACCAAACCGGTGGTTATTATTTTACTTGGTTTGGTTATGGTTTTAGACATTTAAAAACCGACTAAATTGGTTTGGTTATGGTTTTAACCAATAACCGACCCAAACCGAACCATGAACACCCCTAGGTCCAAATATACTGCTGCGGTTATACTTTGAGTCCAAATATACCCCTCCTCCGTTAAAATTGTCCAAAGTGAATACCAAATCTGACGTGGCACTGACAAATCAGTGAGATGAAAACCACGTGGCATGCCACCTCACCACCCAACTTATTTACCCCTCTCTTTCCCTTCTTCACCCACCACTATCATCTTCTCTTCCCCTTCACTCACTGAGTTATTAGTGCCACGTCAGATTCGGTGTCCACTTTGAACAATAATAGAGAAGAGGTATAATTGGGCCCAAAGTATAAGGGCATGGGTTAAGGGTGTTCATGGGTTGGTTTGGGTCGATTTTTGGCTAAAACCATAACCAAACCATCTTAGTCGGTTTTTGATTATAAAAACCAAACCAAACCAGATATAATAAATATCCATCGATTTGGTTGTAGATAGTTTGGTTCGTTTTTTCGATTTTCAAGAGACCTAAGAATATTTCTCTCTTTCATTTATTTTGCTACGATTAGGAAAGACTTTTCCACCCCTTTCCACCCTTATATTCGTTATTAGCCATAATTTTCTTGGATTATAGATAAAATGTATTAAGATTTATAAGCTTTAATCAAGTAAATAAATTTTATAAGAAATACTTCTTCTTAGGTAAATCTCATAGTTGTTTCTTTGAATAATTAAGTTTGGATTTATGGATTTTTTTTATAAAAAAAATGGCTTAAGGTTTAAAGTTAATTGGCCTAATAGGGATAAAGAAAAATTTAATGAAAAAGTAAATAAAGTATTTAAAAATATTTATAAAAAGTAATATATTGATATATATAATGATAAAAGTAGTGCATATTGGTTTTTTGGTTCAATTCGATTTTTTCTTCGGTTTGGTTTTAATAAAACCAAACCAAACCAAATATTATCACTTTTAAAAATTTAAAACCAAACCCAAACAACTATCGGTTTATTTAATCGGATTGGTTCGATTTGCGGTTTGGATCGGTTTTTAACCAAACCGTGAACACCCCTAAGGGGGTTATATTTGGATCCAAAGTATAACGAAGGGCATATTTAACCCTTTTTCAATGGTACAGGGGTATATTTGACCCTTTTCCGTTTAATATATTTCTAGTAGAGGTGTCAATGGTCTTTTAAAAACCCTCTCTAATTTAATTAAGAGAAAGCCATTTTCCCCTTTTTATCAACCGATTTGAACCTAGCCATATTAGTATTGAATTTCTAATTTCTTTTTATTAAACCATATGTTTCCATATAAATTTAAAATCATATTAAATAATTAAGTAGGTTTTTAATTTCATAAGAATATACCAAAAAATTACCGAATCGTATCAAATAAATTTATGTAAGTTTTATCCCGAATTCCACAACACTCTCCATCCTTGTTCTTGATATATGTGAAAGATCCAGTTGAAATTTTATTGGGTTCGAATACGGGAAGGAAATAGAGAAGGGGAGGGAAACAACTACAAGTCAACAGGTAATTAATACGCAAAATTCCAACTCCAAAGTCTATTATGTTACTCCCATTGAAACTAAATTAGTTCTAACATCTTGAGTAGAAAGCTATAATGTATTTCAATGATCTTGAGAAGCAAGCTATAAGGTATTAGATATCTTTCCCCTCGTATGATTTAAATTTCTATTATAGGATACTTAATCTAGTACACTCGCTTCTTGAGTTCCATCTTGATTAATTTCTTTCACTGGTATATATGATTTAGACTTTTTGTCTTTCCTTAACTTTGTTTTATACTACTGTAAAATAACGGGATGGATCTTTATTCTTGCCATGTTTTATGTTCCGTTGATTCATCATTTTATAAACAGTAAACGGTCTAGAGATTTTTTACCAAAGTCCTACAGAAGTATGCACGGTATCGTGAAACTTACGTGACCTTTTTTTTTTTTAGAAAAATACCAAAAATTATCTGAACCATACGATACCGAAGAGAAACCAAGATGATGAGACGGTCTCGATAAATCTAATTTTGGTCATACAAAATAAATTAATCGAAAGATTGATATGATATAAATTTTATAAAATAAGAGGCCGAACCATACCATTGACACCCTTGGAATATACCCGTTCGGGTTAGCCGTAATAGCTATAAGCATCAAGTGCTAGAAAATATTTTAAGTGTTGAAGCTGATTTTATAAATAAATAGTTACATGTTTGAATAGAAATGCTCAAGTTGATGATAAGTATTTCATGTATTTGATATAAATGTATATCCTTATTTGTTAGACTGCAAACACCGTATCTAGATAGTAAGGGGGTATTTTCATCTCGATCTCCCACTTGATTTCGGACAGTAAAAAAAAAATTAAAAAAAAAAAAAAATCTTTGTCAACTATCGATGCCTCCTTAACTTCTCCAAATTTTAAGACTAAACTAAACCTAGAGTAAACAGATGATTTAGGTTCCTTATGAAAAGCAGTTCAACTGATAACCCAATAAGCTGTACTGACAAAACAAAACCAACATTTCAAAGATGGGATCAATCTTAACCTATTCGTCTTAACCTGCCAGTCTAGTCATGCAAGTCTTCAATTGCATAAAAGTTCCTTCAATCCAAAATAAAAGAAAGAAAGTGATGCTTAAAAATGGATTTTGAGTAGGCTGTTGACAAAATTAATGGTCGTGTATTTACTAGCCTCTCACCTCTGTTTCAACAATGATTCTTTAATGTTTATGGGTGCCCACAAAATTTTTTATTCCATCAAGAGAAACTCAAAGAACGTCATCTTTCCACTTATATCTTCACAATATAATGTGGATGGTTTATTGACAAGATTCTATTGGATGAGGTGTTTGTTGTTGTTGTTGCTGTAGTATTGCATCTTAAATTCAAGGCAAAATAGCTCAGGTCAAGAAAGGCATTTAATGTGCATGCATCTCCCAATTCAAGGTCATCGAGTTTGAAGTTTAGATAAACCAGTATCCTTCAATATTTAGAGGTCGTTCGGTTTGAGAATAGAAATAATTACTCCCAGCATAAACTAGCTAGCTGAGTGAGTTGTAAAGCTTATTGCGAAAGCTGAGATCGTTACTTTCGGACATTATGAGACCTGAACTCTAGCAAGGAGGAAATTAAAGCATATTTCATAATGACCAAAATTGTCGAAAGTTTCCCTGAGGCTAAATAACAAACGGATACCGATTTGAAGAGAGATTGCACCATTGCCTTCGGAAGCAAAGAAAATATTTGATATCTCAACAAGGCTTGTGGATCATAACTGAAACTCATTTCATTTTAACTGGTCGTAGAAACCAGCGGATACAGATACTTCAAGGGATAAGAAAACAAGCATATCATCATAGCAAGAAAAGAGAAAACAGAATAATATGTTACCTTGTAAAGGTTAAGGAAACACCTCTTTTCCTGCTGCTTCATTGTATATCAACAAAGCCTTGGATATGGAAAATTAGAAGAAAGAGGAAGGTACAAAGGAGAGTCTAAACTTATTCCTTCTATACTGAAGCTAATTTGTTGGAATTAGAGAGGTTTCTCTCATCCAGAGCAATTAGGCCCAATTAGAATCTGGTAGTAAAACACTCATAATGAATCAGAACTGGCACATCAGAAGAACAATAGGTAAGTTGCTAATGTAACTTCCTACTATTCATCATCTTTCCAACTTGGAGAAAAAGATTTGAGCTTTATCACATTTTCTACAACAATGTAGATTCTGTTTTGTTTTCTTGCCTTTTTGGTACAACAACAACAACATATCCAGTATAGTTCCACTGGGTGGGGTCTGAGGAAAGTAGAGTGTCTGCAGAACTTACCCCTACTTTTGACGAGTAGGGAGGCTATTTTCGATAGAACCCCGGCTCAAGGAGAGATGAAAAAGCATCAATAATAGTAAACAGTAATAGCACAGGATAATAGGACGATGTAGTAAAAAAAAAGAAATCCAAAGCAGTATAGCAATGCATGGCAAACTACTATCAAAGACAAGGGCCTACTACATTGGAGGAAATCCAAATTTATTTATCTTCTGTGATGGGCTATTCCTTGAAAATATGCTTGAAGAAGATGACTTATCTGCCCAATATTGTTATTTTTTAACATCAAATTCTGTGATGGAGATGAAGAAGAATGGGCTATTCTTCATCAAAAACTCTTCCCTTCCAGTCACATGTTGGTTTGGCCATTAATACAGTTCTACTGTATAGTGCTACATTTATTTTTTCCTGCAAGTCAGATAAAATTTCAGAAATTTTACTTAGTTACTTCCCCCATTTCTTTCCTTCCATAATCATGATTTACCTAATCAGCAAAAACTGCACCACAAATCCAATCCTGCCCATCCAAACAACCAGGGACAGCTCCAGAGCTAAATCTAAGCAACAAAAGTTGACCTTAAAGTCTGAAGGCTAACGAGAAATGTACACTCCTCAAACAATTAACAAGCAAGATGCTTACAGCCATAAAAAAAATTATGGAAACAAAAAGTGAAAGACCGCCGATTCATCCTTCCAATTGGAGAAAACGAATTGTATTTTGTGCTCTTACAGTCTCTCATTTAAGCCGACCGGTCAAGGATCTGTCAGCAGCTTCCATTGAGCTAGCTTTGCTCCTTCACTCAATGATTAAGCTATCAATTTGATCATGAAAGCAAGTAGCTAATAAAAATTAAAGGCAGTCGGACTGCCATGGATGTTGAAGATGGCCAAAGTTTTCTAACCTTTCACAAATGTATCTGAATTCAATAAAAGAGGCTGAATAAACTTGGACCAGCCAAAAGAAAGAGAGATTGAAGTTTCCAGTAAGCAACTATGAATTTCAAAATTGTTCTTCATTAAGAAAGCTCATATAGTTCACTTCAAAGTGCAAAAATTGAATCTATTAGGGACTGTGAACAGACTAAAAAAGAAAATATGAAATAAAAGAAAATCATAATATGCATGAACGCTGAAACTCATATAATTGTAAGTGATACCACCAGATACTTCAAGAGAGTAAGAACATCTCTACCAATAGAAAACATGAATAGCGAATGGCAACAAGAAATGTTCAGAATTTGACAAAAGCCCCAAAGGTAACTCTAATAAGCATTTCATAGCAAGAAACAAGAATCAGAGAAATATCACCCTGTAAAGATTACAGAAATCACCTCAAATCCTGTTTTTTTTGTTGTATACCAAAGCCTAGGATATGGAAATTCGGAGAGAGGAGTCTAACTAACCTATTCCTTTGATACGGAAGCTAACTTGTAGTAGTAATTAGAGAGGTGCAATGAATTCAAGTTCTCTCATCTTCAACAAGATCAAAAGAGTTAAGCAATCAATTTGGTCATGAAAGCAAGTAGCTACATAAATTAAACGCAGTAAAGACAGCTTTGAAAATTGAAAGTTAGACGCAAAAGCAAGGCAAGAATAGAATAGGACATAGCTTCAAGCTAAACCAAACGCATTCGTGCTCAAATAAAAAGTAAAGATGAAAATAAATTACTTGTTCATTCGAACGTTACTGAGTAGTATAAAAATGGCTAGCTTGACCATAAGCCTTCTGCTCAAGAAAATCACCAGCTAAGGAAAGCACTACCTAAAAGATCAGGACATAATCGAAAAGGCACTCCCAATTGAAGCACGCCATTCACTTTACCCAAAAGGTAACGTCTAGTTTACCCCAAACAAGTCTGCCAAAGCACCTTTCAAAATGCACTTCATCAAAGTAAATATGCCTAATTGATGGGCCAACGTTTTGTCCCTTTATAGTTCATTTTATTCAGACAAGTACAGAATGAAATGAATAAAAGAAATGCAGTTTTTGGGACTTCGCAATGCAAATAACTTAGGAATGTTAAAATGGACAATATATACCAGAATTCAAAAGGATCCACAAACAGTAAAAGTTGTCAACTAAGCAAAACATCATATCCTGGAGGAAGTAAGACAAAGCAAATACACTAAACTATCTCAGTCTTCGGATAAACATATGAGACTTGAAAGTTGTTCCCCATGACAATCTTGAGCGAGTAAAAATTTGGAATGTATCTAGTCGCTGCAGTGCCACCGTAAACTTTGACCTTCCTAAACTCCTTTTCTTTTGGGTTGTAAGAAAGTAGCTGTGTGCCACCTTTTCTTTGTATCAAGAGTTCTCCATCTTTCCAAATAATGATTGGTATAAAACCATCACAATGGATATCAAGTGGAATACAGTCCGTCAGAATGCGATCTTTAGTCCAAGATTCAGCTATTCCATACTCTTTCATCCACCATATGTCAACATACTGACTACAGCCACTATCAGACAAACACAGACAATTCCCCAACTCTGCTAGTGTCAAGTCAAAGGATGGAGTTTTCAAACCAGGTGGAGCTCCTAATATTAGAGGAGTAAATGCTGGCACTTTTTAATTTATCCTCCAGCCAATGAAGATCACCATTGACATTAACATTGCTAAGTTTTCCCAAGTAAGGGCTTGGAACTTGGCCCACATTTCTCCATTTCTCGTCAACCCCAAGAGTATAAACCTCCAATTCCGATACTTGATCAGGACAACCCCGAAACTCTCTAACTACTAATCTCAGTACTTTATACTATCCAGAGCCTTCACTAAAGCAGAACGCATAAGCAACACGACAAGCTCCTTTCTCCCATTCGGGAAATTTAAGCATGAAATACTCACCCAAAAGAGGATTGCTGATATAAACTGAGTGATTTCTATCAGACGTCTTACCATTCAACAAACAAATGAACCAATAAAATCATTGGTGGTTTTACTGGTGGGAGGTGAAACTTAGGGCTCAACAAAATGGGTCTATTTAGTGGGTGAGAATGCTTTGAGTTCCACAAGTAACCGGACAGAATTATTAATGGAAAGCAAAATGCAGGGATAATTAGATGATTTTGTGTGATACATGTTAGGAGTCATTCGGTGGTTTCAGAATAGAAATAACTATTCCCAACATAAAATCGTATAAGATAATATAATGTTTGGTTGAAAAAAATATATAATTAATTTCAATATAAAATACTGCATAAGATAATACTGTGTTTGGTTGGCAGTACTAAATACTATTTGCATTCAATTATATAGAAAACTATGTATTCTCTTACGTGTGATATGTTATGGAATACGAATACGTGTATTAGCAATGCAGAGGCGGAGTACTTCCAAAAGTCCTCTTTCCACATCCTTTTTTGAACTGAAATATGGATCAAATGCAATAGGATGGTGAACCGCATTAGTAGTACCATATATCTCATGCTTGATACACTTCTTGTCTTTCAATTGCAAGCACACTATGGAAAAAACTAATAGATGTTCGTTCATATGAAGAAAGTTGCGCATTGGGCTGTGATTTTTAACTAGTCACTGTAAAGTCATCAGAATCATCACTAGCTGAGTGAGCTGTCAAGCTGTAGCGAAAGCTGAGATATTTACTATCAGCTATTATGAGACCTGAGCTTAACCAAGAAGGACGCAGAAGCACATTTCACAATGAACAAAATTGTCTACAGTTTCACTTGCACATTTTAAAATAGATAAAAAAGACCGAATAACAAATTTGCACCGATATGAGGAGAGATTGCACCATTGCCTTGGGAAGAAAAGAAAATCTTAGATAGCTCAACAAGGCATGTGGATCATAATTGAAACTCATTTCATTTTAACTGGTCGTGGAAACCAGCAGATACTGAGACTTCAAGGGATAAGAAAATAAGCATATAATCATTGCAAGAAAAGAGAAATAGAACAATAATTTAACTAGTAAAGGTTAAGGAAACACCTCTCTTCCTGAACAATAATTTGGTTCTTTCTCCATTGTAGTAACCTTACTACTACTCCTCTTTAGCTATAAAAAGGTGCTAAGAAAGCAAATTTTACTCACACTTCCAACTTTCTCAATACATAATTTTGTTGCACAAAAAAAAATGAAGCTTATGACTTGTATTCTCCCTTTGCGGCGGTGAACAGTAACTCCGGAGGTGAACAGTAACTCAGGCGGCGAACAGGTTTTTTTATATTTTAAAAATTGTTTCACCTGGAGTTGGTACCTCTGGTGGCTCATATTAATTCTTGTGTCTTTTAACCTTGTTAAATCTTGACTGCTACACATTCTTGACTCTTGACGTTACATTCTTGCCTTTATTCCTTTAGCTTATAGTGCTATCTTTCTTGTCGTAGTAACCTGACTTGCATATAGTCTCTTGATAACTGTGCTTTAGTATTGATTCTTGTTTGTTTTAGATAAATCTTTGATTTGCTTTTATTTCCCTTAGTGGCTTTAGCGAGCGATGGTAGACTAGGGTCATGTTCTCGGTCGGGGACGATTACTAGGGTGAGAGGGGGTAAGTGGGGTCAGGGAGTGTCTAGGTTGAGAGTAGGGTCCTGGAACATTGGGACTTTGACGGGGAAGTCCATAGAGCTAGTTAAGATTCTTAAGGAAAGGAGGATTAATATAGCTTGCGTCCAAGAGACCAAATGGGTAGGATCTAAAGCTAAGGATGTGGACGGGCATAAGTTATGGTTCTCGGGTAAGTTAATGTATAGGAATGGGGTAGGCATTTTAGTAGATAGTGAGCTAAGGGACCAGGTCGTAGAGGTTAGGAGGGCCAATGACCGGATGATGGCGGTTAAGTTAGTTGTGGAAGGGTTTACCTTAAACATTATTAGTGCTTACGCGCCACAAACAGGCTTGGACGGGGAGGAGAAGAGGCGCTTTTGGGAGGATTTGGACGAAGTGGTGGGAGGTATACCGCCCACCCAAAAGTTATTCATAGAAGGAGATTTGGACACATCGGCTCAACCTCGGGGGGTTATGATGAGGAGCATGGAGGTTTCGACTTCAGAGTCAGGAATGGAGGAGGAGTCTCACTTCTGGACTTCGCTAAAGCTTTTGAATTGGTGGTAGCCAACTCGAGTTTCACGAAGAAGGAGCAGCACTTGGTAACCTTTCGTAGTTTGACGGCTGCGACACAGATAGACTTTTTGCACCTTAGAAAAGAGGATAAAGGTCTTTGTAAAGACTGCAAGGTCATTTCGAGTGAGAACCTTACGACCCAACATAAGTTTTTGGTGATGGATTTGGGGATTATGAGGAAGAAGAAGAAAAGGGTCGTGGATGACTGGCCAAGGATCAGCTGGGGGAGTCTGACTTTGTCGAGTGCCCAGGAGATGGGAGAGAAGTTGATGGCTATGGGGGCTTGGGAGAGTAGGGGGACGCGAGCAGTATGTGGGATAGGACGGCGAGCTGCATTAGGGAAGCAGCTAGAGATGTTCTGGGAGTCTCGAGAGGTCGCCGTGGTGGGCGACGAGGGGACTGGTGGTGGAATGGAGAAGTCCAGGGAAAGGTGGAAGCAAAGAAGGTGGCGTAAGCGAGGTTGGTAGACAACAAAGATGATGAGGAGAAGCGGACGAATAGGGAAAGGTATAAGATTGCGAGAAAGGAAGCGAAGTTGGCAGTTTCGGCGGCAAAAACGGCAGCTTTCGAACGTCTATATGCAGAATTAGAGGACAAAGGCGGGGATAAGAAGTTGTTCAGGCTAGCCAAGGTGAGGGAGAGAAAGGCACGGGACCTGGATCGAGTAAAATGCGTCAAAGACGAGGATGGCAAAGTATTGGTGGAGAAAGCTCTCATTAGACGAAGATGGCAGTCATACTTCCATAAACTCTTGAACGAGGAAGGTTTTAGAGACATTGTGTTGGGAGATTTGGAGTACTCTGAGAGGCGTCGCGATTTTGGGTATTGTAGGAGTATAAAGGTGGAGGAGGTTAAGGGTTTTGTTCGCAGGATGCGCAGGGGAAGAGCTACTGGTCCTGATGAGATCCCTGGGGAGTTTTAGAAGAGTGCGGGCAGGGTAGGTTTGGGTTGGTGGATCGGCTTAATGTTATTTTTAAGACGGCGAAGATGCGAGGAATGGAGGTGGAGTATGATGGTTCCTTTGTATAAGAACAAGGGTGATATTCAAAGTTGCAACAACTATAGAGGGATCAAGCTGCTAAGCCATACTATGAAAGTGTGGGAAACGGTGGTGGAGATGAGGGTGAGAAGAGGCGTGTCCATTTCAGAGAACCAGTTCGGATTCATGCCGGGGCACTCAACTACAGAAGCCATCCATCTTGTGAGGAGACTGGTGGAGCAGTATAGGGAGAGGAAGAAGGACCTGCACATGGTTTTCATCAACCTAGAAAAGGCTTACGATAAAGCGCCAAGAGAGGTCTTATGGAGATGCTTGGAGGCCAGAGGTGTACCTGTAGCGTACATTAGGGCGATCAAGGACATGTATGAGGGAGCCAAGACCAGGATAAGGATAGTGGGAGGAGACTCGGAACAACGAGTGGAGATGGGTTGCGCCGGGGATCGGCTCTAGCCCATTTTTATTTGCCTTAGTGATGGTGTCGACGTGGCGAATTCGAGGTGAGGTGCCATGGTGTATGTTATTTGCGGATGACATATTCTTGATTGACGAGACACGCGGCGGAGTGAACGCTAAGTCGGAGGTTTGGAGACAAACGGGAGTCTAAAGGGTTCGAAGCCGAGTAGGACCGAAGCACAGAGTACGTAGAGTGCAAGTTCGGTGGACGTGACACACGAGCCCGGCGTGGAAGTGAGGCTTGGTACCCGGTCCCATCCCAAAGAAAGGAAGTTTCAAATATCTTGGGTCTATATACAAGAAAATGGGGATATTGACGATGATGTCTCACATCATATTGGTGCGGGGTGGATGAAATAGAGCTTGCAACGGGGAGTCTTTGTGTGATAAGAAGGTGCCACCAAAACTTAAAGGTGTTCTACAAAGTGGTTATGAGACCGACTTTATTGTACGGGGCGTGTCGGGCGATCAACTAGCTCACGTCCAAAAGATGAAAGTTGCGGAAATGAGAATGTTGCGATGGATGTGTGGGCACACCAGGCAAGATAGGATTAGAGATGATGATATTCGGGACAAGGTTAGAGTAGCATCAGTGGAGGACAAGATGAGGGAAGCGAGGCTGAGATAGTTTGGGCATGTGAGGAGGAGAGCCACAGATACCCCAATGCGGAGGTGTGAGAGGTTAGCTATGGATGATTTCAGAAGAGGTAGGGGTAGGACGAAAAAGTATTAGGGAAAGGTGTTGAGATAGGACACGGCGCAAGTTCAGCTTACCGAGGACATGACCTTAGATAGGAGGTTTTGGAGGACTCAGATTAGGGTAGAAGGCTAGTAGGTAGTCGCGGTTCGATCTATAGTCTGTTGTCCTTTGTTTCTTGCTACTATATGTTGTTTCTTGTACTTCGATTATCTTATTTATCTGAGGTAGCTCTTCGCTCCCTTTTTTAGACTCGCTCTATTTTGACTTATTCGCTTTCTTTAGTTTCATTTGCATTTTGCTTTGAACTGCTTGTGCTTATCTAACCTTTCTCGTTGTGTTTTTTCTTGAGCCGAGGGTCTTTCGGAAACAACCTCCCTATCTTCTGGGATAGGGGCAAGGTCTGCGTACACTTTACCTTTCCCAGACCCTACATTGTGGGATTTCACTAGGTATGTTGTTGTTGTTGTTTGCTTTTGGCTCTTCTTCTTATATCTGATTATGTAAGTGTTGCTGAAACAATTTTCAAGAAAGCAAAGTATAAAAAGAAATTGATTGGAATTCTTTTTCAAAATATAACATTGCTTTTGGCCTCCAACAGTTTCACCAGCTCGCGCATTGCTGGCCGCTTCCATTGCTCATCATTGGTGCAAGACCTTGCAATAGCAAGAACGCGCAGCATTTGATCCTTCCATAATCCTGAACCAGAAAAAAGCGGATCCAACGTTTCAATCTCCCTGCCATTTGCAACCATCCACCTCGCCCAACCAATAAGATTGCCTCCCTCAACATCAGCCTGTCCTGTTACCAATTCCAACATCACCACTCCAAAGCTGTAGATATCGCCCTTGGTTGTAGCCATCATTGTTTGTCCATACTCGGGTGGTATGTACCCTAATAAACCAGCAAGGATTGTACTAACATGGCTCTCACATGCTTTAATTATCCGAGCCAGACCAAAGTCGGATACTCGTGCTTCAAAATTTCTGTCTAGGAGTATATTGCTTGACTTGATGTCTCTATGAATTATGTGTGGAACAAAACCATGGTGTAGGAATGCAAGTCCGCGAGCTGACCCTAGACAGATCTTAAAACGAGTTGGCCACCTCTGCTTGGTTTCTCAACCAGAAATCAAGGCTTCCATTTTCTATATATTCATATATCAACAATCTCTCAGCTGCAGAGACACAATACCCAAGCAATGGCACCAGATTGTCATGTTTTACATTCCCAATTGTTTCCATTTCAGCAAAGAACTCGCGATCACCATGCATGTTGCCCCTGTTTAACCTCTTAACTGCAGTAGTCCGGCCTTCAGGCAGTTTGGCTTTGTATACAGTACCAAAGCCACCATCACCGATAATATAACTCTTGCTGAAGTTCTCAGTGGCTGAGAGAATAGCTGTTGGATTTATCCGTAACAAAGACTGCTCGAATGTTGCAATGTTGATACTCAGAGTCTCCTCCTTTGTCTTATTAATCAAAAGCTCATCGGTAGATGTGGGTCTGTTTTCTTTCCTTTCTTACCTTTAACTCTGTCGAGAAGTACAACTATTTGTCTCATGAGCCTTCTCCATTTGAGAACTCCGATTAGCACTACGAGAAAAGGATCGATGCCCCAACGGTACCCAAGACAGACGCACGGCTTAGAACTGGTGCAGATGCATAAGTACTTTCCCTGGGAGGTAAAACAAGTTCACTTGGTATGCATTTCCTAGCTTTAGTTCACATATAGGGGCTAGTCCAGTGAATTTGTTGCCGGAGAAATTGGAAAAAACAAGGCCTTCTATGTCACAAATGCTACAAGGAAAAGACTTTTGGAATCTATTGCTGAATAAGTCAAGATATGTCACGGAAGCAAGAGCGGAAAGTGAAGGTGGCAAGTTGCCTGTAATTGAATTGTTATGGAGATCTAGTATGGTCAAGGACGTTAGATTAGAGAGAGAATCGTCGAGAGGACCGGAGAGTTGGTTGTTACAAACATTTAGGACGAACAAAGAGCTGGGGGTTCTAACATTAAAAGATAACGAGCCTGAGAAAGAATTCATGCTGATGTCCAAGTAAGTCAAACTTTTGACACTAAAGGCAGAAGGGGCAATAAACCACTCAACCGGTTATTTGAAAGTCTAGCTTGACTAAACTTGGCATCATGGAGTCAAGATTATCAGGAATAAATCCACTTATCTGGTTGTGAGAAAGTATAAGACCTTGGGGGTTTGTCATTGAGAGAAACTGAGGAAAAAACTGGACCTTTCAAGGAATTAAAAGATAGATTAAGAGATGTTAAATTACCGAGCAAAGAAATTTCACGAGGAACACTCCTTGTGAGCTTATTTCCCTGTAGAAGAAGCTCAGTCACAACTATGCAATTCTTAATTGAGTGTGGGATGGACTCAGTTAGTTCATAGTTGGACAAATCAAGCATGCCATAATGCTGGGTGAATTCGGAGTCCGGTAAAAGAATATTCTGGAATCCGGTACAAATTTCCTCAGGTATAGGACCGGAAAACTGATTGTTAGACAGAACCAAATTGTCTAGCAATTTCAGCTTAGATATTGATCTGGGAATTTCACCTGAAAGTCTGTTTGCACCAAGGTCAAGAGATATTAACTTTGTACATTCAAAAAGCTCCAACAGAATATTTCCGGTTAACTTGTTGCCAATGAAGAGAGAGATTGGTCAGATTCTTCAAGTTACCAATGGTACGCGGTATGCTTCCTTCATACAGATTATTATCAAGTTGCAATCTCTGAAGGGATGAAAGTTTTGCAATAGTCGGTTGAATTGGACCTTCGAGCACATTGTTGCCGAGTGAGATGGACATTAATGTTTTTGACTCCCATAGTTGATCTGGTACCTTCCCGAAAAATTGGTTTTTCGATAGCTTAAGATTAATGAGCTGAAGTTCCCCTAGATAATCAGGCAGTTTACCTGAGAGGTTGTTTCCAGACAACACCAAATCTGTGAGGCTTGAACAATTCCTGAAAGTACTTTGGATTTCACCAGTGAAGTTGTTATCCGACTACAGCAGAATGCTCAATGACTCGGCCCTACATATCCCTGAAGACAATTCACCAGATAGCCTGTTGGAACTGACATCGAGAACGGATAGCAAAGGGAAATAAAGTGGTGGTAGAGATCCAGTTAAGAAATTCTTTGACACCATTATTGACTTTACTTGCGTCCAGTTGGCAATCCACATAGGCAGGGGGCCGGATAAGCGGATTGAATTAAGCACAAATGATTTAAGTGAATCCAACCCAGAAAGACCTTCAGGTAATGGACCGGAAAACGAGTAAAAGGACAAATTTATTAACTTGAGCTTTTTACAGTTCCCTAGCTCTGAAGGAATTGTTCCAGACAATCCAGCATTTGAAGCAATTAAGTAGACCAGACTTTCTAGCTTTCCAATTCTTAAAGGAAGCTCTCCATCAAATTCATTCTGTGCTACATTCAAGTAATTCAAATAACTCAATTCTGAAATCTCTTCAGGGATACTTCCAGTAAATTTGCAGTTTTGAAGATCAAGCGCCTCCAGCTGCTTCAAACGGCCAATTGTTCCAGGAATAGTTCCAGTCAACATGTTGGATGAGAGAGTAATAATTCTAAGCTTACTTAGCTTTCCAATTTCTGGACATATTAATCCAGTCAAGTTGTTTAAACTAGCATCAAGGTATAGAAGCTCCGCCAAATTAACTAGACTGGAAGGTAGACTACCAGAGAAGAAATTTGAGCTGAAATCAAGAGACTGCAACTTATCCAGGTTTCCAATCTCATTAGGAAGATCGCCAGAAAAAGAGTTTGCATGAACTGATAGTTCCCTGAGCTCCTTTAGCTCACAAATTGTTGATGGTAAACTGCCTGAAAAACCATTATCATTAAGCACAAGATGTTTCAGGTTTCTCAGGTTAGATATAGTGGGAGACAGCTGGCCAGTTAACCTGTTGTCAGTCAAGTCAAGTGTCTCCAAATTCTCCAGACTCCAAACATCTGTAGGTATATTACCACTAAGGGCATAATGGTTGAGATTCAGGTGCTTCAGGGATCTAAATTTTCCAATGTTTTTTCCACGAAATGGTAAATTTAGTGGTGACACTGAACATGGAAAATCAATCCGAATTACACGTTCACCTTCACACTTTACCCCGGTCCAATTGCATGGAGTAGTCTTTGTATCAGACCAACTGGGAATAACATCCCTTTTCTAGACAAGAGAATTTCGGAGAGCCTTAAGTAACTCCATGTCATGGACCAAATAGCCAGTTGTGACTACCGGTTGTTGTGTAAAGCAGAGAAGGATGATCATTAGTACACAAGCCTCCCATATTGAACAAGTCATTCTGAGCTACTTCAGGAGAATAACTAATAATCAATTCGATAGAACTTATGAATTCACCCTTTTAGGGTTCATCACCTTAAAGTTCATCAGAACAGTCTAAGGGACCGGGTCCTTAACCTATTTTCACAGATAGAAATGGAAAGCAAATAAGACAAGATATTTACAAGGAAAAATTTTTGCTCAAGAGATTAAAAACCACGACCTACCCCAGTAGGATTTCCAACTTCACTAAACCGAGCAACTTCAGATTACAACCTATTGCAACCTAGGAATTAAACTCTTAATCCCCAACCCTTATAATACACCTATTGCAAGCACCTTTACAATAACTCTATTGCAATGCTTCAAGTCTTGCCCACCTCTAGCCAATGACTCCACTGATACTCAGCTAACTCTAGCCAAGAAAATAAAGTTACATAGATTGAAATATGTCCTACTATGGTGCTTCTAGACAAGCAGTGTAGGAATACAAATTAAGAGCATAAAACAAGACTCAACTATCCTAGGACTTTAGATGTCTTCAGTGGCTTGTGGGCACCTTGTGGAAGGTAGCCGCCACACTTGAGAGAAAAATATCTTTTTAGATTTGCCAGTGTTAGGTCAAACTAATCCCAACATGTTGTATATATATGTAGGGGTGGGCACGGTACGGTATAAACCGATTACCATACCGAAATTGAAATTTTTGATACCGTGGTTTCGGTATTATGGTATTTGGTATGCATTTTTGAAAAGTTTGGTATTTGGTACGGTATTCGGTATTGATAAAGAAAATACCGAAATACCGAATACCATACCGAAGTATTCCATATATATGTATATAATACTAAAAAATATATCACAAACTAATTGTTCAAACGTTGGAATTGCTTCTTTCTTTTGAATATTTTTATATGTGTAAGATGTTAGTATGATATAATTATTGAAATACCCTTTTTGTGTACCGAAGTATATATATTTTGATTGAAATGCCCTTTTTGTGTAATTGATTAACGAAGGGCATTGCTTGTACTTTCTTTTGAATATTTTTACACGTATAAGGTGTTAGTATAATATAATTGAGACATTTCTTGAATAGCCGAAGTCATAATTCTTTATTATATGTATATATGTAAGTCGTAGTCAAACAAACGATGGTTACCGAATTACCGTACCGCAAAATACCGAAATCGAACTTAAAAATCTTTTGAACCATACCGAATTAATTTGGTATGGTAATGGTATAGTATTTTTAAATACCGAAAATCGAAATTTCAAATATCATATCATACCGTACTATGCCCACCTCTATATATATGAGACCAAAGTAGAGAGCATGTGAGAAAAATGTGACCATGAATAGTGACTTCTCAAGGGCTTTTAGTTTCCATCACACATATGGTTGTCTTTTGCAGATTCTGCTCGAATAGTCGGCTTTTACGATTGTTAAGTCTGTGTGATATTTCATGGAACCTGATGGAGAACTTGATCTCTGAATCGCTTGTCAATCATCAAAACTTATGAAATGCTATAACTCATCACAATTCCAGATATACTGTTTATGCTGGTTCACTTCAGCTTCAAAGGATGAATCTGCAAGGTATTCCATGAATAAGATGAAACAAAGCTATAAAGTGAAATCAAATATGCATCATGCCAGGATGAGGAAAAGCTACACGCAAACATACACCTGAATTTATTTTGTTTGAGAAAATGACAAAAATGGTCCCTTATGTTTGAGGGTACATTCAAAAAAGTCCTTTAAGTATGCATTTAACAGTTTTGGTCCTTTAACTTTGCCAAAGTTAACACTTTTAGTACCCATCAAATGTTTACCGAACTCTGTCTATTAGATTTGACGTAAAATATACAACACAAAAAACTACACTGGACACTAAAAAGATATTAAAAAAATAACAGAAATTACACCTCAAAAAGTTGCACCAAACTCTCGAAATAAATTAAAAATAATAGAAACCAGAAAATTGTACCTCTTAATTGTGTTCCCGCTAAGTTGTACCTCTTAAGTTGCAGCTTTAGTTACAATCGTAACTAAAGGACAATGTTTTATAATTATTTGACAAAGACAAATAAGTGTTAACTTTTGACAAACTTAAATGACCAAAACTATTAAGTGCATATTTAAGAGACTAGTTTGAACCTATCCTCAAACATAAGGGATAGGAAAAAATAACTTGTTCAATCAACAACAATCAGCCAAAAGAAAAAACATTTAGTTCAATTTGCAGATATGCAGATTTGGCTGACTGAAGTTCATGAAGAAGTTAGAGGAAAATACATTCTTCAACCAATTTTTAGCATTAAGATAAAAGTCACTGATACAAAATGGCAAGACTGAAATTAAACAGGCTTAAAAAACATACCCAATCCCTTAATATTTAGTAATGCACAAACAAGTTAATTGTTTAAATTCACTTTTAGCAGCATTGAAGCCAAGAAAAATGCCAAAAAAACAAGGTTATCAGTTATTACTGTGGAGCAAAAAAAGGAAAATGAATCTTTAAAAAAAGCTGAAAACTTTATAGGCATTGGGCTCAAGAAAGATCTGAAGAACATTTGATATGCACGTTATTCCCAATCAAAAAATAGCCATAAATCTTTAAAACCTTTCTCACACGGATAAATTTACTAAATAGCAAAAAACCTGGACAACAAACAAATGGGTTCCATACAAAGAGAGAAAACATTTATTCATATGATGTATACACAAGAATAGAAATGAAACAACATGTATAACCTAAAACAAATGTTTTCTCCCAACGGCCACAAGCTAAAAAGAAAAAAGTACAACTGAAAACCCCATAACTTGATGAAAAATGAGCTAACACAACCAATAAAGATGGCAATGCAAATCATGAAGATGCATAAAATCAGAAAAAAGACAAACCCATGAACAAAAATGAGCTAAAAAATACAGGGAAGGTGGTAAAAATGGAAATGAAATAAACTAGTACGTACCTTTTAGAACAACAACAACACTTTGGGTGTGTTTATGAAAAATTCACATGTCCAATCATGTAAAGCACAACAAAAAACACTGAAACTGCAGATTATGTTGAGTACTAGTTGTATTAGTACTGCTACAACTCATCAATAGTGTGTGAAGTGAAGGGGGTGGTGCGTAAGGCGTGATACTGAGCTCATACTACTCCCTCCATCTCAATTTAAGTGTCTTATTTTTTTTTTTATCTGTTCCAAAAAAAGTGTCTCTTTCTATATTAAGTAAGTTTTGACAAGTTTTGGACCATGAGATTTAAAGGAGTACACATTTTTAATTTAACACCACAAAATTCAAAGTCTCTTTTTATTTCTTAAATTCTGTGTCCAGTCAAATTAAGACACTTAAAATGGGACCGAGGAGTATTTGCTATGGTTTCACTTTCACATGCATCCAAAATAGGGACTGTGATAACGACGGTTACCTTCTTTTTTCCAGGACCTGACCTCACCTTAAAACAGAAATATCATTTTCTCTTTACACTTACTTGTTTGCTCTATATATGGGTGGCCTCATTATTATCATGTGTTTGGGAAATAGGCAAGGGAGGGAACAAATAAATGTTTTTTCTTATTCTGTCTTTGGTTTATTGTTAAAAGGAAGAAAGTCGGGAATACTTTTCCCTGACAAAATGACAAATATTGTTCCTTATTTTTGAGGTCCGTTTAAATTATTTCCTTATATATGCTTCAACCAGTTTTGATCTTTTAAATTTATCAAAAATTAATATTTTTAATTTCCGTCACATTTTAAACGACCCTTTCTCGATTTGAGTGGAACCAAAAAAACAAAAAACAAAAAAAATTAGTAGAAACTCACATTGGGAAGTTTTTGCAGTTTCAGCTATTTTTGTTCCTTTTCTAGAGTTTGATGCAGTTTTTTAGATGCATTCTATGTTAAATTTTAATCCTTTATTTTTTATTTTTTATGTCTAATACAGTTTTTTCTGCCATGGTTTTTACAATTTGATGGGACTTTTCTAGTATTTTTTGTTAAAAATATTAAGTATATGCATTTGGACGATATTCGATTGAACTTGAGAAACAAATTGTTTGAAACTAAAAGTTGAAAAGAGCGTTTCATTGTGGTGTAAATGAACCTGTTTGTAGTCTATGAATAAAACATAAATACTCTGAATAAAACATATGACATGGTAGTAATACTGAAAACACTGTTTAAAAATGATGAGGAAGTAGTCTGAAAATATAATAATAAATACTGAGCCAATGCTGGTTATACGACTCTGAACATCTGACATAACATGACTGACTAGTCTATGAAACCTCTGACATGAGTCTGACTGCTAAACTGTTTATCGGGACAAGGCCTCCGGCATACCTTAACTGCATGACTGAAATAAACATAAATAAAGATAACACCCCGAATAGAATGGGGCTCACCAAAAGCTAATACGAGCAAGTCCTAACATGTTGATCCGTTGTCCTGTAAATCGGCATCGTGAAATGCAGGCCCCCGGGAAAATAAAGGGGACGTCAGTACATTCCAATTGTATTAGTATGTAAAGCAACTGAATGAAATAAGCATGACACATGAAATAATAGAACTGAAACTGAAACTGTAAGCTGGACATGAACATGAGTATATCTGACATGAATATATATAACATGAGTAAAACATTTTAGGTGGGAGAGCCTTAGTATAACCAACATGTAACCCCCACGTAAGTACGTGGCGTTTAATCTCTGCCTGACCAGCTAAGCCATCTTATAGGGGTGGGCGTTCGGTTCTTCGATTCAGTTTTCTCATACTTCGGTTCGATTATTTCGATTTCCGTGTTTTGAAAGTGGACACCGAACACCGAACCAAACTAGTTCGGTTTGGTTCTTTCGGTTTCGATTTTTTGAAGTTTGGTTCGGTTCGCCTTTTTGATTTTTTCAATTCGGTGTTTTTGATATACACGTGACTCTACTTGAGTCACGCATTATCTTCCACCAAGGTAGACCAACTATCAGTATCTTGGGAACTTGGGAAACAAAACAAAAATCAAAGCTAGTTATTCAAACTTAGGAACTTTGCGTTCATCGGTTTCGAGCTTTCAAAGACCACGAAGTTTAAAGAAGAAGAAGCAAAGACAAATTAAATCGTAAGTAAAGTAAACTAAAATCACGAAATCGCGGTAAAGAAGGTTTCGGTATCAATCGCAACAACAGTTATCTGAATGCTCAAAACCAGTAACCAGCAACAAACAACGTACAAGACAAAAACAAGCAACACAAACAACATAATGATAAAATGAGCAGCAACCAAATAGCCAAACGACCAAACAACATAAATGTCCTAAATTTTAGCTCCAAATACAAAACATAAGCTGTAACACTACGTGTTAAATCCATCGTCTCGCATAACAATCATAATTAAGTCCGAAATTCACCAAATTCAAAACATAAGCTTAAAGTTGAAGGCGAATCCGCCTATCTTCAAGACATCTCTCAATATGCTTCATTAAGCTAGATGTGCCATTTGCTCTATGACAATTAAGTATCGCACCGCATGTTAAGCACCTAGTTTTACGCCCTTCTTCATTGTCTTGAACGATCACAAAATGTTCCCAAACTTGTGAGCGAGCTCTAGAAGGCATGGTTGAACTTGAAAATAACAAAAAATAGATAAAACCAAAAGTTAGAATATAACTTTCAAGATAAAAGAACAAAACTACAAAATAAAGTATTGAACTTACCACTAGTAACAAAGAAGCAAATTGCAATGATACATCAACAATGCAAGGATCTCTTCCACTATTTGCCATCTCTAAAGATAATTTAATCAAATATGTCATACGACATAAAATAGTATTTTATTTTTTCACTGAAACACATAAAAAAATACAAAATCTTACCAAGTTCAAGTTCCTCAAGATGATCCAAACTTTCTTCCACACTAACAGATTTAGTCTCTTTCCTAACCCAATCTTGAACACAAATAAGAGATTGCACACATTTAGGAGTCAACGAACTTCTAAACGAATCAAGTACACGACCACCAGTACTAAATGCACATTCCGATGCCACACTAGAAATCGGAATAGCCAATACATCACGAGCCAACTCTGAAAGAACAGGAAATCTAGGAGCATTAACTTTCCACCAACCTAAGATACTAAACTCAACGGCGGTTTCACTTTCATCTATTGGCTTTTGTTCTTCACCAATGTATTTATCCAACTCGGATTTAGCATACCCACTTCCAGAATCTTCCTTTTGTTTCTTCAAGTGAAGCTTAGTTCTCAAAGCATTTGGTTTCACACTTGAAGGGGACTCGAAGCTAGAAGTTACATCAGATATATCATGAGATGAAGTAGATACAGAAGGAGACAATTGATGATGAGATGCTCTTGAATAATTTTTTAGATACTCTCCAAACAAAGATTTCGTATAATCGTACACTCCTTCGCTTACTTTCTTTCCAACTTCCTTCCCCAAATAGCTCTTCAAGTGCAAAGCTAACATACACAAACTTATTGCGAGGATCCAATACGGAAGAAATAAAAATCATTTTGTTCATCTTTTCAGGATCACCCCAATACTTCCTAAACTTTTCTCTCATCCGCTCAGCCATTTTACTCAAACTAAGATCTTCACTTGCTACACACACTTTCAAATATGCATCAAGCTCACATATATCCTCAAAATGAACATTAGAAGTAACATAATGTGAACACGAAGCCTTTACGGTGAGCTCGTAAAATCTTTCAAGAAACTTTATCACATTCCTTACATTCACCCAATCATCACATTCAAGCGTACCTGCGACACTTCCATCTTCACAAACATGAGTAGCAAGATAAGTTTTAAAATTCTCATAAAAAAAATCAAACCTATCAAATGCCTTCTCAAAATTTTGTGCCGTGTTCAACATCGCGTAGGTGGAATTCCACCTAGTAGGCACATCTATAATTAATGTTTTAGCACATCCCACCTTTTGAACTTCACAACATTTCTTAAAGCTTCTTGTTCTTGCCGAAGATCCTCTAACATACCTTACCATTTGCCTAACACGTTTAACAGAAGCATCAATTTCCTTCAAACCTTCTTGCATAATTAGATTAAGTATGTGAGCCATACACCTCACGTGAAGATGCTTACCATCCATTATATTAGTTCCCCACATATTTAACTCGTTTAGACAATTCTCTAACCGTAACATCGTTTGAAGAAGCATTATCAACGTAATAGTAAATACCTTGTTCAAGTTCCAATGAAGCAGGCAATTACTAATAGTCTCTGCCATGTGCTCACCCTTATGACTAGTGACAGGGCAAAAATTCAGTATTCTTTTATGCAACTTCCAATTTTTATCAATAAAGTGAGCAGTCAAACACATATAATTAATTTTTTGCAATGATGTCCATGTGTCTGTGGTAAGGCAAACTTTTGAATGTGCTTCTCTAAAAGACTTCTTCAAATTTTGTCTCAGTTTATTGTAATGTTCATAACAATCCCTTGTTATTGTTCTACGGGAAGGAATTTGAAACAGAGGTTGGGCTTGACTCATAAACATCTTGAAGCCTTCCTTTTCTACAAAGCTAAATGGTAGTTCATCAATAATTATCATCTCAACTAAAGCCCTCCTAATTAATTGTTGATCAAATTCCCAATGCTCCTCTAGCTCATTCTTATCCTTAGATGGAAAATGTATCTTTTTCTGAGTGGGAGGTTTAATAAGGGATTTATATGCGTTGCACCTCAATAAATGTTGTCTCAATCCCTTTGTCCCATTTACAGTTGCAGCAGCAAGATCTTTTTTACAATACTTACACTTAGCTCTATCAATTCCCTGTACAACAATCTTCTCAAAATGACCCCAAACAACATATCTAGATTGCATTTCTTTTCTTTTCTTTGTTACCTGGGTGTCAAGTGAGTTATTATTGCTATCAGTATCATCTGTATTAGGTATGCTACCAGTTGAATCGGCAATACTTAATTTAGTTTCATCCGCCATCTACGAAAACTAAAGAGAAAATATAAGGCATTGTAGGCAAAGACGTTAAAAACCAAAAGCTCAACGAAAAATAACAAAGACAACCACCAGCCACCGAACGTGTATGATAAAAGTCTTTTTCTTTTTTCCATATACATAGAGATCTCAAACAACTACCCATTTAATTACAACAAATTCACAACCACCACATAATTATCATGTTACAACAATCAAAACAGTAGCAAGAAACTCACATCAACAAGATAATAACACAAAGCAGTGAAACACCATAAATTCACCATAGACGACATAACAAGCAAAACAAAAGATACCAAAAATAACCATAAATTCACAACTAAAAGAGCAAAATAATAACGACCCAATTGACAACAAGCAGAGACTTAAAAAGCATGACCAAAGTCAGCTTTCTAAGAAATAAGTCCGAACATTTCTAAGAAATATACTAGTGGATAAGTACACTATTTTATTTAAAAACCAAAACACAACAGCACACACTAAGTCTGAACATTTCTAAGAAATATACTAGTGAAAGAACAGATGAAGCCGATTAGGAGAAGTGTAAGAGAGAGAAGTCGCTGCCAGAAGTGAGAACTGAGGATTAGGAGAAGTGAGAGAGAGAAATACTTACTCTGTCGCCGCCGGAACTTAGAAGAGAAGTCTCCGCCGGAATTTGGAAGAGAAGTCGCCGCTGCCTCTGTGAAGTGCAAACTTTGAGCTCTGAAGTTTGGAGTATGAAAAGTGAAAATTAGGGATACATTGATGTCTGATGATTGATACAAAAGAGTGAAAGTGGGCTTGGGTAATTATACAAAAGAAAGACTGAAAGAGGGCCTGGGTTCTATTTCTTTTGGGCTTAAATTTAATGGGCATTGGCCTGTACTATTTAATATTTTTGGGCTAATACATAACATTTCAGTTTAAATCGAAAACCCAAAAAATCGAACACTAAACCCCGAACACCGAACCGAACTCCGAAATTTTTGAAAATTGAAATCGAACCCGAACCGAAAACCCGAACACCGAAAAATTGAATTATTTCGGTTCGGTCCGATTTTTCAGTTTTCGGTATTTAAGCCCAGCCGTACCATCTTGTACCTTGTCGGGGTACAAGACATGAATGGATCCAATAACCCGCAATTGATAAACATGAAAGAATTGTCCTAACTGGGTGGAGCAATCCTTATCCTACCTTTGGCATATGTAATTTCAGGTATTAAACCTTTTCGGTAATCTGTGCAACTCCCAAACATGAATATAGATATAATTGGCTTAGAAGCCCATGAATTACATAAACATGATTGTAAACATGATTCGTGAGTGTAATATAACATGAATACAGATATATAGTATAACTTGTATGAAAACATAGAAGCATGTAGAATTTCATGAAAATAAGCACAATAATGCATATCTTGCATTTAAGAACCCGTGAAATGTAAAGCATGGGTGTTCATGGATTACAGAAGGATTCCCAATAATCAAAAATGGAATATCAAGAACACAACAACGAATAATTAATACGCACATGATATATCATGGTACATGTACTTAGGGTCATCATGAATTTGACTACAAACCCTAATTTTGATGAAACTTCATATTGTCATAGAAGAACGGGGCGTGGGGAAGAATAATGATATTTGCACACGTAGATAGAAACTCAACATACCTGTAACGCTCCAAAACTTGTATAAAAGTCTGAATTTTGAGAAGAATCCCAAAAGCTTTAACCTTGAATCCTTGTGATGGGTTTTCTTGGAAACCCTAGTTTAGGAATGATGATTCCCTTATTAGATTACGTGAATACATGTTAAAATGGACTTGGAAGGGCTTGGAATAGCTTTCCTTAATGTCTTGGAATGATAGCAGAAGAGGAACTTTGTTCTAGGGCTTGAAGAATGTGAAAAATGGAAATACAACTGAACCCACATATTTATACAATTCACTGAAGTGGAAAAAGTACGAGCAACTTGTATGTCCAGTACATTGAGGTACGGCCCGTACTTGTAGCCCATACCTGGATTGTCAAAATCCAGTGACTTCGTATTGTTGCGTAAATTGTACAGGATAAAAGTATGTCCCGTACATTGATATACGTACTGTGCATCCTAAGTCGTACCTCGTATGGAAAATTCCAGTGACTTCAACTTGTCCCCCAAGATGTACGCCTAGAATGTACGTTCAGTACAAAATTATACGGCCCGTACAATTTTTCGTAACGCGTACATTTATCGTTCCAAGCAAATTTTCAAACTCAACACATTCTGTCATGGTTCTAAGTTTCTGAATCATGAATGTAACTTAGTTAGAAGGTACGAGGTAGTACAATATCTCCCCATTGAGATCATTCGTCCTCGAATAATGGGTCATGGTTAAGACTGAGACTGTACATGGCTTGAATACATGAACGTGAAGAAAACATGACATGGAACATGGGAACTGAACTGATATGACATGGTTTCATGAAAACATGATCACTGAAACATGAGACATGGGTACTGAATACATGAACGTGAACGTTACACGTGAGGCATGAACATGTAAGGGATATGACATGGATTCGGAAGGTATTTACCTTGAACGCTCATTGCTTGCTTTTCAAACAAATGAGGATATCTAGATTTCATGTCTTCTTCAGCTTCTCATGTAGCCTCTTCAACTTTTTGACTCCTCCACAAGACCTTTACTGAGGCTACTTCCTTAGTCCTCAACTTATGAACCTGACGATCAAGAATAGCCACGAGAATCTACTCATAGGTTAGGGCATCCTTAACAATTATAGTGTCAGCAGGAACAGCCAACGACGGGTCTCCCACACAGTTTCTCAACATAGACACATGGAACACTAGGTGAACAGCAGCCAACTCTTGTGGCAACTCAATCTTATAAGCTACTTGACTAACCCTTCGCAGGATTCTATATGGTCCAGTATATCTAGGACTGAGCTTTTTTTTTCTTGCCAAATCTCATCACACCTTTCATAGGAGAAACCTTTAAGAATACCCAATCATCAACTTAGAATTCTAAATCTCTGCACTGGACATCTGTATAGGACTTCTGATGACTTTGAGTCGTTCTCAATCGCTCTTGAATCAATTTGACTTTCTTTATAGTTTGATAGACCAAATCTGGTCCCAACAACTCTACTTCACCAATGGGTGATCTACACTTTGGCCCATACAGAGCTTCACATGGTGCCATCTTGATACTAGCATGATAACTGTTATTATAAGCAAACTCAATGAGAGGCAAGTGGTCATCCTAATTACCTTTGAAATCTAGGACACGTGCTTTCAACATGTCCTCAAGAGTCTGAACAGTACGCTCTGCCTGACCATCTGTCTGCGGATGAAAAGTTGTGATGAGGTTAACCTTGGTTCCCAATCCCTTCTGAAAGGATTTCCAAAAGTTCGCTATAAATTGAGCACAACGATCTAAAATAATGGACACTGAGGTCCCATGCAATCTGACAATCTCATGAATATATAGCTTGGTGTAATCTTCTGCTGAATCGGTGGTCTTAACTAGCAAGAAGTGCTCTGACTTAGTAAGTCAATCCACAATCACTCAAATCGAATCATGTCTATGGGATGAACGAACTGGAATATCAATATTCTGAGCCAACCCACCAGGCCTCTGGTGCGCGAGTTTCACTTGCTGACAATTCGGACAGTTAGCTACAAAATTTGCGACATTCTTTTTCATATCATTCCACCAATAAATTTCCTTAAGGTCATGATACATCTTCGTGGAACCTGGGTGGATGGCATACTTGGAATTGTGAGCTTCTAACATAATTCTCTCTCTAAGCTCATCAATATCTGGAACACATAGCCTGCCTCTGTACCTTAAGGTACCATCATCTCCCCCTTGTTCAAAAGCCGTTGTCTTATGCTTGTGAATCCCCTCTTTCAGCTGCAATAAATAGGGATCACTAAACTGTTTCTCCTTCACTTCGGCCACTAGGGAGGAATAAGCCCTGTTCTGAACAACAACTTCATCATCTTCGGAGTCCAAGAGTCAAACTCCTAGGTTAGCTAAGTGGTGAACTTCCTTGGTCATAATTCTCTTATCTACCTCAACGTGAGCTAAACTTCCCATGGAAAGCCAACTAAGAGCATCGGCTACAACATTCGCCTTCCCTGGATGATAGAGAATATCTACATCATAATCCTTAAGCAATTCGAGCCATCTTCTTTGTCTAAGATTCAGCTCTCTTTGCTTGAAAATATACTGCAGGCTTTTGTGATCGGTGAAAATGTCAACATGCACTCCATACAAATAATGACACCATATCTTAAGTGCAAAAACCACGGCTGCCAATTCCAAGTCATGAGTCGGATGATTCTTTGCATGAGCCTTAAGTTGTCGGGATGCATAAGCTACAACCTTACCATGCTGCATTAAAACACATCCGAGACCAATTCCTGAAGCATCACAATAAACTAGAAACCCTTCGGTTACCTCTGGTAGCGTCAAAACTGGAGCAGAAATCAACCTCTTCTTCAACTCTTCAAAACTTTGCTCACACGCATCTGACCATTGAAATTTGACCTTCTTCTAAGTTAACTTAGTCAATGGAGCTGAGATAGAGGAAAAACCCTCTACAAAATGCCTATAATAGCCTGCCAGACCCAAGAAACTTCTTATATCTGAAACTGAGGTGGATGTGGGCTAATTCTTGACGACATCTATTTTTTTAGAATCGGCATCCACACCTTCACCTAAGATTACATGGCCTAGAAATGCCACAGACTTAAGCCAAAATTCACACTTTGAAAATTTAGCATAAAGCTCACGATCCTGAAGTGTCTGCAACACTATTCTGAGATGTCTCGTATGTTCACCTTACGCAGAATACACCAAAATATCTTCAATGAAGACAATGACGAAAAGATCAAGATAAGGTTGAAGACTTTATTCATGAGGTCCATGACAGCAGCTGGCACATTTGTCAACCCAAAAGACATGACAAGAAATTCGAAGTGACCATAACAGGTTCTAAAAGCGGTCTTCGAAATATCAACTTCCTTAACCTTTAGCTGATGGTATCCTTATCTGCAGTCAATCTTAGAATAACACTGGGCACCCTGAAGTTGGTCAATAAATCATCTATTCTGAGGAGAGGATAATTGTTCTTAACGGTAATTTTGTTCAACTGGTAGTAGTCAATACACATGCGTAAGGAACCATCGTTCTTTCGAATAAACAAGACTGGCGCGACCCAAAGTGAGACACTAGGCCTAATAAATCTCTTGTTAATAAGACGATCTTTTAACTGGTCTTTAACTCTTTTAACTCAGCTGGAGCCATTCTGTATGGCGAAAGAGATATCGGCTCAGTGCCGGGAAGTTGATCAATTCTAAAGTCTATCTCCCTATCGGGAGGAACTTCGGGAAGATCCTCTGGAAAAACTTCTGGAAACTCATTAACAATTGATACGGACTGGAGAGTTGGGATCTAGGTATTTGTATCCCTGACTCAAATTAAGTGATAGATATACCCCTTGTAAATCATCTTTCTGGCTTTAAGATAGGAAATAAATCCACCCCGGGATACTACTGAAAATCTTACGATTTTGGTATTACAACCCATTGTGGCATAACATTAGGCTAACCAATCCATACCCATGATCACATTAAAGTCTACCATCTCTAATTCTGCTAAGTTGGTTATGGTTCTGTGGTAATAGACTAAAACTTGGCAACCCCTATAAATACGTCTAGCAATAACTGAATCTCCAACTGGAGTGGACACTTCAAAGGGTTCATGCAACTTTTCTGGTTCTATCCAAAATTTCTTAGCAATAAATAGGGTTACATAAGATAGAGTGGATCCTGGGTCCATACGGATATAAACGTCGAAAGTGAAAATTGTTAGTGTACTTGTGACAACATTCGCACGTTCCTCTGTATCATGACGACCTTCTAAAGTATACAAGTGGTTCCTTCCTCCTCCTGCATTTCCAGACTTAACTACACCATGCCTTGACTGGGCTTGAGAATTCCGAGGAGCTGCTGAATTAGTGGACTGAGCCACGTTACCACCGGTACCCTGTCTAGCTGATGGACAGTCCTTTTGAAAATAGCCCCGCTGGCCACACCCATAGCATGTATCCATACCCATGCGACACTCCCCTTGGTGTCTCTTACCACACTTACTGCAAACCGGATTATCATAAGTCTTCTGACCCACACTAGCCCGAGAATACGAGTAGGTTGGCTTGAAATTTTATCTCTACTGATCATTTATGAACTTTGGGGCTGGGGCACTGGTTGCAGATGGAGCGAGCTGATGACTTGTTCTTGAAGAATTTCCTACCTCCACCTCCCCCATGACTGAAGTTACCTGCAAACTTAGCTCTTTTATTAAACTCTCTGTCTTTTTCTTTCTGAAGAGCTTCTTCTTCTTTCATTTTGTCCTCAATACCCTAAACAAAAGCAACCATCTTGGTGATAGTCATCCTCTCATTCTGAGCAGTAATATTTACATCACCATATAAGTCGGGTATAAGGCCCAACACAAATCGCCTAACTAAGGCCCTTATATTAGGGACCATATACTAAGCATACTTAACTAAGGAAACAAACTTTAGATAGTACTCATTCACACTCATATCATTCTTCCTGAGTCTCTTAAATTCGTAGGCCTTCGTCTCTCTGACTTCAATCGGCTGAAAGCGGTTAATGAAAGCATCTACAAACTCATCCCAAACTATTGGGGATGCATCTTTCCCTCAAGACTATTCCCACGTCTTATACAAAATATGAGCAACACCCTGCAACTGCTAGGAGCCGTTTCCTGACGTTGAGCCTGGTTAGTAACAATTTGGGTGAGCAGTGTTATACCCCGCATTTTCGGAGCATGACTATGACATGTACCTCACCGTAGTAATGGAGTGTCGGAGACGTCCCATGATGTTTTGAAAGGCACAAGCCATGGAAAGTACGTAACAACGAAAAAAAAAAAAAAGGATGAATTACAATCTCGTAAGTCGTAGTCGGGAAAGACTATTTTGAGACCCGAAAACATGACCATTTTTAGTATAATGAATGACAAATACCATGTATGTAGAGTTTCGGAATATTTCGAGGTCGAATAAATTGAAGAGAAATAAGTTCGACGAAAATTTGAGAAATCTTTGGGCGGATTTTTAGTCAATTTTGGAGGCGCATATCTCCTAGTATATTTGGAGTTTTAAGGTGAAACACAAGCCTAAATAAAGCTCGTCGAGTCTAGTTTGTAATGCAATAAACCGTTCGTCGATAGGACCTCGGAGTAGAGAATTATAGACATTGCAAACGGAATCGCGTAGCAGAAACAAAGCCAAGCTACGGTCTGCTACGATACCGCTTAAATGTTGTAGCTACAGTGATGCCGACCCAATTTAATATAAAAGGGGCTAAAACCCTATTTTTCTTCATCAAAAAATGCTCCAATGTTCCAGAATTTTCAGCCACCAAAAAGGGCTCTTAATCTCACATAAAATTGAGGATTTTGAGTGAAATTTCAAGTAACGAAGTATCAATCGAGGTCCGGGCAACCCGTAGTCGCGATTATAATTTCGTTTGGTGTTGGAGTTATCTTGGGGACAAGAAAATGATGAAGATTTTGCTACCTTCTAAAAATAAGGTATGAATTGTTAAATCTCTTTCTCTATCAATATGAATTAAGGAATAATTTCAAGAATAGTGGTTATGGTGTGTTGTGTTGATGTTGTTGATTTATGGATTGAGGGTTAAAGAGAAATTTGGATGAAAATACATATATTTGTCTTGTACGATGTTGAGGATGTTGTTATTGATGTTGTTAGTATTAATTTCGACTTCCTTACGGAAATAAAGTTATTAATTAGTCGTATCCCAAGTTGGTTAGTTGGGAAATTTAGAAAACAATGTGTGGGTTGTTTTATGGCATATGTTGGTGTTAGAAATGATGTTATTAATATTGGTATTGTTGTTGATGTTGTTGGTTGTTGAATTGGAATTTCGGGCTAAGCACGTAAACGGAAATCTTGCCAATTTCGACGGAATTTAAAAGGGCTTTCATTAAGTGTTTAAGACGAGCGTATGACGATGACCCTAATGATATTACGAATGGTTATATATGTAGATTACGAGGCTACGAATAATTCTTAAGCGAGTTGCAAGACAGGAAGTAAGTTGAAAGTCGAAATTATCTTCCAGGTATGTTAAGGCTAGTCTCCTTCTTTCTAAAGGCATGATCCTTTCGTTATAAACCTTTGTGTCGTACCATAATATCATTGTTTTTGCAAATGCTAGAAATCCACGAATCTCGCGATCCTTATGATGTTATTGAGCTCCCAAAGGCATGATTCTTTTCTTACCAAACTATGCTTGAATTCCATGAAAACTCTCATTTCCAAGAATGTTAGAGATTCATGACTTTTAAAGTTTCTATGATGGTAGAGTTGAATAATTTCTTATATGATAACCATGATGATGATCATGAGGGATTTATTTATCCAAGCTCCAAGTCATACGGATTTCATGTTGTTATGAGATAATTTTATTCACGAGAGATTTCCATGTACACGAGCTATATATTATTATGATGACTATCGAGAACGATTTTATGTTCAAAGGTTCCAAACTTATGATTTCAATGACGATATGAGAATATTGAGCTATCTTTTGACTTTTCTTAACTTTATTCATTGTTGTTGGTCTCACCTTATAATAATTGTTCCTTCAAGGTGAGACAAAGCGACGATGAGTATTCCATAATATATTCGGAGGCTACCGGCCTTACGTCACTCCGATACAGTTGTGGCTTTTGATTGGGCTCTTATGCATGCTATATATATGTATGTATTTTCTCACACCGCGCCGCGCTATAGTCGGCCGGGCAGGCACGTAGATGTGCACACCACTGCAGTGGGCATGTATGATATCGCCTCGGACGCGGGAGGCACCGGGACGCGGGCTAATGATGATAACACCGAGCCTTAAATGGCCGGGCATGATACTACTTATATATCACACCGAGCCTTCATGGCCGGGCATGTTACTTTCACACCGAGCCTTTATGGTAGGGCATGTTACTATGTATGTGTATGAAATGTTTTTTAAAAAGGCTAAGCATGCATGACATCCGCCTTATGGCGAGGCATCCGGATGTTCGGAGTTATCTCTCTTACTCATTGTTACTTTTCATATCTATATTATGTTATTATTCATGCCTTACATACTCGGTACATTATTAAATGCGACGTCCCTTCTTGTGGACGCCTGCGTTTCATGCCACGCGGTGTATACGGACGAGTAGAGGATATGGCTAGAAGATGTTCCAAATTTGGATTGGCGAGCTCCATTTCTTTCCGGTGTTCGAGTCGAGTATCCATGTCATGGTATAATGATTTATGTTAGAGACTTTGCAGACAGAGTCACGTATATAGTATGTCGGTTTTGCAAGCGGCTCTGTAAGCCGATGTATTATCATGCATTACTTTACAGATTTTATATGATTGCAGATCTTATTTGATTTGATAAAGACGGAAATAATATTTTTTCTGAAAAACTTTCATCATGCATTTCATTCCATGCTTTAAGGGCCTAATGAGACTATGAGTATAACGAGAACTAGTGGGTTCGCTCGGCTCTAAGTAAGGGCCGAGTGCCCATCATGCCCCATCAGGACTGGGGTGTGACAAATTGGTATCAGAGCGGTTCGTCCTAGGGGTTGTCTGCAAAGTCGTGTCCAGTAGAGTCTTGTTTATGGGTGTGAAGCGCGCCATACTTATAAACAAGAGGCTGCAGGGCATTTAGGAACTATTGACCTTTCTTTCTTATCTTAGATCGTGCCATAGAGCTAAATCATAGGATATGACATCCCGGATTCTAACTGAATGCTTTGATCACGGATAAGCAGTTGATTATGTCACTACGAGGAAATTGCCTCGAATTGAAGTCATTCAATTGAAAGGTATGTTTCCTGTTTCATTAACATGGATAGATGTTGATATAAGAACTTGAGCAAGATATTATGGTATTTGTGATTGCTCCGCAGAGCATTGGATGTGTTTTTTTGTGTGCGGGAATGAGGTAGTAAGAATTATAGAGGAAACTGCCGAAATTTTATTCAAATTGAATTGTTTGCGTGTCAATAAAGAAAGAGTAAAATGAAAATGTGACCATTAGCCGTTCACTGAAGGAACAGTTATGGGACCTATTGGAAACATAAAGGAAGTTGACATCAGGAACCCAAGTGCAGTATTACGATTTATAGATTAGATTGGCTAGTGAGTGGTAACAAAGAGATATTGATATGGGAAGGAAGTTAACAAGTACGGGAAAGTTCCATTCAGAAGTATATATAAATATATACGAGATTAAGATGGGTTTGTACTCCTTGTGGAATGATCTACAAAACTTCTAAGTAGATATTGTTAAGTGGCAAACGGGAAGGGAGCCCTTTTAGGAGCAATTGAAATCTAAGAGGATCTTCAAGATAAATATACGAGAAATAAACATACAGATGAGCAAGCTATAGTATCGTAAAGGGGAGTAAGAAATGAACGAAGAAAGAAAGAAAAGGACGTCTAAGAGTGTTTATAAGTTGATGAAAAGGTGATGAAAGTATGATTAATGATATATTCCTCGATACATATAGGCTCGGGCGAAGGACAAACTTGGTTGTAAGGTATGTGAGGTGTTCGTTCTCTCCTTCTTTGGCGTGAACCGGCTAGAACATGAACATGAGCACTCTATAACAAATTCGGTCTATTCCCATGCCTTGTATTTCGAATCTTAATGTCTTGCCATTTGATTGATTCTTGAAATACTATTTTACTCATCATCGATTATTCCTTTGGATTCGATGCGCATTCCATAAGCAATTCAGAGGTTATGATCTTATGTTACTCGAAAGGCCAAGAATCAGATCCTTAAATTCAAAAATCAGCCTCAGAACATCGCTGCGGAAGAAAACGAGTTACGCGAGCTTCTCGCATCGCGGAAGGAGAGCGGAAGCTCGGGCTTGCGTTTTCCGCGTCGCCGCATCGCGGAAGTTGCACTTTACGTCCGCGTCGCGAAAGGAAGCGGAAGGTCCCGAACGTTGTGCTTTCCTTCCGCGTCGCGGAAGAAGGCGGAGCCCCTGTGCAAATTTCTTTTTTCGGTCCAGACCCATAATGGTATATACGTATGAATGAATGTAATGCACTATTCTACGGCATAAAAGAAGGAAGTGATTTGAATTGTGTCCAAAATATGTGGATATTTGACTTGATACAAGAATTCAATTAGCAAAAGAGAAATAAGTCAGACCATGCGATGAGGGTGACTCTGACATTACATGGACCAGAGGAGTTGAAGGATCGCTAGGCTCGGCCAATTGACTACCATAGACAATCAATACTCGAATGTTATTGATATATGACAACATTATTAGACGAATTAGAATGATTCCAAGTACGGAAGAAAGAAATGTACCAGCTTGAAGGAGTCAAAATTCGAAAGGAACTAATATAGCAAGGGTGTGCAAAAGGAAAAGTGAAATTGGACTAAATTCATGTATATTATGAAACAGACAGGGGAGAGAAGGCATGACAAGATAATGGAGGTTGAGTAAATCGAAAGAAATAAGTTTTTGTCAAATATAATACGTTGTGTCCCGGGCTATGGTTCGAATCGCTCATACCAGAGAAATTTTTGTTACAAGTAAATATGCAACAGAAGCACCCCGAAAAGGTAATGAAGGAAGTGAGAATGCCAATAAGTGATCAAGGATAAGTATCAGGACAGACGGGATTACTAAAGAAAAATCGCGGCGTTGGAAGGAGGAGAGTTGTAAAAGAGAAATACTTATAAGACTCTCAACGATCGTCAAAAGAAAGAAAGACGACATGCTTATGGATAGCACAACAACGACGGTACTACGAGGTTTGAAAATATCTCCTGCGCCGTGAAATCGTAAGTCACCGTTTATATTGAATTGCGAGAGTATATGTTACAGGACCATATGAATGATCATCCTGATGGAATGGCTAATAAAATGGTGCGGAGACGACAATAAATATTTGAAGAGTAATGGAAGCTAGTTAAGTTTAAGTTAGCCACTGGTGTAGGAAAGCCAAGGACTCAAAGAGGGAAGCACACTCTTATTGAAAGGAAGTGATGATTAAGCAAGATTTTATTTTAGTCTCCGGATTATGAGTTATTTGGTAATGATGTTCAGATTAGAGGAGAAGTAAATGGGAGGAAAGATTCAAACAAGGATTTGAAAACAATTTGAATAGTGGACTAGTATGTTGCACGTATAATCTTGCGATAGGGGATAACAACGATGACAAGACAATATTATATGCAAGCATATAAGGAATGGTGCCGAGGATTGTTGTATATGGTTGAATTGAGTCTCATTTGAATAACAAATCCCTTAGCTATGGTATTTTCGACGCATTGGATGAGTAATCCGAAGTAAAGTAATTAATGAGACTAATAAGCCATTAGCAAGGAAAATGCTATTGCAAGCCATACGGGCGATACCATAGGTGGAACTATGATGACATGGTTAGGAATTAAGAAGCACGACAAAAGCATTAGAAAGAAGATGGAATGACATGAATATAAAGTATCACTAGAGAAGCAAGCAAGGAAAAGTGCCGCAGCTAAATAAGAAAGTTGCCAATTAGCAGAGAAATAAAGGGCTGTGAAATAAAGGAACTAAGCCAACGGAAGGTGAAGTCGTAGAAGTAGAGGACGACAAGATCACAAGAAAAGGATTCAAGGATATAATTAAAAGAGATGGACATTTAAGGAATTAAGAGGTTCGCTTGATTGACAAATCGAAATGACAGACAATAGCCTCAAACTATGGGAAAGACTTATTAAGCGATAGTCGGCAAAGGTTAAAAGAAAAAGGAGAAATCCAAAGGAAATGATCAAAGGATATCATATTTGATTAGATCCATCGGGTGACAATGAAACCTCGTGGAGCAAGCAATATGATGGCTCCTATTGGAAAAGGGACAAATGAAGGTTACAGACAAAAGCAAGAATGAAAAGATCTGAATTCGACGCGTGATTAAGAATCTTGGTTATTTTTCGACAAACTCTTGGATTCACCCCTAATTTATTAGCTGAACTAAGGATCAGAAACCTTAAGAATAAATTGAAGGAAATGAATTATTAAAGAAGAGTTTTGAGATGTTTTTGATATAAGTACAAGAATTATCATTAGTTAGCCAACTACCAGAAGTCCAATTGAAGGAAAGAGAAATTAAGCGAGGCATTACGGTGTTAAATTAGTTGAAGGATAAAGTATCGCAAGAAGATTCAAGCGCTATAGAAAGCAAAGGGTGCTAAATGTGCTTTGAGGTGATGCTTTGAGGTTATGTTTAAGGAGAGTAAGAACAAGAATTTCAAAAAATTGGATAAAAGTATTAGTAAATAAAGAGGAAGAACATCAAAAATTAGATAAAAGAATGCGTAAACAACGAAAGGGCATACGAAGAAGAACAACGAACGCGATAGGCGATAAAGCATGGAGAGTTAGTGGACAGACAAGTAATAAGAACAAGGGATGACCTTGAGTACAGGCGTAATCTTGGCTACAAAAGAAGAAGAATAGATTACATAATTCGGGTAAGTTCAGTTTTAACGAGCAAGTAAGACTGCAAGTAAGCAAGGTAAATACTGATAAATACGGGTAAAAACATTGATATCTATCTCGGAGCGAACTCTGCCTCAACATTCGAGGACGAATGTTTTTAAAGGGGAGGAGGATGTTATACCCCGCATTTTCAGAGCATGAGTATGACATGTACCTCACCGTAGTAATGGAGTGTCGGAGACGTCCCATGATGTTTTGAAAGGCACAAGCCATGGAAAGTACGTAACAACGAAAAAAAAAAGGATGAATTACAATCTCGTAAGTCGTAGTCGGGAAAGACTATTTTGAGACCCGAGAACATGACCATTTTTAATATAATGAATGACAAATACCATGTATGGAGAGTTTCGGAATATTTCAAGGTCGAATAAATTGAAGAGAAATAAGTTCGACGAAAATTTGAGAAATCTTTGGACGGATTTTTAGTCAACTTTGGAGGCACATATCTCCTAGTATATTTGGAGTTTTAAGGCGAAACAAAAGCCTAAAATGAAGCTCGTCGAGTCTAGTTTGTAATGCAACAAACCGTTCATCGATAGGAAACCGGAGTAGAGAATTATAGACGTTACAAACTGAGCTGATGAAGCAGAAACAAAACTCGCTACAGTATGCTACAGTACCGCTACAGATAGCTATAGCTACAGTGATGCCGACCCATTTAATATAAAAGGGCTAAAACCCCATTTTTCTTCATCAAAAAATGCTCCAATGTTCCAGAATTTTCAGCAACAAAGGGCTCTTAATCTCACAAAAATTGAGGATTTTGAGTGAAATTTCAAGTAACGAAGTATCAATCGAGGTCCGGGCAACCCGTAGTCGCGATTATAATTTCGTTTGGTGTTGGAGTTATCTTGGGGACAAGAAAATGATGAAGATTTTGCTACCTTCATAAAAATAAGGTATGAATTGTTAAATCTCTTTCTCTATCAATATGAATTAAGGAATAATTTCAAGAATAGTGGTTATGGTGTGTTGTGTTGATGTTGTTGATTTATGGATTGAGAGTTGAAGAGAAATTTGGATGAAAATACATATATTTGTCTTGTACGATGTTGAGGATGTTGTTATTGATGTTGTTAGTATTAATTTCGACTTCTTTACGGAAATAAAGTTATTAATTAGTCGTATCCCAAGTTGGTTAGTTGGGAAATTTAGAAAACAGTGTGTGGGCTGTTTTATGGCATATGTTGGTGTTAGAAATGATGTTATTACTATTGGTATTGTTGTTGATGTTGTTGGTTGTTGAATTGGAATTTCGGGCTAGGCACATAAACAGGGGAAATGCTGCCCGAATTTCGACAGAATTTAAAAGGGCTTTCATTAAGTGTTTAAGACGAGCGTATGACGATGACCCTAATGATATTACGAATGGTTACATATGTAGATTACGAGGCTACGAATAATTCTTAAGAGAGTTGCAAGACAGGAAGTAAGTTGGAAGTCGAGAATTATCTTCCAGGTATGTTAAGGCTAGTCCCCTTCTTTCTAAAGGCATGATCCTTTCGTTATAAACCTTTATGTCGTACCATAATATCATTGTTTCCGCAAATGCTAGAAATCCACGAATCTCACGATCCTTATGATGTTATTGAGCTCCCAAAGGCATGATTCTTTTCTTACCAAACTATGCTTGAATTCCATGAAAACTCTCATTTCCAAGAATGTTAGAGATTCATGACTTTTAAAGTTTCTATGATGGTAGAGTTGAATAATTTCTTATATGATAACCATGATGATGATCATGAGGGATTTATTTATCCAAGCTCCAAGGCATACGGATTTCATGTTGTTATGAGATAATTTTATTCACAGAGATTTCCATGTACCTGAGCTATATATTATTATGATGACTATCATGAGAACGATTTTATGTTCAAAGGTTCCAAACTTATGATTTCAATGACGATATGAGAATATTGAGCTATCTTTTGACTTTTCTTAACTTTATTCATTGTTGTTGGTCTCACCTTATAATAATTGTTCCTTCAAGGTGAGACAAAGCGACGATGAGTATTCCATAATATATTCGGAGGCTACCGACCTTACGTCACTCCGATACAGTTGTGGCTTTTGATTGGGCTCTTATGCATGCTTTATATATATATATATATATATATGTATGTATTTTCTCACACCGCGCCGCGCTATAGTCGGCCGGGCAGGCACGTAGATGTGCACACCACTGCAGTGGGCATGTATGATATCGCCCCGGACGCGGGAGGCCCGGACGCGGGCTAATGATGATAACACCGAGCCTTAAATGGCCGGGCATGATACTACTTATATATCACACCGAGCCTTCATGGCCGGGCATGTTACTATGTATGTGTATGAAATGTTTTTTTTAAAAGGCTAAGCATGCATGACATCCGCCTTATGAGGCATCCAGATGTTCAGGTTATCTCTCTTACTCATTGTTACTTTTCATATCTATATTATGTTATTATTCATGCCTTACATACTCGCACATTATTCGTGCGACGTCCCTTGTGGACGCCGCGTTTCATGCCACGTGTGTGTACAGAGACGAGTAGAGGATATGGCTAGAAGATGTTCCATTTGGATTGGCGAGCTCCATTTCTTTCGGAGTGTTGCCGAGTCGAGTATCCATGTCATGGTATAATGATTTATGTTAGAGACTTTGCAGACAGAGTCACGTATATAGTATGTCGGTTTTGCAAGCGGCTTTGTAAGCCGATGTATTATCATGCATTACTTTACAGATTTCATATGATTGCAGATCTTATTTGATTTGATAAAGACGGAAAGAATGTTTTTTCTGAAAAACTTTCATCATGCATTTCATTCCATGCTTTAAGGGCCCAATGAGACTATGAGTATAACGAGAACTAGTGGGTTCGCTCGGCTCTAAGTAAGGGCTGAGTGCCCATCATGCCCCATCAGGACTGGGGTGTGACAAGCAGCTAAATAGCTCCCCTAACATCCATTTCAGTAGCACTGCGCTGTGAAGTAACTATAGGACGGACCTCCGCAGCCTTTCGCAGCTGGGTTTCGCCGAGGGCACCGCATCCGTGCAAGCCCCTGAGCCTCGATGTGAACTTCCTGAGTCTGAGAGTCCTCAGTAGTATCCTTTTGGCTAGTAATTAACGTCCTTCTAGTGTACTTTCTTTTTGCAGGCATTTTCTGCAATACGTAATACACACGAGTTAGAAGAATTTCTGAAAGCATAGTCCTAACTGCACGATCTAGAGTATGAAAGAAGTGAGACAATCCTAGATGCCTTGGTGGTCAACTGTTTATATGTATAGGTGCCACACACACATAAAAGTGACCCCACTGGACACGGTTTCATAGACTCCTTAAAACTGTAACGACCCGCTAAGTCGTTATATGCATTTTTACCATTTTACCCCTGTCGGTTCATTTCTGAGTCTAGGAGCGAGTCTCGTGATAACTTAAGGGCGAGAATTCTTAAATAAAGGCATTTGATTTTATATGTGCACTTGTTTGAAAACTTGACTTATTTTCATTGGGGGGTTAACTTAGTAAATTAGGCCTCCGTTGTGAATTTCGAGGCCACAAGTGAGTCCGCAGCCTGTTTTTACATATTTGTGCATGTTTGGTTTGCGTCTGTAGGTCCTCGAATTGATGTCAGGATTTTAGATGAAAATCTGGTAGAAAATCAGAGGTCACTGGTCAGATGCGACTGCTGTAGCGGACAGAGGGCCGCTACGGCCGAGTCCTTGTGGGGGCGCAGTTGCCGCCGTAATTCGGGTTTAATGAGGCTCGCCTTAGCTGTGGGATTTTTCGCTACAGCGAGATAGCTGCAGCGAAGCTATGACCGCTGCAGCGGTTGCACGAGACACAAACCTATTTTTTATATTGCAAATTTCGAAGTCATTCACCACATAACACCAAATCAGTTCCCAAGAAAGTGAGAAGCGATTTTCTAAGGCTAGGAGGAAGTTCCTCCTTGAAGGTAAGTCCTATCCTTTATGTGCTGCATTCCCCTTTCTTCTTCAAGTCCCATGACTATCCTAAGGTCCATTAATGGTAGGTAAAGGCCCTAGAACCCTAGAATTGATAAACCCTTAAATAAATTGTGGAATGTTGATTTTATTCTTTGTTCTATCACATGGGAGTCAGAGTATCACTTTCTAGGATGAGAATTTGATTAATAATGATGAGAATGGTGTATTGAGACTTAGGGTTCTAATAAAAATGAAAATTATGCCCTAAAATTTGTTTTGAAAAGGGTAATCTGATTAGAACCCACAAATTGGAAGATTATGATTGTTGGGATTGAGATTATGATAAATTCATTATAAAGTGATAGTTCGCCCATTTGAAAGGGGTAGAGGTAATTGGGTCTTCTTCCCCAATTGTTGTTCTTATATAATTAGAAGGTCTATTGCTTACTTAGCATTATATTGCTAGACTTTGAGCGATCCAAAGCATTGCGAAAGGAGAAAGCTCTCGTGGAGTAGCTTGCATTGTTCCAGTTCTGCATCTGAGGTAGGTTATGGTTTACTTGAGTTAGACTTTGATTAATTGATTGTATATGTAGTAGAATTGATGGGAGAAAGCATGTATAGGTCTTCGAACATGACATCTGGTTGGATATTACTTATTTTGGTACTGATTGTTGAATTATGTGGGCTTATCGCCATTACTTTATGTACTGAAACCTGATTTGGATTTGCTAAGTTATGAGAAGGAATGAGTCAATATATACTCTTGTTGATTGAGATGGTTGCATAGTCTTGTTGTTGTTGAGTTGAATTAACTTAGTCCTGTTATGACTTGTGGCATGGTGCTTTGCATTTATTGATATTGAATTTATTGACTGATCATATTCCATATTGACTGTTGGACTAGAATACATTGAGATGCGTATTGTGATCAGATACATAAACATATATATATACACATTTGATAAGGGATGAGGATGTGGCCTAGTTATGGACACGTGATCCGAGGTCAGTTCCGGAGCGAGTGGTACACGGACACCACGAGTCCCCTGCAGGTCATGCCTAATGAGCGAAAATAGTTGTTGGCATGTGTGTACATTTGAGAACTATCATTGGTTGCATTGTATTGCATTGCATTAGACTTATCTTATTCTTGTGGTGTATTGTGGACTGGTTGATGATTGACTCTTGATATTGTTGTGTTAATGTGCCTATGTGCCTATTTTGTTGGTTTTACAACGTATGCATGATACTAATCTTAGTCGGCCTATGATATCTAGGGTTAATAGTGTTTGTACTGATACTACCTTCTTTGCACTTTTTATTTGAGTGGAGATTGTGTGCCAGAGACTTCTTCTGCAGAGTGTGTGCTAGAGACTTCTTCTAGACCTCACATCTAGCTTGAGGCTATTTCCTGTCCATATCAGATGGTGAGCTCCTATCCACGCCATGCCACCTGAAGGTCTTTTCCATCTTGATGTCTACTTAATTTCAGACATTTATGTTATTTCAGACAGCTATTATTTCTTAGATGGCTTTATGTTTTAGAGTCCTTGTACGATAACTTTCAGATTTTGGGGTTGTAATAGTTAGACTTCTGTATCTTTATTTTATTTATGGCATGACTAGACATTTTTATGATCTTATTTCTTGTTATGGATTTATAATGGTACAAATGAATGAATAATTGGTTAAGGGGATGGTTCGCCCACCAGGGGGATTAGTGTGGGTGCCATCATGACGGGTTGGGTCGTGACAAAGACACTTGAACCTAGGATCTGATACCAAGCTTTGTCACGCCCCGAACCATGGTCTGAGCGTAACACGACACTCGGTGCCTTGCTGCATGTGACCGAGCTAACCACATGGCTTGCTGAATCAACATGGGGCATGAGCTGATGCGGAATACAATATAAAACATGGATACTCCGAATAAAACATGTGACATCGTAGTAATACTGAAAACACCGTTTAAACATGATGAGGAAGCAGTCTGAAAATATAATAATAAATACTGAGCCAATCTTTGGTGATGCGACTCTGAACATCTGACATAACATAACTGACTAGTCTATGAAACCTCTGGTATGAGTATGACGCTAAACTTATGTTGCCTACCGGACAAGGCCTTCGCATACCTTACTTCGTACGACCGAAATAAACATAAATAAAGATAACACTCCGAATAGAATGGGGCTCACCAAAAGCTGATACGAGCAAGTCCTAACATGCTGATTCGTTGTCCTATAAATCTGCATCATGAAATGCAGGCCCCCGGGCAAATAAAGGGGACGTCAGTACATTCGAATTGTACTGGTATGTAAAACAACTGAATGAAATAAGCATGACACGTGAATTAATATAACTGAAACTGTAAGCTGGACATGAACATGAGCACATCTGACATAAATATATATATATATATATATATATATATATATATGTAACATGAGTAAAACATTTTAATGTAACATGAGTAAAACATTTTAGGTGGGAGAGCCTTAGTATAATCGACATATAACCACCACGTAAGTACATGGCGCCTTATCTCTGCCCGACCAGCTAAGTCATCTTGTACCTTGCTGGGGTACAAGACATGAACATGACATAAATGGATCCAATAACCCGCAATGGATAAACATGAAGGAATCGTCCTAACTGGGTGGAGCGATCCTTATCCTACGCTGGCATACGTAGTTTTCAGGTATTAAACCTTCTCGGTAATCTATGAAACTCCCAAAACATGAACATGGATATAATTGGCTTAGAAGACCATAAATTACATAAACATTATTGTAAACATAATTCATGAGTGTAATATAACATGAATATAGATATATAGTATAACTTGTATGAAAACATAGAAGCATGTAGAATTTCATGATAATAAGCATAATAATTCATATCTTGCATTTAAGAACCCATGGAATACAAAGCATGGGTGTTCATGGTTTACAGACAGATTCCCAATAATCAAAAAATGAATATCATGAACACAACAACAAATTATTAATACAAACATGGTGCATCATGGTACATGTACTTAGGCTCATCATGAATTTGACTAGAAACCCTAGTTTTGGTGAAACTTCGTATTGTCATAGAAGAACGTAGCGTGGGGAATGACAATGATATTTCCACACGTAGATAGAAACTCAACATACCTGTAACGCTCCAAAACCTATATAAAAGTTTGAATTTTGAGAAGAATCCTAAAAGCTTTAAACTTGAATCCTTGTGATGGGTTTTCTTGAAAACCCTAGGTTAGGAATGATGATTCCCATATTAAATTACGTGAATACATGTTAGAATTGACTTGGAAGGGCTTGGAATGACTTACCTTAATGTCTTAGATTGATGGGAGAAGAGGAACTTCGTTCTAGGGCTTGAAGAATGTGAAAAGTAGAAATAAAACTGAACCCACATATTTATACAATTCACTGAAGCGGAAAAAGTACGGGCAACTTGTACGTCCCGTACTTTGAAGTACGGCCCGTACTTGTAGCCCGTACCTCGTTGTCAAAATCCAGTGACTTCGTATTGTTGCCTGAATTGTACCGGACAAAAGTAAGTCCCGTGCATCCTAAGTCATACCACGTATGGAAAATTCCAGTGACTTCAATTTTCCCCCCCAAGATGTACGCCCAGAATGTACGTCCCGTACAAAATTGTATGACCTGTACAATTCGACATAACACGTACATTTACCGTTCCAAGCAAATTTTCAATCTCAACACATTCCGTCTTGATTCTAAGTTTCTAAATCATGAACGTAACTTAGTTAAAGGGTACGAGGTGTTACAAAGCCCTTACAGTGATTTATGTATGATGAGAGTTCTGTCACTTGGAGTTTGGAGTGAGCTGCTCGCTGATTAGACTCTGACTCTACTATCCTCTTCAGTTGTCTTTTAACTTTCTAGATAGTTTGGTGTCATTTCTTGTATTTACTTTCAATTAGATGCTCTTGAATCATGCCACCAGGTCTTGGGATAATTTAATTGTATTTTTTGCAATTATGTTAGGATTTAGGGTTTAGAGTTTTCAAAAGCACTAGATTATCTGCTGATAGAAGTATTTTTGAGAATTTTTTTATCCTGAAGTATCATATCTTTTACAATTGACACATTTATATATCATGCTATAACTATGAAGTATGACCATGATATAGTTTTACTCTTACATGGAGATATTGACGTAAAAATAACTGCATATTACAAATGAAAGCCTTATGTGTTTATTCTAACAATTATTATCAATTTTTTTAATTATACAAGACATTCATCTGATCAACATAAATGTTCAATCAAGAAATATTATCTATTACCATGTTGGGTCACTGTCATACCATATTGTTCTATATGTCAATCAAATTACGCAAAAATAACAAACTGGGAATGTTCTTGATTGTTCCAACAATACGGACGACAATGCAACTCTATAAGAAAAATGAGATTAATGATCAACCAGTTCATCAAATGATAACGACTAAATTCCACTATAATAGTGAAATACATTTCATCTTACGTTGATTCTTTCCAAAACTATAAGTCCTGAGAATACATTGTCTCGTCATAAAAGAGTATAATTAAAGTTTTTTGCATTTCTAGCTCATAAAAGAAGTTTGATAGACTAATTAACAATTGAATTTTAACCACGTAAGGATGACAATTAAATGTTAGTATCATGTCTTTTACAAATTTGATTTTGTCACCTTTTACAAATTTATTTTTAATTTTATGCCTTTTAATTTAATAAAAGGTCTTTATCTTTACACATAAAATATTTGAGAATAAAACACAAGAAACTTTTGCAGACTTATTTTTTTAATTCGAAATTGTAAAGGGTTATACTCACTCATTTTCTCAAAATGATAGTTCGGTTGTAGTTAAAACGGTAACCTTGCATTCTAAAATAGCAGTCATTTTCTTTATTTTTCAAACACACTGTAATAGATTAGAGAATAACACACAAGATTTTTTACGGACTTATTTTCTTTTATTCAAATGGAAAGGGTTATATTTCGGAAACAGCCTCCCTACCCGTCAAAAGGTACGGATAAGGTCTGCGTACACTCTACTCCCAGACCCCACTTGATGGGATTTTACTAGGTATGTTGTTAGTTGTAAATCTAAAGGGTTTGTAAATGTAAAGGTTATATTCATCCATTTTCTCAATTAAAAGATAGTTCACTCATAACTAAAACTGTAACCTGCATTCTAGAGGTGCAAAATTCGCACCTCTCCAATTCTCCACCTCCAAACATTGCCCCTCAACAAAACGATATTCATAAATAGCTCTGAGATCCAAAATAGAAAAGAAACAAATATTTCAGATCATGATGCAACCGACTAACTTTATTGCAGTTTATTTCAGCAAGTAAACATAATCACATACATAGTATCCATCAACCATATAGAGACATTTTTAGATTCACCTGTAGAAACTCCACATATTCAATACAACCATATGAAGATTCTTGCAAGGTTAAAGCTTTCCACCTGAACCACTATCTTCATGGTCGATCGAGTATTTGTTCAGTGGACGGCATATGCAGAATTTATGCTTAACACACAAACAAGGAAACACACAAGCACAACCTCCAAATGCATTTGTATGTTCCATATTTCCACAATTTTTACGTCTTTCGGCTAGTCGCCACATCTGAAAATTACAAAATATGTTAGCATCTTATACTGATATAAATTTGAAAGGCCTTAATTATAAACTACCGGCATATGACAAGAGGTGCTCCAAGGTAAAATAACTATATACCGCATGTGAGTTCACGGACGACTGAAATTTATTTTCTGATTGAGACAAATTTAGAGCTAATTAATGAATTTAGTAGCTGTGAAATATTAGTTATGTATATATATATTCTGAAATTTCTTTTACCGACACATACATGGTCACATTCTTTTTTTCTTTTTTCTTTTTTTTTAAATTTCTCACCCAATGTTCGGTACCCTTTTGGATCCTGACTAATTCAGATTTGTGTCAGAAAGTTCACTTTGGGTGGTAACGTGTTCCTCTCTAAAGACGAGTTGTGTATGTAAGTGATTTGTGTAAGAGATTGACATAAAGAGACAGTCGAGAGAGCCAAAAAATGGTACGCTTATAATATAATTTAAGTAGAAGGAAATGAAATTTCAGATCTTTCATGTGTTATTTTCATATTTTTCATGTGTAAAAATGAAAATTTGTTTATTTAAAACTAAAAAAGACATGATGAAGATTACAGACGGAAATGATAAGAGAGAAAGAAATAGACTGACCACAAGAAACGATCAGGAAAGCAACTACCAAAAACACAGTAATCGAAGCCTTGTACATCTTTGTGTCAAATAAGAATTTGTGCTGCTTAGAACTTACTATGTACAACCTTTATATAGTATCTAACTCATTAATAATTGGCTAAGGAGAAAGTTATAACTTTAATCCTATTTTAAGTGATTTTTTGCCAAGTTTCAAATTTGGTTAGTAGGTCAACGAAATTCTTTAGACTATATGGAAAGGTTAGTCAAAGAAATATGTCTACATTATTTGTGCTTCAAGTATTTCTTTATTTCTAGTAAAATATAACTATCTAACTAAGGAATTTTTTAAGAAAATAACACCAAATATAAGATGAGTGGTGATGTTGTACTAAAATATTCAACCAAAAAGCTAATGAATCGCAACAACAAAGTCAGTGTAATTCCACAAGTGGGTCTGGGGAGGATACTGTGTACGCAGACCTTACTTCTACTTTGAGAAGGTAGAAAGGTTGTTTCCAATAGACTCTCGTCTTAAAGAAAGATGGAAAAAAAAAAAAAAGGGCAGTAGCAACAAGCAAAAACAACAACAAGATAATACAATAATCGAGGCTAAAGAAACAACAAGTAGTAATAGAAATCTAATAATCGAGGCTAAAGAAACAACAAGTAGTCATAGAAATCCAAGGATACGAAAATACAAGAATAATACTAATACTTCAGGAATGGGAGAGAAATATGCCGGACTACCTACTAACCTTTTACCTAATTCTAGATCTCCACACCTCCTATCAAGGGTGATGTCCTCGGTGAGCTGAAGATGTGTCATGTCCTGTCTAATCACCTCACCCCAATACTTCTTAAGCCAACAGCTATCCCTCCTCAAGCCCATTAAGGCCAACCTCTCACACCTCCTTATCGGGGCATCCGCACATCTCCTCTTCACATAACTGAACCATTTCAACCTCACTTCCTGCATCTTATCCTCTACGAGGGTCACTCCCCACCGTGGCCCGATATCTTCATGCATTCCTAATCTTAATCGCTTCTGGAAGATAATGAAATCGCATAAATAAATACTGCTAATTAATAAGCCATAATGAAAATGATCATAACCTAAAGTACTAAGTCATGCTAAAATAAGTACGACTAATAAGTATTAATCACATGACTAATTATTAAAGAAAAAATAAAATGATGTTATGTATCTTCGCTGTCTAAACCAATGCAAAACTAAAGAATAGAAATCTAATATTATTGTCATTTCTAGTGTTGGAATTAAATTTCTTTTGTTTGCATTACTATTGATTTAATTTTTGTTTGGCTTTATTAGAGTCTCTAACTTCTATGGGCTATAAAACTTATTGGACTATATAAAACTCTTAGTCCTAGCTTGAAATAATATGTTAAAAGACAAAAACTATGAAAAAGTTTAAAAAATATCTATAAATTACATTACAAATAATATTTTTATGTATAAAATATTTTTAGAAATTTTATGCATGTAATGTCGGACTGATTTGGTTCGATTTGACGTTTTTAAGTCAAAACCAAACCAATTATAGTGGGTTTTTTTTTTCAATACCAAATAAACCAAACCACTAGTCGGTTTTTTTTCTCGATTTGCAGGGAAGCTTCCCCTGAATAAGATGACATACAAATTTCATTCAGAAAGTCACACACATGGACTATATTTGGACATCATCGGCGCCCTTTACTCCCTCTTCAAATGTGTAATCTTATCAGACCACATTCCTTTAGTATATAACAAATGAGACATGATTGGGATCGGTTATATGGATCCTCTATTGCCAAGACGGCTATAAAATAGAAAAAAATTATTTTGATAAGCAACATAGTGGACAATTACATTTCAAATCCTGAATATCGCTATATTAGAAACTGGAATTCACGGCATACGTCCTGATAACAAATGTAAAACCACTGCCACAGCAAACTCTACCAACACACGGTTTCCTAGACTGTTCATTGCATAAACTTACAACCCGCGGAACTGTTTGATCATTTGTATCTCCTAACCCAAGCTGACCATGTTCACCCCACCCCCATGTCATTACTGATCCGTCATCTGCTCAAAAGTTAAAAATAGTCCAGACGTGAAGACGGGTTAATATGCAATTCATGGTTTCTCACAATAAACTTTTGCATCAGATCCTCACCTGTTATCACGGCAGAGTGCTCAGCTCCTGTGCCAATTTGGACGACCTTTGTACTATCGAGGTCAAGGACTCTTTGTAGGGCACCTTCATCTTCAGTGCAAATGAAACAAAGTTGTGTTCAGCTCAAGGGTGCAAATTGTGAAGTGATCGAGCCACGGCAAATACTTGTTACAATGTGATTTGAAATTTCAAACAGAATTAACCATTATATAGTTAGGCTTAATTGTTGTTGATAAACTTACATTAGGTCTGGGTAAGAATAAGCATCAGATTTAGAGGACCCCTAATTTCCCTAGAATCTATTTACCAGCAATTGCGGAGTCAGGATTTTTATCAAGGGGATTCAAAATATAAAGAAGTAAACATATAAAGTCAAGGGGACTCCAACATCTAGGATAGTTCCGTAAAAAATAATTTTGACTTTGTATTATACAGTGTAATTTTTCGGTGAAGAGGGCTTCGACGCACCCCCGAGCTCCGCTCATGTTTACCCGTATTGAATGAAATGGGCCAATTAGAACGCTAGATATGGAAGATTCATATAGCCGACCGCACCCTATCTAGTTTGTGATTGAGACCTAGTTGATAACAGCATCGAATAGCAAGAACCATAGATTATCAACTTGATCACAAGTTTAAGAGACATTTAAGAGGGTCAGAACAGTAAGTTCGTGACCAAGAAATGAGGCTTCAGATTATGTTCTGAAGGTTGACATCCACTTGGCCAAATTATTATTGAACTGCTTTTCTTTTAGTTAAAACCGAGAGACAAATTTGTAACTGAGTTCAGTAGACTCGACTAACATTAAATCTTCTATTGGACTTTTGAATCAACCGATATTCTTTCTGTTCAGGTTAAAATATATAATCCTTTTTGCCTTTTCAAATATTTACTAGACTCAGGTAACCTAACTCTTCTATTGGACTTCGAAATGTACTTCCCATTACATTCAAAAGTTAATGCTTTCTTTTAGATATTTCCTAGACTCAGCACTCAGGTAACATTAACTCTTTTATTGGACTTCTGAATGTGGCTGATATCTTTCAATCACGCTCAGAAAACTACTCTTTCCCTCTTTAACTGTCATCACATTTGATGATATATAGCAGTCAGTACTACTGTTATGCAGTTTGGTGCCAAGCATTTAGCTAAAAGGCCACCAGAGCGCTGCTTCGCATTAGTGTTTTGTTTCTCCTATATGGTTATAACTTGTAGAGGTCCAAAAAATGGGGCAAAGCAGGGATTTCCAAATGTTTGGTCAGTTTGACAACTCATGACCACATAGAAACACACAATCTTGTGAGAAGTTTAGGCACTTGTATCGGGTGTTTTCAGCATCATTTTCGCCTTTTAACTTAATTAAGAGAGATAGATCTACTTCTTCCATGCAAGGATTCAATCAAAGTAGTGAAAATCCATCCATTGTGAGAATCCAATCTCAAGAAGCAGGAGAAAGAGACTTGAGCTACATAAAATCTTACAAGAAGTTTATTGATCATTACCAGACATACGATGACTCATCATGTTCGTTTTCTGAGCTCCAGTAGGAACATTATAATTGTACCTGCCAAGCATGTATACTTCCCCATCACCTATTAAAGTGGTGAAAGGGAACGTCTTTAAATTTCTATATACATTGTAATATTTCCGTCATGTATTCTCAATTGGTACTAATAAAGATCAAAAGCCTGACATACCTGTCAATACAAGAGCGTGATTCCATCCTAAAGCAACCTGGCTGAAATATAACTCTGCAGTAACACGGCGGGGCCTATACACATCTGGGGCTCCACAGAATGCTCTTCCCCATACATATAAATGCCCGTTCACTTAAAAATCCAAAAAGAATAAAAAATCTAAGCAATATATAACAGGTAAAAGTATTACCAACTTGATAAGATTATCATTCACTTATCGGGATGAAGCTACAACCACCAAGTAGTGGATGCTTTGACTAGATAAAGGTTGGGCGAGCAATCCTCGGTATTGGATATGGAGTACTCAGAAACTTACCGGATATTGCTGCACTATGATCTCCATTTGCAGTGATACTCCTGATTTTGACATTTTCAAAACCCAAAGTAACCTGAGGAGTGCTAACTAACTTCTGTTTGTCATCAGATATACCAAGTTGACCACGTTTTCCGGAACCAAATCCATAGATAAGATCCTCAGTATCTCCTAACAGAAGTTAATTGAAGTGAAAAATCAGCTTCACCAAAATCAATATACATGCTTATGTACAAACAATTGTGTGAACAAGATTACTCGCTTCCACAATAATGGTTACAATTTTTAAGGACAACTCTAATCAACCTGCTTTTTCTATCCTAACAGTGTGAGGAAACCAGATATATAGAAATTATTAAGTAATGTACCATTTATTAGGATTACCTATAACAATCAGTTTTTACCCTACCACAAGGAAGAAACTTTTTTCACAATTATTTTGTAGCCCGTCAGTTAAGTAGTTAACAAGCTGCGATGTATGTCCTAAATCCATGTCAGACTGAATTTTAGCAGCCGAGATCATTATCCATCAAACATCACTGACAACAAAGACCTGATATAACGCATTTAAAGTTTTTGGTGCCAACAGAAAAGATAATGAATAATCTGTTCTTGAATTGTACAGTTAAGTAGGCGTTTGGACATAGAAACTTGTAAAAAAGAGTTTTTGAAGTTGAAAATGGTATTGAAAGCTGAAGTTATGTTTCTCACTTGAAGAAAAAAAAAAAAACTTTTTGCGAGTGGAATTTTTTTCTTCATGAACCAGTTTTTCAAATTTAAAAACTCATCTTCAAAAACTAACCTAAAAAATCATCACAATGCACATAACCAAAGAATGTATTGAATTTTGTACAAAAACTCATTCCAAAAAGGCCCTAACTATGCTGCACAAAATTCACTTAGGATATTCTTACCCACTTATGATATTTGGGGTATATCTCATAAAACCTGCTTAACGATATGATGGTGCAGAATAGCTGTTTAGTTATTAGAGAGCCAGCTATTTGAAGAACTTTCATTTTCCGTCACTGTTAACCAAGCTGTAAGAGAGAGTGCAGAATTTCACACTAAATTAGTTATAGTTTTGTTGTGATTAAGAGAATAAAGAAACTACTGGAAAATTCTACCTAATTACTTTACCATGCAGTAATCTCTGGAGCTCTTATGTTAACAGGCCTGATTGCTGTGACTAGTCACAACAATCTGATTTCATTTCAGGCTCATGGATATAACCCATCGAAATTATAGCTGTATAGTGCTAGCAATAGTTTAAAAGAGAAGCATTTGCAGCACTAACTATCAAACTATATGAAAAATGACAGAAGTATGGCCAATTATACAAATGAGAACAGATATACAACACACAACATTCTTGGAAAGCATCGATTTTGTTAATATAACCAGATTAATAAAAAAAGCAAATATTATTACCTTTTAGTAAGACAAGTGAATGACGCATACCACAAGCAATTTGCTCGACATGCCTAGTCTTGAATTGCAACACTTGTACAGGAAAACACCTTGAGATATAATCCCCATGCCCAAGCTGACCAAATGAACCATCTCCACAAGTAAATACGTAACCAGTATCTGGTAATTGTTAAAACATTTACTCTCAAATGCAGGTTAAAACAGGTATTCAGCTAAACAAGATTCCTCCAGATACATACCACAACTATTCAAAGTCATATTTGCAGCAAGAGAACATAAAATATTCAGGAATATACTAAAACAAAAAGTTGTAACAAAAGTTCATATCATCTGTTTGTTTAAACTGTAACAGAAAAAGTTCATATCATCAAAACTTTCAACAATCATAAGGGAAAGAACTTTAGGAGTAACCTAGTGAATAAAAGTTCCTCGATATAAGAATGAAATTCTGCTTTAGTCTGCACAGTCAATGTACCCTAAGCGTGAAGACTTAAGTTTTAACTTGAGAAGCCCATATAACATAATTGGAATCTCAATCATGAACTTTCAATTTCATCAGTATTTCAGAAGCAAAAACCTGATAGTATGAAAATTAGTAATCCATTATCAGATTAGATTTATAGCTGAAGCAGACTTAATCAAACCTGAAACAAATCCTGAGTGATTCCATCCAGCAGAAGCATGTGTAATAAAGATGCCTTCCAAAGACTCTACTGACTTTGGGTGTAAGCAGTTCACCATCTCCTCATGGCCTAACTGACCAGAAGTACCCCTCCCCCATGTTAGCACTTTTCCACCTGCAAAACCCAAACAAGCTTGGTATTTTTTCCTTGAAAAAGTAAAAATCTTTCCGTTGAATCTCATACCAAGATGATATCTTTACCCAACAAGCTTTTTTTTTTTTTTTTTTCCCGTTTTTTGTGAAAGTTCAAAATATTCCATTGGTTCCCACATCAAGATGGTGTCATCTAACTATAACCCATCAAGACGTTTCATTTTTTTTTCCATTGAAGCTCACACCAAGATGGCGCCATCTTTACTGCAGAACCCAATCAAGTTGGTTTTTTTTTTTTTTTTTTTTTTGCTGGTATAATCTTCCATTGAAGCTCGCTCCAAATAAAGTGTCATCTTTACTGCAAAACCCTATCAAGTTTTTTTCATTTTTCCATCTTCTAAAAAGTTAATATTTTTCCATTGAATTTGAATCTCACACCAAAAAGGTGTCTTCTTTACTGCAAAACCTCAAAACCTATCAAGTTTTTCATTTTATCATTGAATTGGAATCTCACACCAAAAAAGGTGTCATTTTTACTGCAAAACCTTAAACCCTATCAAGTTCTTCATTTTTCCATGTTTAAAAAGCCAACATCTGTCCACTGAATTTGAATGTCAAACAAAAAAAGGAGTCATCTTTATTGCAAAACCTTAAACACCATCAAGTTGAAAAAACACATAAATAGAAAAAGGAGTCATATTTACTACCTAAGGGTTCGCACACCCAATAACTTTGGCTCAATCCCTGTATTTGTATTTAAAAATTCACTTCATATGTATAAATAATTTATCAAGAACTCTATAAGCTGCATTTCCTAGAATCCAGAACCCATAAACTCAAGATCCTAACTCCGCCTCTATTAAAGCTCACTCCAAATATGGTGTCATCTTTACAATGAAATCCTGTCAAGTTTTTCATTTTTCCATTGAATTTGAATCTCACACCCAAAAAAGGTGTCATCCTTACTGCAAACCCCTATCAAGATTTTCATTTTTCTATTGAATTTGAATCTCATACCAAAAAGGGTGTCATCTTTATAGCAAAACCTTAAACCCCATCAATTCTTTCTGTTTTCCTGATATAATCTTTCCATTGAAAGTGTCATCTTTACTGCAAAACCCTATCAAGTTTTCCATTGAATTTGAATCTCACAAGTAAAAGGTGTTATCTTTACTGCAAAACCTCAAACCCCATCAAGTTAGAAAAGCACATAAAACAAGAGATATAATAAAGAATATAAGTTTGTAGAGTAGAGAGAAAAGAACAGACCAGAGGTAAGGGCAATGACATGGGCACCACCACAAGAGAGATGAGAGATTGGACCAAAAGAAGAAGAAAGGGATTGAATGAGTTGAGGTTGATGTTCATCTTGAAGTTTCCCTGTTGCTAATTGTCCTTCTGTTCCTGCTCCCCAACTCCATATTTCTTCTTCTTCTTCTTTGCTTTTTACTCTTTCTGTTTCTTCCATCACTTTGGACATCTCATCTATCAGACTTTTTTCTTCCTCTCTTCTCTTCTTACTTTGCCAACTTTGATCAGCTTTGCCAGTTATGAAAATTTAACGACGGTCAAAAACGCACTCAAAAAAAACTTAAACTATCAAATTATGTAAACCATGACTATCTAATTCGTAAAACATGTGAACTAAATTTGTGAATTCATTCTCTAAAAAGATAAGTGAAGTAACTCATTTTCTAGAAGGTTACTGAAGCTAAAATTTTCTCAAAAAAATTATTTACATAACATAAATAATGCTATGGTGGCACCTATAAAAAAATTAAAAAGTAATATTTTTTATTAAAAAATGTATATTTTTTTTTAAAAAAACTGCATTATTTTTAAAAAAATCAGCATTTTTTTTTAAATCCAGATTTTATTTTTTTACAAAAAATATTATTTTTCAGTTTTTTTAAAAAAAAATTCCATGTAGGTGCTATTGTGATATTATTTATCCACGTGAACAACACTTGGCAACATTTTTATATAAAATGGAGTGTGTAGATCACATGTCATTCAAGAATAAATTGAGGTGTGTTTTGCAAATTAGATAGTAATAGTTTAGGTAGTTTTCTCAACCTTCTTCTGATAGTTTAAGTATGAAATTTAAAAAAAAAAAAAAAAAAAAAAAGGGAAAAGGTCCAGATATGTCCCTCAACTATACAAAATTACACGGATATGCCCGTCTTTAAAAGGTGGGTGCACACATGCCCTTAGCGTTATATTTTGCGTCACCCATGCCCTTGAGTTAACTGAAACCTGACAAAAATATTGGAGGGCAAATTTGTGCAGTTCCGCATATGGCACAAAAACAATAATATGATACAATATATCACTGCACTCCAAAGCATAAAAAATATTTGCAATTACAATCCATGCATCCACCATTACTTTACAACTAAATTATACAACTAAAAGATCAAATGCAATTACAACCATCTTTTAAAGATTGTTTTCACAAACAAGAGCACCATTTTCCCTTTTCAAAAGATTTGTTTTACTATGATAATATCTTCTTCTTTTTTCAATTTGTTGATGACCTGGATAGTTCTTTCTAGATATTTTTCATCTTCTCAGCCCCAATGTCTATACGATAATGCATGCAACAACTGCCGCACAAAACATAAACATAAAAAAAAAATTCATTACAGATCTGCCACAAAAAAATCACAAGGAAAAAGAGATAACTTACATTAAACTTATGACACCTGAAAAAACATCTCCCGCAGTGCTGAAATTTTGATAGCAATAATAGAGAGAATATTACATTTTAGGGATTTATATGGCCTTATATAAAATTTAATCTGGTCTAACCCTTTCGTGAATTCCACGCATAACATAAATTTAGTAGAATTATTTGGAGTCCATGTTGTGAGATAGAGTGACGAACCCTTTCATAACTATTTAAAGAACTCGAAGCTTCCGATATTTCATAAACAAGTGAAAGAATAAGAGAGCAAAGTGTGGGTTGCACGATAAGTGTGGAGTTTCAAAATGCTTACCAAAAAATCATTGGCTAGCATAAGTGCACTACAAAAATAATCTAAGAACTATTGGTACAATATGCAGTTGTTGCATGCATTATCGTTTAGATATTGGTACTGGGAGGACGAAAAACATCTAGAAAGAATTACATAGGTCATCAATAAATTGACAAAAAAAAAGATATTATCCTTAGTAAAACAAAATTTTTGAACAAATAAAATGGTGCTCTTGTTGTGAAAATAATCTTTAAAAGATGGTTGCAATTGCATTTGATCTTTTAGTTGTATAATTTAGATGTAATGTAATGGTGGATGCATGGATTGTAAATGCAAATTTTTTTCATGTTTTAAAATGCAGTGATATTTTGTGTCATATTATTGCTTTTGTGCCATAATATTTAGGAAATTCAGTGGATCAAATATGCTCCTATAGTATGCGAAACTGCACAAATTTGCCCTCCAATATTTTTGTCAGGTTTCTGTTAACTTAAGGACATGGGTGACGCAAAACATAACGTTAAGAGCATGTGTGCACCTACCTTTTAACGACGGGCATATCTGCGTAATTTCGTATAGTTGAGAGGCATATCTGGACTTTTTTCAGAAAAAAAAAAATGATAGTTGGGGTGTGTTTTTGACCCTTATCTCATCTTTTTGTTATGCTATTAATACTTGCTCTCTTTTCAAATGCCCTTTTTGAGTAAAATCTTTATATCTTTATTGTTACAGATATTCTGACAAATTAGTAATCAAAGAAATACCGTGACTCCTAATTCATTTGAAAAAGGCTATCATAAGATGTGGTGGGACAGATGAGATTCCTTTTATCTTTAATTTGGGCGATACAAAGAAAATCGACAAACCGCATCAAATGAATAAATTAAACCAAATCAGAAAAAAATCCTATTAGTGGTTTGATTTGATAATGGAGAAAAAAACCCGACCAAAATAAATTTGATTTAGTTTTAACTAAAAAAAGTCAAACCGAGACCAAACTGACCCGATTATATATATATATATATATATATATATATATATATATATATATATATATATATATATATATATAAACACACAATTTATAAATATTTTTATGCATATATAATTTATAAGTATTTTTATAATTTTATCACCTTTAAGCATTAATTAGTCAGCTTCATTCATGATGCACCATCCGTTTAAGAATTGGTACCACAACTGATTGTATAATTAATTTTATTTTTTGGCAGTCAAAAGGACTTTTCATTACTAAATAGCTACTGTTGTACAATGTCAAAACACTTCTATGGCATAACAGTCAAACAGTGATCAAAACTAGTCTTTATTACATCAAAACAACTCAAATTCAGCTCATCCAATCTTTTTGTGAGTGTTCTCCACTGGAAACCTCTAGCAAACACCTCTGGTATGATCCTCCTTGGAAGTATCTGTGGTGTAAAATTAATTCTTAATGCAAAGTTTGAGTCATAATCTTTTTGTTCATTTAGTGATATGCTTTTTGAGTAAATGTTTAAAACCTAGCTGAAACTCATTTTTTTAGGAAGAATATTGAAGTTGTTTGTCACTGCATTCTGTTTGATTGTTATGGTTATACATCACATGCATGTTCTATACTTATTTGATCCAACTGTTATGAATTTTTTATTTAATGAGTCGATGAATTTACCACGCATTTTTCATTTTACATATTTAGAAATAGAAGGGTAAGATGCTTATTTTTGGTCAAGCAAATGCTATTATAAGATGCTTAGTATTGAACCAAAAAAAAAAAAAAATGAAAACCCAACTAACCCAAAAAAATCCTAGAAAAATCGAGACTAAAAAACCCGACTTTTATTGGTTTGGTTTGGTTTATAGTTTTAAAAACCCTACACAATTAGTTTGATTTGGTATTTGAAAAATTTGAACCAACCCGACCCCCTATTCTTAACCAAAGGTTTCGTCCCGAAATGGGAAACCCCTGTTGAAAATAACCTTGTGTAATGCAAAGAATAAATAAATTACCCCCTCTCATATTCAATTCTCATTTAAAGGCTTATTTAATGTTTATTTGGATAAACATGTTAGTGGCTTACTAAGTTCTTTTTAAAGGGTGAGTTAATAACTCATTAATCCTCTTTGACCCCTTCATATTTCCAGCTAATATTAATCAGTCTTTTGGTGAATTACAAGACTGAAAAATCATCTCTTCTTTTTCTTGAAAGTTTTTCTTTTCCTTCTAATTATTGGGCAATTCAATTTGTGCAAACTCCAAACTTGCAGCCACTAGTTTAAGTGTTTTGAAGTATTGTGGAACCTTGGGGAGCGACCGGGCTAAACGATTTGCATCGTATTCGGTCCAAAATCGATTTCAAGGCAGTGGTTTACCATGACGCAGCGGTGAACTGATAAGTTGATTGTATCCTTCTGTTCGTTTTACTGATTAATATTGTTAATATTTCCAATAACCCCTTGTAGAAAATGATTCCTCTTAACCAACCCGACCCTATCCTTAATCAAATGTTTCGTCTCGAAATGGGAAACCCCCTTGTAGAAAATGATTCCACTTTAATGGGTTCTTACTGTGCGCGAACTTAAATTAGTTGGATCAGTGATTGAATACGAAATATACCAAAAATAATGAGGATGACTAGAAAATTCTCACTTTAATTCTTTTTATTTATCGAGTACAAAAAATTGAGACTCAAATCTTGACCTATCGAGTGCATGAAAGTATCCCCATGGTGATTTTATTTAGTTGTGGGCGGAGTAAACCACTACTATTAATTTCAGGCGGACTAATCAAATAGCAAATTCTTATTTTTTTTAACCACAAAGTGTATAACAAAAACCAGTTTTTGTAAGTATATAGGCTTTACTTTTTGTCAAAATATGTGTACATTTCATTCAAGTTTCAATTTAGCCCAGGTAAATAATAGGGGCACTTTCGTTGAAAGAATATCACAGAGCCAGGGTGAAACTAAATATCAGTGCTAGCTCCATTTTCAATCAACCATTTTAGCCCTTAAGTATAGATTTTATATCCCAAAATAAATAAAGAATTTCAAATATAATTTCGACCATTTCAGAATTACCTAGATTTCCGGGACTGCTTGCTCAGTGACAAAAAGGGAATGTCCTGGCTCCTCTTGACTTCTAAACAAGATTACATTCATTAACAACATAAATTGGCCTAAAACGAAGAACACATTGGTCATTCACTTGGGGACTTGGGATAAAAATGGGAAGGTTGGTTAAATTCTTTTTTTTTTTTTTTTTTTTTCATCGGGAAGGTTGCTTAAAGGCGAGCAGCAAAAAAGCATCAGCTAGTTTAGTAGGCGTTTGGACATGCGATTTGAAATCATAAAATGAAACCAGCGTTTGAACATGCATTTCATCTTATGATTTCAAATCACAGTTTGAAATCCCAAATCATCCAAAAAGGCATGATTTGGGGTTTCAAACCATGATTTCAAAAATTTTAAATATAAAACTTGACTCATAAGTTTATATTTTATAAAAAAAAAAAAAAGACCCATAAGTTAGTAACTACTTTTAACAATTACTCCCACCAACCATTTACCAATCTCATTAACTTCCACCAACCTTTATTTAAAGAGTAGTTACATTACTATTCATGCTAAATTTTCATTTTTATTGAACTAAAATTTGATCAATTGATGTTGTATTTTTTAGAAAGGTCTTCTAGTAGCGTATTAATTTTGTTATAAACTATGACTTGCTCATTTGGTAAGATTGTATAAAAATTGGAAATGTTTTGTTAGTTTTCATAACTTCTGCGGTTTTTATGTCTATAAGAGAAAATACAACTTGAGATATCCAAATTACATGTCCAAACATGGTTTCAAATCATGATTTGAAAACCATGATTTCAAACTATGTCCAAACGGCTCGTTAGTTCTGATCTGAGTAGGCTCGTAATACGAACTATCCTAACGCGAGAACTGGCCTGACCACCCTTCATTTGGGGTCAATGTTCCAAAATCAGCTAAAAAACAGCTTTTCCACAAACTCCGTAATTAACATTAGGCTCATCAGATTCCACTTCGCGGTTGCAAGCTTCTGCAGTAAGATAATCCCCAAATAGGAGTACCATAAACTTGAAGTGAAAAGCTTATGTTGAATTTTAGCAACAATACCACTTGCAGCTGAACATTTCTCAGCACGAAAAGAAGCAACAGTGTTGATCCTTTAGGTTTATACAATCAGCTGAAGAAGATTACGCGGGCATACCAGGCTGTGTGAATCTCTGAAAATATCTAGCAACCACCACGGCTTTGTCAAGAGAAGTACCTCTTACCCATGAGTCCCCCATTAGATGTCTAATCCTTCTCACTTCTGCATAGATACAACATAATGACATTCTTTTTTCTTTTTCTGATGAAGTAACATTAATTTCTTTTTTTTCTTTTTTTATAACAACGGTGTCTATGTACGACATCTTGACTATCACACCAGGTACCTGCTAACTCCACTAGCACAAATACTAGGTAACTCAAGCAAACGGAAAGAAATCACCTCGTTTTGCAGAAGTTACATGTCCCAAATTTATAGAATAACTACTACATCATTCCCTCAGTCTTCGCACAACAGGGTCAAATAACGTCAACGTCCATTGTTCTCTAATATGTCTTACGATTTGATATTTACTCAAAAGTTATAAGTTTGTTACCTTCATCCCCTTCTTATCCCTGATTCTCTGGTTCATTCCCAGAGAATGTTCTTATACTGATAATACGCCTTTTGAGCAAAGGTGTACAGTGATTTACCTGAGAAATCTTCTGATTGATTGTAACGCAAATAATTGTACGTAAAATTCTGCAAAAGATAATTAGCAATCTTCAGCAGAATAGAGCCAGTTAGATTAGATATTCCTCTTTCCAAGTTATCTTGCAATGCACCTTCCCAGCTAAATTGGTACTGTTGCAGCAGGATTCTCTGGAAGAAAACATTGAAAGATTATAAATCATTTATTCTTGAAACAAAATGACATATCTTCCTATGGAATAGAAAAAACATTGTCCAACTTACAGCAAAGCAAGACGTTGGGAAGAGGAGACCTATACAGAACAAAAAGAAACCTGTAATCAAGTATCATCTTAATTTGCATCATGGGATGCTGATCAGAAAATGAGTATATGAAACTATGAGGTAGCCCTTGTTGCTAGGACAAAATATAACTGCTTCCACTCTAGTAAGCACACAATAACAAATGTAGTGTCATTGTTACTAGTAATAAATCATAACTGTTAACCACGAGACAAAAACATCATCCACGAACATCTGACTCATAACTCATAAGGGTATAACGACTTTTTGTTATAGTCATCTTCAAAATAGTCAAAGATAAGGTAGGAAGGAGCCATCGGGAGGACCATCAGTACTTACCAAATGAGATAATAAACACAAGGGTAAATTAGCTTTACAAGATAATATAGCATGTGGCTGCTTGTTGCAAATTGTACCCACCTTTATTATATATGACACAAGCTAAAACCCATGACAGGAAAAGGTATTCTCCTACATCCCCTTTGTAGAGGGACGATCCTGAAAATATATTGTGAAGCTCATCAACGCTGCCAACTTCTTCTGAGTTGTATGCTGCACGTACAAGTATTGAGGTACGCTAGTATAGTAATAACATCTATATTTTCGACAAAATCCAAATCAAGGAACAATATCTTATTTGCAAAGACGGATGCATATATGAATTACACACTCAAACAAATAAATAAATCTTACTTACATGATTATTATCTAATGCTAAATATTACACCGAGAAAAATTCCAACAAGATCTGGACCTTACTGAAAGAACATCTAAAACTGAAAATCACTCCAACTAATCTGCAACAAAAACTCAACCTTTACCTAACTTCATAAATAAAAGCTTAAAATGTTACTTTAGAAAGCCATATTGCTAATGTTACAAGTGAGGCAACCCCTCAAACCACGGCCATAAGTTACAAAATATCATCATATGCAACAATTTCCCTACCCTGGTAAGGCTCGACAAGCCGTGTACTAACATGTGCACGAACATTACCGCCAGCATTATCATTATCCTCATCTCTGGGGTTCACAATTGCTGATCCCAGTCTATTACCTCTCCCATGCCTACTTAGTGGCACCTCCGCCCTAACTAGCTTCGATGCAACCGTTGATGTGGATAGTTCATCCTTTCGCATCACGCCTTCCTTCCACTCTGATGCATGGTCAGTTGCCCATATTACCTGAACCTGTCATCCCCAAGAAAAATAAAGCCACATATACATCAGCTCTCAATTTTACTTTTACAACCTGACACTCCAAATAATCCTTTGTACTATTAGGGGTCGTTTGGTTGCTGGTTAGGAGCTGATTTATTCAAGTATTAAATCTTGCATAACTTGTACCATGGTTACGTCACAAATTAATTCATGTTGGATGGTAGTTAACATGCTATAACCTGTTACTCCACCAAGATTGTGCAAAAATTATATACATTCTACCTGTTATACTACATTGATATGCAAAAACTAATTTACATTGTCCATGTTTGTAATTTAAACCCATACAATTATACCAACTAATTTAATAAATTTTGAGATATAGTATATCTGAACCCATAATTTTAACAGTACAATGAGTTCAATATTGTGAATATTAAAAGTTGAACCCATTAAATTTAAATCCTGAATCCGCCTCTGACTAAAGTGATACTCACATACCAAAATTCTTGGCCAAGATATGACCACGAATTTAGTATGTCAGAATCATAGATTTGAATTAGAAGAAAAAAAAATCATAGATGCAATTAGACATCTTGATATCAAAAGGTCAAATTAACACCAGAAAAGTTGCAAGCTTGGCAAGAATTACTTAAGAGATAAAGAGAAAAGGAGCCTTTACTGGCAAAAAATTATATACATTGTCTGTGTATACATGCTACAACCAGTTATACTACACTGATTTAGCAAAAACTAGATACATTGTCCATGTATATAATTTAAATCCACACAATTATACCACCTAAAGTGATACTCACATAACACAATTCTTGGCCAAGCTAAAACCAAGAAGTTAGTATGTCCGAATCATAGATTCAATTAGACATCCTGATATCAAAAGGTGAAATTAACACAAAAGTTACAACCTTGGCAAGAATTTATACATATCTTTAGTGTAAGACCACAAGATTCAAAAGGCTTCTTTACTTTCTTAAACTCCGTGTCAAGTCAAACTAAAACAAAAAAATCGAAACAGAGGTGTTAAACAGGCTATAACCTGTTATACTACACTGATGTGCAAAAAATTAGTTACATTGTCCATGTATATTAAATCCATACAATTATACCAACTAAATTGATCCAATTAGACATCTTGATATAAAAAGATGAAATTAACACCTACCAACAAGTTTTTACCAATTTCAACCAAAAATAAAAGTGAAATCAACCCCAAAAAAGTTAGCAAGCTTAACAAGAATTTCTACTAATAGAAGTTATTATTTATGATAAAAAGAGAAAAAAATGTGTTTACTGGTTTGGAGTGGAGAGTAATAGGGAAAGATGAATGCACAACATCATCAACAGCGTACTGAGCAGAATCATTAGCCCGGAAAGTGATAATGAGCAAGACCATTCGGATCAATATGGGTTCAACCACAAGATTAAAGAGCATGTTGGTACATTGTACGTATCTTTAGTTTAAGACCACAAGATTCAAAAGTCTTCTTTACTTTATTTTTTAACTCCGAGTCAAAGTCAAAACCAGACAAACAAATTGAAAAAGATGGAGTACTAACTAAACTGATTCAATTAGACATCTTGATAACAAAAGCTGAAATTAACACCAAAAAGTTGCAATCTTGGCAATAATTTCTACTATTAGAAGATATTACTTGAGAAAAAAGTGTGTTTACTGGCTTGGAGTGAAGAGGAATCCACAAAAATTAATTAACTTTTCCGTTTTACCCTCAGCAGTAATTGTTCTTAAAAGACTAGAAACACACATAAATACAGAAGAACATTCAATGAAGAAAGATTATATCTTTAAACACTAATGTTAGAGAAAAAGAAGAGTGTTTACTGGTTTGGAGTGGAGAGTAATGGGAAAAGAGTTATCCACAGCAGCATCAACAGCGTTCTGAGCAGAATCATTAGACCGGAAAGTGATATGCGCGAGACCATTGGGTTCAACACGGGTTCTTGAAATGGATCCATAAATCTCAAAACGAGATTTAATGTCAAGAACAGAGCACTCTGAAGGAACACCAATAACTATTACTGTGGCTGGTTGTTGTTTAGTGGTGGATGATGATGAGTTGTTGTTTTCCGGTGAAGGGTCGTCGGTGACGGCGGTGGTTGATGGAAGGGGACGGCGGCGCTTGGGGAAGGAGTATGGGCCGGGTCGGGCGAAGTGGGTTCTGTCTCTTTTCCGGCCCATGATTTTTTGGGTTCTACTTGGCCTTAATAAGCTTAGAGATGTATGAGAAAGTACGCTATTTATTCTTCTTCTTTTTCAGTTCTCTAAAATCCTTTTCCATCTTGGTTTGTTTTTATTTTATTTTTTTTAAGAAAAATATTACTCCCTTTCAAAAAAAAGAGTTCACTTAACCATTTGCACACCCCTTAAAAAATTACTCACTTAAAAAAAAAATATGTAAATAATCTCTAATTAAATAGGCATTGAGATTTAATCACATAACACTTAGTAGGGGTAAATCTGAAACATTTTTTTGCGCGGAGTGCCCTTCTTTTGGGGTGGTCTTTAAATTTTGCCCCTCATATTTGTGATCTTTAAATTATGCCCCTCATATTCTTTGGTCTTTAATTTTTGCCCTTCACATTGTAACTTTGAGCTTTCGCGCCGAAATAATGAGGTTCGAGTTCGAACCCCGCTCGAAGCATAAATTAAAAAAAAATCGCAAGACAAGATTTGGATCGCGTGTATGCGGGACCGCATACTTTTGTTAAGGAATTACACATTTTATCTGGGACCGGCATACTTATGCCTTATATGGGCGGACTTGGCATAAGTATGCGGTCCGCATGCTTTGATAATTCCTTCACAAAGTTATCTTAGGACCGGCATACTTATGCCAATCTGCCCATAAGGCATAAGTATCGGGTCCGCATAACTTTGGTAATTCCTTCACAAGTGTCTTAGTTGGGGGCATAGCGAAATTTAAACTTGCCTTGCAATTTTTTTTTAAAATTTTGACTGCGCGTGGGTTCGAACCTGGAAACTATGGGTTTTAGCCGAAGGGCAAAATTTAAAGATTTCAAATATGAGGGGCAAAATTTAAAGACCACCCCAAACGAAGGGCAATTCTGCGAATTGCCCAATCTGAAAAAATAAAATTAATTGTTTCTTATTTTAATAAGTGAACACTTTTTTGAACCATAAAAAAAGACTAAGTGGACTTTTTTTTTTATCCGGAGGGAAATATTACATAAGGGCAGGCAAACAAGGGGGAATTAAATCCTTATCGACAAGTGAAAGTGTAGATATTCAATCCTTATTAACGAGGTGAAAGTTTTGAGTACTACTTTTTTTCGGTTTATAATATGTGTCCATTTATCTTCTTTCTTTCTTTTTTTCAAATTCAAAATAAGTATTCATTCGCATGATCAAGACAAAAATTATTATTTTTAATTCAAATTTATTTCTACTTAGATAAGTGAGTTTTTCTGTAATTAAAAAAACTTTAGTAATTAAGTAGTATTTAATTAAGGATAGTTTAATCAAAATTTCTATTTTTTTTAGTAGACACTTATTTTGAACCGTGAGAAGCAATTAATTATTTATGGATCCATAAATCTTATAATGAGATTTAATGTCAAGCACTGAGCATTCTGAAGGAACACCAATAACTAGATATGTATGTAGGTGTAGCAATGAAAAGTGCGAAAGAGATTTTGGACAATATTCTTTTATTTTTTCTGTTGTCTAGAATCCTTTTCCATCTTGGGTTTGGTTTGTGGATTGGTTATACACAAGTTATAATGGTGTTAATATTAATTAAGTACTACTGTCTACATATGTGGAAGATTCGATAAGCTATAGCAAAACTTGGTACATTAGAAAAGGTAAAATCCATCGGGAGTCACCTGAGGTGCTCAAGATCTTTTACGCAGACACCTCAAGTACGTCCTGTTTCATTTAGACATCTGAACTTGACTTAAAATGTAATATTAGACTCCTTTTCTTTGATGTGGCGATGTGCGTGTCCTTCACATTTTTTTAGAGCATGAAAGAGAATAATTTTATATATATTTTTTTTTTCTCTCCTTCATCTTCTCCCTCCCTCCTATCACTTTCTTCACCATATCCACCAGATCTCTCAAAGCCACCAAATGGACTTCCACAAGGATTCTCAAGATTCTTGCAATTTCAACCCAATTTCTTTCTCCTCCAAATCTCCCACAAGAATCACCAAATCTCCATCCTTCTAATTGAGACCCAATTGGGTTAAGAATTGGCCGTTTCAGTGGTCACCACTATATTCAAGAAAATGAAACCCAGGTAAAGAGAAAACATAATTTCACCTTTCCATAACTCAAAATCAATTGAAGGAGCCATCAAAATGACTGTTTTGTTAGTTTGGATTGAAAAAATTGAGATGAAAATATGGTGACTCCATTAAAGCTCATTTAAAGATAGAAAATCATAATTGAAGGAAAGATTTCTCTTGCTTAGATTTAATAAATTGGAGTCAATTGAAAGTTGTGGAAGTAGTGGTCACCCGCTATCACCCACACTTCAAATAACTAGATTGACAAATTAAGTTTAATTACCAATATTAAACTAGTTAAGACAATCAAAAGAAACTAATTGAAACAAGAAAAATCAGAAAAGGAAGAAAATCTGCTCAAAGAAAATGCAAAAACTGGTTGCAGATTTTTTTTTCACCGTGCAATATGTTCCTCGTCAAACCCAGCTCCAAAAATCAGTCAAACAACTTTGATTCTCAACCAAACTCCTGAATATTCATGAACAAGTTCTTAATGCTCTTTATAACAATATTTAGCACACCTAATTGATTTTTTTTTTTCTCTTTATGAACTTCTAAGCTGCTTCCATGTAGGTCACATTTTTTTTTCTTTTAAAACGCAGCCTTCCCTACTGCAATTTTTTCCTCGAAAGTTTGGCAGTAAACCCAGCTGCAATTAATGCACAACAGTAAGGAGCACAGAAGGTTGGATGGTGGTGGCTCTGCGATGGCAGAGTGTTCTTTTCTTTATTTTTTAATTAACTAAATAGTGTAAAAATATTGCTTCTAGTCATATTTTATTTTTAATAATTATTTTGAATACATATGCCACGTGTCTTTATTTAATTCGTCACTTTGCCACGTCATAGGCGAGCGTGTTACACTCACTTTACATATTTGGCTGATTATGTAAAAAGTGTCTAATTGGAACAAATTTCAGGTAGTGTAAGTGCTCAATAGAAACACCCCTAAGTTGAGGTGTTTAAGTGAAAGATCTTAAGCACCTCAGGTGGTTCCCGATGGGTTTGGCCATCAGAAAAAGATTGTTTGTTTCTAGTAATGCTCTACCGACCCATGAACACCCCTACTCTTGAGTCTATCTACATAATATTTGACTTATCTTACATAATAATACTAATGTAGTTATATCATGAGTGGTATTTCTCCGTTTCACTCCGTCTCAATTTGTGTTTTACTTTTTTAGTCAATATTTTAAAAAAAAAATTACTATCTTTCTATATATCAATAATTTTACTCTAAGATACTTATTTTATCTTAAATAAAATAATTTATAATCATAAGAAATATTTATGATTAATTAGACCACAAATTTTAAAAATATTTCTTTATTTTTAAAATTTCTTGCTCAAACCAAAACTACCACATATATTGGACGGAAGGAGTATAATTTAACGTAATGGATTTAAAATATTCAAGTTATAGATTATAGGCCATACTTTTGGTTTTGTTGCACCAAAAATATAGAAGTAGAAGAATTGAGTAATAAGTACCTGAAAGCGTGTAGTAATTTTACTACCCTATATATGCTGTAAGTCAACTTTAAAGAGTTTGGCGAAACTTTTTTTCGCTGATGTCTAGACCAATTTGTTCAAGTTTTTATTATTTATCTTAATGAATATTTTACCACCTTACATCCACATTGATAGGGCTTAGTGGCAGATGAAAGTTGCCACTTTTCATTTTTAGATTTGAACTCTTGATGTCTAAGTCCAACATTATTACTCCTCTATTCACTTTTATTTGTGTTCAGTATTCTAAAAATAGATTTTCACTTTTACTTGTCACTTTTAGCATATCTAGAAAAGACAATTTATTTTTTTCTATTTTACCCACAGTATTTAATACTCACTTCAAATTATTTTTCAAATCCAATAAAAATATGCACCAATTAATATGGGTACATTGATAAATTATGCATTTCATTTATTATTTCTTAAACAGTATGAAAAGTTTAAAGTAGACAAATAAAAGTGAACGAAGGGAGTAGTACTTATTCTAGCTAATCCACCTCGTTAAGTGTAAGATTAGTGAAACTTAAAATTATTTGATAGTGTAGCTTGGTGTATGAAAAATTGAAACTTGGGCCAATTATAATGTACAAAGATTAAACACCTCGTTTGCTCCTCCCTAATGGTGTTCCCAATGCTTTATCCGGCCATCTAAAATAAAACTTATATCTCCAAAACCGAGAAAAGGTCATAAATAGTCCCTTATTTATGGGAATAGATCTAAAATGATCTCTTAACTATACACTTACCGGTTTTAGTCCTTTAACTACCCAAAAACTTATCAAATTTGGTTTCCGTCTATTTTTTTATACAAATAGCGTGCAAACTCATAAACCTTCGTGAGATTAATCATTAAATCATTCCTCAAACCTATATTTCTCTCTCCCTGCTTCTTTTTCCTCAAGTTCCTCTTGTTAAAAAAAATTATAAAAAAAAGAGCATTCTGACACTGGTGTCGCTCTCGAGTCTCTAAAATTTGAAAAGACAAACTCAGGCACAAAATTTCTGTAATCATTCTTCTCAAACACTACAAAAAAATTGTTAAAAACCGACGGAAAAAAACCGACGGAATGACCGGCAGTGGTCTGTCATTTTTTCAATAATTTTTTAAACCTTTTTGTTTTTAAGAAAACCGACGGATTGCGTCAATTATTTTTTTGCACAAAAATGCACGAAAAAATATAATTATTTGTTATATTATTTTCTAAAATAAACCGATGGAGTCCGTCGATTTATACTGTTTTTTAGAGCGAGAAAATAATATAAATTAAATCAATGTAAGTATATGAACAAAAAATATCAATGGTAAAGCCCTTTAATGCTAAGGAACATACCGGGGATTGACTCCAAGTTCCTACATTTCATTTTTTAATTTTTTAAAAAAATAAAAAAATTGATGTGAGACCGACAGTTTTTTTAATTTTTTTTTTTTTAACAAAACCGGCGGATTAGGTCAGTTTTAACTGACACAGTCCGTCGATTACGAAATACGAGAGAGAACTTGAGGAAAAAAGTTGAGGTTAAAGAATGAACTTGAGGAAAAAGAAGCAGTAAGAGAGAAAAATAGGTCTGAGGAATGATTTAATGATTAATCTCACGAAGGTTTATGAGTTTGTATGCTGTTTGTATAAAAAAAAAATAGAGACTAAATTTAATAAGTTTTTAGATAATTAAAGAATTAAAATCGGTAAGCATATAATTAAGGGACCACTTTTTACTCTCATGATAAGGGACTATTTATGGCCTTTTCTCCTCCAAAACCCTATTAAAAATTTCTCCTCATTCTGTTATTCTTTAACCATGAAAATACACCTCAATACTGAGCTGAGCTCAAACAAATGAACTATTTCTCTGCATTTTTCAGTACATTTTCCATCACCAAATGGCCACTTCTTTATCCCATTCTCCACAGCTATTAACTTTCTCATTTCCCAAGATTCACTCTTTCTTTAATCAAAACAGAAAATTTCACTTAAAAACTCAATCTTTTCCAATATTTCGTACTTTTAACCATCTGGGTCATATTCAAACTAGACAATTTCACTTAAAGACTCAATCTTTTCAAATATTTGAAACATTTAACCATTTGGGTCGTATTCAAACAATAAAAAGAGCTTCTTCTGATAGTTTTCTTGAAGAAATTGAAAAGGAAGAAGAGGGTTTACTGGCTACTGATGAAAAACCATTGAAATTTCTGTTATTGGTGTTGTTATGGGCTTCTGTATCTATTGGTTTATTTGCAGTTTCTGGTGATGCAAAAGCTACTACTGCTGTTGTTGATTCTATTCGGGCTTCGGGCTTTGGTGTTAAAGTTGCTAATGCTTTGAGGAGTTTGGGTTGGCCCGATGAGGCTGTTGTGTTTGCTTTAGCAACACTTCCTGTAATTGAACTTCGTGGGGCAATTCCTGTTGGTTATTGGTTGCAACTTAAGCCTATTGTCTTGACTGTTTTATCTGTTCTTGGGTAAGTTTCACTTTCTATTTTCATTTCCCTAATATTCTCACCTATTTGATTGGGCACGGAGTTTAACAAAGAAGAGAAACTCTTGAACTTATGGTGTTAAAATGAGTCATATATATTTTGTGTAGCATATAGAAAGGGGTCATTCTTTTTGGCACAGACTAATACGGAAATAGGTTCGCATAAATTGAAACGGAGGGAGTAGCATGTTTGGCCAAGCTTCCAAATTGTGATTATTTTGGTAAAGCTTTTGTTAGAAGTGACTTTCAAAAAAATACATTTGGAGAATAGTAGTTTGAGTTCAGCTAATCAATTTTAAAAGCACTTTGTTAATATTAAAGCGATAATTTCTTGTTTGGTCTGAGGTTTCAAAAGTGCTTCGAGGAAAAACTACTTTTTTCAACTTTTTTTAAAATATCTTCCGCTACTAATCAGAATCACTTATTGTCATAAAAGTTTGGCCCAAATAGCTCAACTTTTTAAAATGAGCACTTTTTAAGAAAACTAAGCACTTTTAGCTTCCCACAAGCTTGGCCTATAAGTTTGCAGCTTAAATCCAGTAATTTGGAAGAAAGATTACACATTTGCTCCACTGTCCTGATTTTAAGTCCTTGAATTGAATGCATGTTCGTCCTTAGAAGTTAATTTGGTTGCTGTGATGCAGTTTGAATAATTTTGCTTCCAGTTAAAATGTATTGTTAGCTATTGGTACTTCAATTGTTATATGGAATGTCTATACAAACAAGCATCCAGTTGTTAGTTACTGGTAGTTGGAGTTTCAATCACTGTCAAAATGATGTCTATTGATGATTGTTTTTCGATAATTTAGATTTCAGAAGCTATAGTAATCTTATATGAGAGTGAAAGGTAGTGATTCAAGAGTAGCTAATTCTTGAAAAGAGATGTAACTTCAGTTCCTTCAAAATCGTTAGTCAATCCTCCTTCCGATAGGGGCAGTTGAGAATTCAATCCGATTTTGACCATTTTAAGCTGATAATCAAGAGGATGCTGCCATGTGAAGGGGAGCCTTGGCGTAACTGGTAAAGTTGCTGCCATGTGACCAGAAGGTCACGGGTTCGAGCCGTGGAACCAGCCTCTTGCAGAAATGCAAGGTAAGGCTGCGTACAATAGACCGGCCCTTCCCCGGACCCCGCGCATAGCGGGAGCTTAGTGCACCGGGCTGCCCCTTTAATCAAGAGGATGCTGCATTAGTGGGAACATAATTTTTTAAAGTGATTTCTGTGAGAAAATAGTGGGAACATAGTTCTTTAAAGTGATGTCTGTGAGAAATACTAAGGAGAAGAAGATGTATTAATGACTTAATAAGTACAATACGAATCTAGTTATGTGTGAGATACAGTTCAAATCTTATATTTGACCTATGAGGAACACTAATGCATGCAATACTGCATTGAATGCATAGCTAACGAAGTATTCTGAAAGTGCTTTTTGGATAAGTACTTACGGAGAGTAGCAATTTGTGTTTAGCTAATCAATTTGAAAAGCACTTTTGCCAATATTAAGCAGCAATTTGTGCTTGACCAAGGTCCCAAAGTGCTTTTGGGAAAAAGCTACTTTACTCAGGCCCAAACAACTTCTGTTACTAGTCAAAAGAACTTACTATTTTCTTAAAAGCTTGGTCAAACACTTCAACTCTTCAAAATAAACACTTCCCAAGCAGGCTATAAGTAACTATCAAACAATGTCTATTAGCAATTGTTTTGCATTAGTTAGACTTTGGAAGTTATAGTGACCATGTTAATCTTTAGATGAGCTTGCTAATGATCAAGAACTGGTGCTGCATCTGTAGGAACATGGTTCCTGTCCCCTTCATTCTGCTCTACTTAAAGAAGTTAGCAATTTCTCTTGCTGGAACGAACAAGTCAGCATCGAAGCTTTTGGATTTGTTGTTTGAGAGGGCCAAAGAGAAGGCTGGTCCCGTGCAAGAGTTTCAATGGCTTGGTTTAATGCTCTTCGTGGCAGTTCCATTTCCTGGAACCGGAGCTTGGACAGGAGCTATTGTTGCTTCTGTGCTCGACATGCCTTTCTGGTCTGCTGTTTCAGCAAATTTTGTTGGTGTTGTCTTGGCTGGCCTTTTGGTGAACTTGCTGGTGAATCTTGGACTCAAATATGCCATTATAACCGGTGTAATACTGTTCATTATTTCGACGTTCATGTGGAATATTCTTCGAAGTCTTAAAAGATCGCTGAGCTCATCAAGCTGATATCAAATCCGGTGGAAGTTTTGAGATGATCCGTATAAGCCGATATGGATGAAACAGAAAATGGAGAAGAGAAAGAGATGTCTTTTTGTTCTTTTAATCGATCAGTATTACTACTTTTTCTTCACATATTGCTATTATATGTATTGGGATTCATCAGATCATCTCATCAATCAAGAATGCCTCAACAAGATAAATTCACTTGTCTCACACAATTCTTCTGGTTGTGCCTTTTCCTCTTTACTTCCTTTATTTTTATATGCAATGATAGTGATGGAGTACTTTGGATCAGTAGAATTCTAAAACTACATAACCAACTGGTACCTCAATGTTGTGTCTTTGCCAGTGGTGTGCTTTTATTTGGACCGTTTTGAAAAATTCCTACGTCTTCCATGTCGAAATGATGTTATACTTCTAACTTCTAAGAAAGAAAGAATTTTTAGGTATGCATATTGTGGATTGCAAAAATTTTAAGAAGCATTTCGTTTGTTCTAGGGATTACTCGGGGGATAATTTTTTTGCAGCACAACACACTGATGAAATGCTTTGTTCGATAATCCTGCAGATGGAAATCTCGGACAACCGACTGTATCCTTCTTCTTCTTCTTCTTCTTTTTTTTTTTTTTTTTTTTTTTTTTTTGTGTCTGAGCCAGCTTTTGTTGGCTTGACTTATTGCACGCGATACTTGCTACTTCCTCCCAACATAAGTACTGGATGCCTCTATCCACCCAAGCTTAGGCAAATAGAAAGAAATCATCCAATGTTTTTGTTTCTACTGAAATTTGAACCTGAGACCTCATGATCTTATCCCACTCATTAACCTGTGTGTCATACCCGTGGGTGCTTCTTGTTCTTTTATATGTATCATCACTATAAACTAAATCAAGCACCTTGTAGATACAAGCCACCTTGTACTTCTAGTTTTTTGTGTGTTAAAGAGTGTTGGGACAATGGCAGGAGCTTGTTTTCCCGAGAAGGGTTAACTTGGTTGGGTTTAAGGTGAAAAAGTTTGAGGTTCAGCATCTTCTTTCCTTTTTCCTTGTGAAGAGAATTTTGGAAGGTTCATTTGGGAAAAAATGATTTGCGACACTGCACCATGTTAACATAAATCTCTTTCCCCTTTTCAGAAGATGTGTGAATGGAATTTATTGAAAACGCCTGGTTGACGTTATATACGAAATTTGAGAAACACTGGAGGTGATTTGAAGTAGTTTGGAGTCGCAATTCAGAGCTGAAAAACGTCAGATATATTGTATACACATGTATACAGATATCCATGAATATATGTGTATTGTACAGGAACGGGTTACCCTATGCGCACCGGAAGGATAGCGACTGCGGGTTCCCTGGTAAAAAAAAAAATGAAAATATAGGTGTGTACATGGATATCACCTCATGGATATACACCTCCTACCATACCGCCATTCTAAACCTAGTACTAGTACACTCTCATCTTTCTCTCAAACACTATCCTAGTTTATATATACGCGACACCTCTTGCCACACCACCATTCTCAACCCAGAAAACCATCATACTCCACTCAAACACCACCGTATTTCCATCAGCCCACCACCATTTATAGCACCAACGCGACAACCGTACCCAATCAAAAAGTTATCTACTCACGAACACCATTTGATTACAAAAATAGAAAAAGTTTTAGGGTCTAAAAAGAAGGAAAACTCTGGTAATATACTTGGTTACAGTTTGTCAAATTGTATTTAATAAATTTTCCAAATTAGGCTAAGCCGTGCAAATAACAATATAGTTTGGTTAGTTTTTGTCATTTAATGGGCCGAATGGCCAGGCAGTCCAAATTTCCAAACTTTTTCATGAATATGTAAACGATTTGGGGCAATTTGCAGGATTGTCCTTCGTTGGGGTGGTCTTTAATTTTTGTCCCTCAAATCAGTGGTCTTTAATTTTGTCCTTCGCTACAAGCCTCTTAGTTCCAGGTTCGAACCCCGCTCAGTCAAAAATTAAAAAAAAATATTCACTAGGCATAAGTTGGGATTCACACGGCATAAGTTGGATAGTTGGCTTTCAAACTCTTTAAGGCAAAAAAAAAAAAAAAAAAAAAAAAAAAAATTTGCTGGAATTTTGCAAACCTCTGCCTTAAGGCCTAATTTTGGGTAAAAGTTTGCCTTAAGGCATAAGCTGGGGTCCAACTTCTGCCTCCCAACTTCTACCCTGCGAATCCCAACTTATGGCTTGCGTTTTTTTTTTTTTTTTTTTTTTTACTGAGCCTGTGTTCGAACCTAGGACCTCCGGGCGTTAAGCGAAAAGCAAATATTAAAGACCACCAATTTGAGGGATAAAAATTAAAGGGCAATTTGTAGGATTGCCCTTCGCTGGAGTGGTCTGTAATTTTTATCCCTCAAAATGGTGGTCTTTAAATTTTGCCCTTCAGGCAGAATTTACATGGCACAGGCAGAATTTTTGCCTTGCAATTTTTTTAATTTTTTTTTTTTTACTGAGCTGGGGTTCGAACCCACAACCTCGGGATGTTAGGCCACCAATTTGAAGGCCAAAAATTAAAGACCACCCCGGATGAAGGACAATCCGTGCAAAAAAAAAAAAAAAAGAGAAAATTAAAGACCACCCCAAAAGAAGGTGAATGCGCGCCAAAAAATGAACGATTTGTCAATTCGGCCCAATGGTGTTTTACAAAAAGGAGAATTTCTTGTTTCTTTTTCTGTGAGAGGTATTGAAGAGTCAAAAGGGTTAGCTCTTTTGTTCTTCTTCGCCTACATAAATAACTTGTTGTAGCACGTAGGAGAGTCCAAATAAGCAAGTTGGACCATCTAGCTTTAAAATCTTGATAAGTTTGCTTACGTATGAGAGTTGTTTACGTATAATCCCAAAACGTGTTAGCTTAATTGCTCACACATTCTCCCTCCATCCAATTTTACTAGACGTCATTTAGTTAAACACATGAGTCAAGATATTAATTAGACGAAAGTCAAGACATTGTCATGTTTTTGGGTTACTCCACTCATTGTCTTTTAAAGTTTTGAGATTGACTTTCAAATTGTTTGACAATTTTTACAGGTAATTGCCGAGACAGATTAAAAATTTAAGGCGAATATGAGACATATCGTGTGTGTAAACATGTGTGTTTCAAGATAAAAGCTGCACGTGTGATGTAAAAGTTGCCGTAGCCTGAAACATTAGCGACGAGGCCAAGATATTAGCTATGGAAGTCAAAATATAATTTTTATCTTTAGGAGATTTTAACAAATAATTTATTGCACAAAAATAAATTTGACTTTTCTATAAATTATAATTTTGAAAAAAAAATCTTTGATATGTTTCCGCGAGTTTTCGGGAAAGATAAATTACCTATGTGCTATAGAAGCTGGCATAGAACAAGCTTCTGAACTAAGCTGCGGTCCAAGTCAATAAACAACCTGTGACGATCCTGCAGGCACTAAAATTTAATCGGACTTAAATCCACAAATAATTTGGATCATATTCTAAATTCAAGATGTATTGGTCCAAACAAATATTATGGGCTAATATAATTGGATTAATTGATTAGGTCCAATTGTTATGGATTTAATTGAAAGACTAATTCAATTGGACTAGTCGATCTTGTCGGACTTCACATGATGAGCCCACTCTATTAGCCCAAGGTCCATGCCACGTATCAGTGACGTGGCACGCCAAGTCAAGTCGAGGACCAATAAAATCGTGCCACATGCATAAGTGACACAACATGTCAAGTCAATAGAAGAACCAATCAAATGTCGCCAAGTGTTCAAATGACATGGTTCAACCAATCATATACAAACCCTAGCTCATCCCCTACAACTATAAATAGGGGTCTTCATAAAGCCAAATGAAAAAAAAAATACATAGAGAAGCTCTCGGTATGCAAGTCTTCCGCATACTAAGAAGTCTTCGCTCCAGTGGTGAGCCGCAAGTTTCCATACCTCTACGTTTGTGATTAAAGCTCGGCTCGCATTCGTAGTGAAATATCAACAACAAGTGATGCGTCTATTCAAGAACAAGCAAAGCCCTTGATTGACGACCGTATCGTGAGGAGAAGAATCAGAGGATTACATCTTTTTATTTAAGATTTCATAAAGATTGTAACCCCCGCACAAATTCTTGAAATCAAATATTATTCTTTGTCGCTATTTTTCTTGTCTTGATTATTATTTTCAGGAACGAAAGATTAGTCGTTACAGATCCTATTGATTTGTGATTAATTCAACAAAACAGTTAGGTTGAATATAACATGAAGTCATACATATTTGCCATGATTTTCATGCCACGAACTTCTTTTGTTAGTATTTTGAAATTATGACGCTCTACTATGATTTTGAGTAATTGAACATAACAAATATGTTAATATATTATGAAGTCTTACCGATAAGTCATGACTTGCATGCATGCCACAGGTCTAAAATATAATTTTTTTTCTTTTTCTAGATTTGTAAATCATATAAGAGAGTATCATGAGTTAAATAAAATAAATAAAGGAGAATGATACCACGAGTGCTGGAATAAATAAAAAAGAGATACATAAATGAAAAAGATGGAATAAATTTAAATGACTTACTATGAGTGAAAAATAGAAATCAGGACAATTCGATATGAATTGTGAGTTATCCAAAAGGATAATTAGGTTGAATATAGGATGAAGTCTTGTATTTGCATGTCACAATTGGTCGATTTTGTTGCTCTTCTGTCACGACCCAAATCATGGATCATGCGGGCACCCACACTAACCCTCCCTGGTGGGCGAACCCTTCAGATAACTACCTTAATTTGATACAACATGCGGAATAAATACTTTTATTATAAGAAATTTCCAAAATCTGGTCTAGACTCATACAAGAGCTTCTAAGAAGTTTACAATTTGAATAGATAACGGACTAAACCTGGATACGACTTCGTTTAAGGATAGAGAACAACGAAATCTAAGGAGAGACTACGGGTTGCAATAGCTCACCCAAACGTCTTTGACGAATGCCTCGAAACGGTCGTGAGACTCCGAACATCACACGAAAATAACTCTACTCCCGAAGGAGTGTAGCAAAAGAGTAGTATGAGCACAACACAAGGCTCGTAGGTATCATAGGCCGACAATGGTTAGTTCACGCATATAAACAAGAAGCAACTAACAAGTAAGCGAGATAAGTAATCAAACACGATCACACATCTAGCACGTGAGAAAGTCTTCGCATTAACGATAGTCACAAGGATCTCAATATCTCGGATTATAAGCCTAGGGAGAATTCTATAAACCTCGATTCCATCCAACCTTTAAAATAAATACTCACAAACAACAACTCGGAATTCACAAATCAAGAATCAATCGGAGAATGTGCCATGCAATGACATGAATGACCATTCAAATGGAGTGCTATGCAATGCAATGTCGTGCTATGTAAATGTTATGCAATGCGGTAGTCACCTCTCACACTCCACTCCCGTACACACATGCTATGGCAATGCCTCATAGTCATGACCCATGGGGGACCCGCGAAGTCCATGTACCACTCGTGCTCTCGGCGAAACCTCGGAGGCTATCAATCACTCTCAATCTCCGTGAGAAACCTCGAGTCTCTCTGTCACTCTTAATCTCCCGTAAAACCTCGAGTCTCTCTCCGTCACTCTCAATCTCCCACAGAAACCTCGAGTCTCTCAATCACTCTCAATCTCCGGCAAAAAACCTCTGAGTCTCTCAATCACTCTCTCACCATTATAACAACATAAGAGTAATATGAAAGCATGTCATGCATGATATCGGTCTCAACTATATCACCAATATGCAATAAACAAGTACAAGTCATATTATTGCCCACGGCTCAATCATCAATATTACCCTTCCCTTTCATAAGGAGAGGAGCTAGTATGTGATAAAGATACAACTAGGTGATAATTACATCACATAGCACATAGAATATGGGATGCATGCCTCGCATGGAATCAACCTCAATAATCACCGCAATCATAGGTTCCATAGATTCATACTAGGAATTGCAATTCAATATTCAATTCTCGAATAACCTTCCTCTTCCATATGACCAGTGGGATAACAAGAGAGAGAGAGAATTATATCAAATACATGAAATCACAATACAATGATGTACCACATAACAATATCGTAATAATGGCGACGAGCCCACATAACAAAAGATATCACAATAATGGCGACAAGCCCACATAATGTACCGGGCAATACCAACCTAGATGGAATTTACCTCCACACCATGCCCGAAGGCCTATCATGCTTTCCCCGTCAATCACTACTATTTACATACGTTTCGCTAACCGAGTCTAGACATAAAGTAAACCGTAACCTACCTCAATGCCGAACGGTGTCACGAACTTTCACGCCAAAGCTTTTTCCTTCTGAAGTGCTTCCGATCGGACAAGGTCTTTAGTGATTATTCGTCACACAATATGTGTACGCTACCCAATAATACTTCAACCTATATTAAGACGCCAACAACTATGGTTAAGCTACAGGGAGATTCAAACGTATTCTAACGTTAGTAACTCCTTTCTAGATGTTTAGGCGATGTTTTCTCGTATCTAAACCAACCACATACTACCAATACAACATCAATAATTATGTGTTCAATACCAATCCGGACAGCCCACACAATATTCTAAACAGCCCACATTCATAACATGCAATAACGATTCACATACGACTTCGACATTCTCAAGTTACTTTTATTAGTTTGTAGCCTTAACGTTTTCATGTAACAACTTATAACAGCCCATCCAACATACAATATGATGTATACTCTTAACTTATAATTATTCTTTCCAACTTAATGAAAACACAAGTCCAAAACAGTCCCTAACCAACAACACATCCAAAATAGTCCCTAACCGACAACATAACAATGTTCGAATTCTTGCAAACGTTTACGAACATACTAAGCCAACCACATGCGATTTTTTATACATCATTTCATGTCTTCTTTTCATATAATTTCAGTAAGTTATGACCAGCTATCCACACGACAAGTACAACATCAATTCATACGCAACTACGCTATATCGTCATTTCTATAATCCTTATAACAACTCACAAATGACTTTAGTTTCAACTCCAATCATTAAACACCTTCATTTCCATCATAAATTTCATGATAATAACAATCAAAATATCAAGTAAAAATAGTTCACTAACTTCCTCACAAAACAGTCCACACATGGTTTCAACATGCTTCAACATCACTCACATAAAATCATAGATTCACTTTATTTTCATACTAACACAACTTCACCTTTAACCTCCCAATTCTTTTCATTCTTTTTACCTTGAGATCTATGATAGTAACAACCATAAGTACCAAAGAAAAATCAGTCCATCAATACCACCAAAACAAATCCCACGGCCACAACAACATTCCAACACCAATGTTCACGATTTTATGCACGCATTTCATGTTCATCAAATTTACAATCATACTTCAAAATCAACACCTATAACCTCATGGTTATTATCATATTCCAACATCAACACACCTTATTTCATGCATACAACTTATATTCACACATCTACATCACCCTTAATACATGAAAAGAAAGTTAGAACTTACCTTGACAACTCGACTTCTCAACTTGGCTAGAGTTTGTGAAATGAACCAATACTTGTTTTGTTGCTCCAATAACTATCTTCACATTTCTAGGGATCTTCTAAAGGGTTGAAACACTTTGAAAAATAATTTTGGATCAAGACTCAAAGAGCTCAAAATCACCAATGTGGCCGAGAGCTTCTCTCTCTAGACTTAGGTTTTCTTTCTTTGTGTTGTGTAGTTGAAATGAATTGTGATACGATGTCTTAGTCATTATTTGGTTCAACTTTGATGCTACAAGTTGGTCACATGCTCCACTTATGGCATGATTCATTCCATTAACTTTACACTTAAAATTTTCTAATTTTTTCTCTTCAACTTTCGGCTAAGTGTGTTGTCTGATTTTTCATCTTTGTTTCCTTTCTTCTTTTTTTTCAATTGTTTACAAGACAATATCATGTGTGGTGAATGATTCACACACTACCCTTTGTCCCTTGTAATCATTCCAAGCATGAATGATCCATATTTAATGTGAAATGATCCTCCACCACGTTATGTCTTCCTAAAATAATGTATACTTTTATAAAGTAATGCATGCTTCAATATTCAATTCATTTGACTAACCTTTTCCTCCTCCAAATTTTGACTCCTTGGTCGAATATATATGTATATTTCTTCCAATTTATTTGTCCACAATATAATGAAAGTGTAGTGGATGAGTCACATTTAAATGTATATTTGTATGTCTCCCATAATAGTCTTATTTAAGATGACTTTGAGTCTATCTTTTGGACATGGCATGTTAATGTTCATATTGGCTCATTGTTGCCACTAATTTTAACTTAACACCACAATTAAGTAGTTCCTAATTTCCAACAACATTCTTGTACTAAGAAAAATTTGTAACCGATTAGTTCTAGTTTAGAAATTAAAATCCGAAGTTTCTATCTCACGTTGATTCTTTCGCGAATAACTCGACGTATAAAAATACGGGGTCTAACATCTTCCTGCTATCTCTACCGCTCAAACTTAAGAGTATTTAAGTCCGAAATTCTCTTATTAAACTTAAAAGGGACATCTCATGCAAATATTAAAATCAAGGATAATATTTAAATATCATCCCAAAGATATTCTTTTTGTGTAAATCACCATCAATTTTTTTCAAAAGAGCGTCAATTAACTTTCTTGCACAAATATAACTCCACCACTACGTGAGTCTGCCCCAAAATAAGCAATATATTCAAAACTTAGATGGAAAAGGAAAAGGAACTTTAGAACCTAACTTATAAAAGGAAGAATAATATTTATAGGGGATCAAGAATTTGGTAAGTTGGAATTGGCAGAGAAGCTTATGAACACACGAAACGGCAATATACCGTTTGTTAAAATGTTCTCTTTCAGTTTGTGACAATCAAGACATGGGTAGTGGTGTCCCATGAGAACGACCCTACACGTGTGACATCACCACTCTCCTGAAAAAATAGGTCCCTTCAAACTTTTGGACACTTTTCTAGTACTTTCTCTATCGCAAAAAAATTATCTTTTTTTTTTTAATATGTCCTAAAAAATTATTTTCTTTTTATATTTAAAAATAATTTAATTTTATGATATGATTTATAATTACACAAATATCTAAGGCTTATTTTGAACTATACATTTCAAAAAAAAAAATTTAAATTTTGTGTCAAGTTAAAAGAGGAAAAATTTTCTGAGACAGAGGGAGTAAATTTTTTACGGACAGTCTATTTTGACATCATGATCTAATTTGTATTCACTTTTTGCACATAATCCCTCATCAATTTTGGGCCCTCAAATTACAGCAATTTCTTACATGCTTATCCACATCTCGTGTACAGAGAAGTTTGACTTTTGAAATCTAAATTATAAATTGGGACATAGGTGTATATTAACTTCCAATATATGGTGTTTAAAGTAGGCTTTACAAAATCAAATACAAACATAGTGTCTGTAGTTAAATATGAGATAAAATTGGTTGGATTTCAGTTATTTTTGCTTAAACTTAGTTAATTTTACTTGAATTTCTGATAGAAATAGCTAATGTTAGACAAATATGATGAATTTCAGTTATATGTACCTGAATTTTATCAAGACTAATTTCATACAATGTATAGCAATGAATACACTATCACAAGAAAAATATTTTAAAAAAAATCGATACAAATTACTTCCTTTGTTTCAAAATATTTTTCTTACTTTCTTTTAAGTTCATTTAAAAATGAATGTCTCTTTCTTTTTTTGATAACTTTTTAATTCCAATTTTCACGTGACATATTTAAAATCATAAGATTAAATAATATTTTAGCATATTTAATATATCTTTAGGTAACCACCACAAAATTCAAAAGTCTTATTTAATTTTTTTAAACCTATACCAAGTTACAATCAGACAAACATTTTAAAACAGAGAAAGTAAATAACGTCAAAATCGGGGAAATCCAAGCACTTTGCCCCACTTTCCTGTCTTGTCAAAACCAAGCCCAATTTCTTCATCAATTTTGGGCCCTCAAACTACAGCAATTTCTTACATGCTTATCCACATTCTCGTGTAAAAAGAACCAAGTGAAAGCGACGTTCTTCTTAGCCCACCGTGTGCTGCCCGCCACGTTGCCCGGCCCAATCTACATCAACTTTGGCATCTTATAGTGGGGCCCATTGGGCTTTCTTTGTCTGCGTGGCATTTGTTTGACTACATTTGTTTTAAGGGACACGTGTAAGATGATCATACGGCCGACAACTTTCCCATTTTTCGATAATTCACTTGTAACCTATAAAGTACTCCCTTCCTCCGGATAAAAAAAAAGTGTCCACTTAGATTTTATTTTTAGGTAAAAAAAAGTGTTCACATATTAAATTAAGAAACAATTAACCTTATCTTTTCATATTTGCCCCTATTAAGTGTTATATGCTCAAATCCCAATGCTTATTTAATTAAGGATAGTTTAGTCAATTTACATATTTTTTTCTTGGAGTGAGTAGTTTCTTAAGGAGTGTGCAAATGGCTAAGTGGACTCTTTTTTTGATCCGGAGAGAGTATCAGATTTTTCTGATTTAGCCCAATGAGGTTTAATTGTTGTTATACTCTCCTCTGTTCCAATTTATTGGTGCAGTGATTTCAAGAAAGCGAACTTTTTATTTTGACCGTGAATTTATACATAAGCTATTTAAGTTTTTTTTTTTTAAAAAAATAATTTATATTTTTAGAAACTAAATAAAAAGCACATTAAGTCATAACAATTTACAATTTAAAACATTTAAACGACATAAAAATAAATTGTGTCAAAAAAAATTCTTGTTCAGAAGCTTGAAACTCTATTTGTATTACATAAATTGGGAAAGAGAAAATAACTACTCCTTCCGTTCCAAAAAGATTATCCTCCTTTTCTTTTTAATCTGTTCCAAAAAAATTATCACGTTTTTAGATTTAGAAACAATTTAACTTTATGAGATGATTTGCAGCCACATAAATATCTAAGACTTATTTAGACTATATATTTCAAAAGTCTTTTTTTAAAAAAAAATATTTTTGTGTTAAATTAAAAGAGAATAATCTTTTTTAAACGGAGGGAATATCTAACTACATAAAGTTCTAGAAACTAACTGAAAATTCACTTTTGACGTGTCGTATAGGCTATAGTCTAATACAAAATACGTGCGATGACAGAAGTTGTAATAACTAACTTCAAGAGATATAGTATTCAACTTAGGTTTTAGAAAGTAAAAATATTTTCCTCCTCTTTCAATTTATTGGTAGACATATGCAGTAGGATGTAAAGTTCAAGCTACGGATTTGAAAGAATTTTACATTCGTGTTAAAATTCACTCAACATATATAAATAATTAATTTGAATATTTTTTCTGAAATTTTCAACTTACCGTTTATAATTCTAAATCCGCCTTTGAACATATGAGCTTGTTATGCTATTGGCTTAATTTCATAGACCCATTAAGATCACATTTAATTCATTTAGACTTCTAAACTTATATCTAGCTAGAGGCAGGCCTGAGATTAATTCTACTTACTAGCAACTACTCTTCTACAATATTAGGTGAAAACTAAACGTAAATATGCATATCTAAAAATTATTCAATTGCATAAATATAATCCGAGACGAAGATAATAGGTGTGTCCGGTCGATCATCAAAAAGTTTCTCTGAATAGATATAATTAATTTGTAAAAGATAAATATAATAAGTAAGTACATATTATTGGATGATATATCTGGATAGATAATCGTGTTTGGTCTAACAATTAATCTATTTTTTTTTTGTACAAGTTCACATGTTCGAAACTCCCATGTGTTTTTATGTTTGTGTTTTTCTTTTATTAAATGATTCTTGAAACGAGTCGTTTTCAATTTAATTTGATTTAAGAAATTGCAATCCTAGCGAATAACAAAACCCTGGATTTAAACCTACAACCTTAGACTAAAGAAGTCTAAAAACTCAAGACGATATTTATATTGTTATGCATTTGACTTGCATTTTATCAATATAATTTTATTATATGATTTACTCTCCTTTTTTCGCCCTGTGATTCACTCTTTCATTTCTTTAAATATTGACATCGCTTGCCAAAATTTTTGATCCGCACTGTAAATGTAATATCTGCCCTTACTTCTTGAGATGTAGGTTTGTTAATACCATAGTAGTTTACACCACTAAATGTCTTCTATTTTACTTTGACTTAGTGTAACATTGCATTTGGTTTCAATTTCAATCATAATTCCACATGGTCTAGAAGTTCATAGAATCAATCTAATATGAAGCCAAAAGTGACATTTCATGGTTCTTTAAGTTACGCAAACGCACTGAGGCGGTTCTTCTTAAATAAGCAATTACTACTAATAGCTGTCTCTTTAACACCTCCCCTCGTCCACAAAACTTGCATCAGCAATATTGACAAAGAAAGCTACTTGATTTGAAGTATAAACAAATAAATGAAATTAATAGATGGCCTTTGCTTCATGAGTTTAGTAACTTAAGAGAGACAGATTTGAATACCCACAATGACTTGTCACAAAAGTATAGAAATGATGCCTAATGCAAGTTGTCATGAGTTGCAGTATCATCACCTGTGGCCTTTCAATTCTCTACCCCATTTAGTTACCAATTCTCTTGCCCATTTAGTTGTTTCATCTTCCGACATTTTCCACTTTAAGCTAACAGAAGAGAGGTCACACGACCTCAAAGTCGTAGCTCTTATGACTGATTTTTTCAATCTTTTCGATCTTGGTTTCGTAGGAGGCGGGGCCAAGAATTCAAATAAGGGAATTTAAAAAAAGTCTTATGCTAAGGGGATTTAACGATTTATAACATGCAGAAAGACATTTTGACCTACTTACATTGTATAATTTTTCAACGAAGGAAATTCAAATTCAACCCCTTGCGATCTGCATCTGCTGCTGCTTTTTTAATGTTTAAATCTGGTTCGACCATGATCATATATATAAACCTTATCCCGTTGTTTTAACGAGCGTTTTGCATTTTTCAACCGAACCTCAATAGTCATTCTAAAACCAATCTAATTAGTTACCTTTAAAAAGACGCTAAATGGGCCAGTACTTTCGAGCTTGCAAGTACCTTAATCACACGCAAATTCCTATTGTGTAAAGAGACCATCAAAAAAGCGGATGAGCTTTCTCTTCCTTTTCCCCAATTCTTGTCCTATTTCTACTTCAATTCACTACTAAAAAAACGAATTTCCAACGATATCCCTTTAGTAATTGGCTTGTCGAAAACGTTGTCAACGAACTTTCTGTCACAAATCCCTTAACAACGAGCAATTTCTTACGAGTTGTCCGTCAGAGATGTGCGTTTTTTTAGTAGTGATTCATCTTTCCCTATCGTAAGGAGATTCAAATTTATTACTCCCTCCAGCCCAAGTTATGTGAGTGTTACTAGGCACGGAGTTTAAGAAAAAAAGGAAAACTTTTGAAACTTATAGTCTAAAACAAGTCATAAATATTTGTGTGGTTGTACATTATAAATTCGGCAGGAGAGGGAGTACTAATTTTTAATCTAACTCTGGCATGATCACATATACAGATCTTATCTCGTGAGTTTTAACAAGCATTTTACATTCTTTCACCCGAACCTTAATAGCCTTTCCAAGACAAACCTAACCAATTGCCTTTAGAAAGGCTCTAAATATGCCATTGATCCCCTCGAGCGTACAAGTACATTAATCACATATAACTTTCTATTGTGGAAAGAGTCGCTCGAAAGCACAGATGAGCGTTCTCTTCCTTTATAACATCCATTGTTCTGTCCTGTCTCTTGTTCAATTCATCTTTCCCTATCGTAATGGAGATTCGAAATTTATTAATATATAATCCCAAGAAAAAACAATTAATTAATTCCTTTTCATGTTGAGTCAATTCAGGCTTTCTAAATATTTTTAAAAGGAAAAAATAAAAGAGAACGAGAGGAGAACCACACAAAGTAATGATCGAATCTTTAAGACAACAAATATTATCGTGTAATTTGTCTCTTAATTATTGGTTTATCTAAAAGAAAGCTTGATTCCTCAAGGACTTAACATACAACCTAGTGTTTGGTAAGGTTCCAACACTGTAGTTAATTAAAAAATTAATAAAGAAGTTAGCGGATTTAGAGTATAAATATTTCATTTGATTTGTTCCTTCAAACCTACGTGCTTGCTATCCTTAAAAGAAGGGATTAAAATAGACACTATTACCAAATTTTAGTAAATAACGTTCACAAGTCACAGTACAAATTACACATGTTAACATGTAACAGGAAATGCATCAGCAAGATATTCATGTTAAAAAGAGTCGTTGATTCCCTCAATAAAAATATGTTTAAAGTGATGGGGTGTGTCTCAACGTCCATTTTATAAAGTTAATTAAAGAAAAGAAATTTTCAACATCTAGCTAAAAAGTCATTGCCTATTGAACTACGCTTTTGAATCCAATCATCCACAAAATTTGACTTTAGAGGGTATTGCCTTTCCTTTTTTTCTTTCCCTTGCAAAAGATTCCAACCTCAATCCTCTCTTTTTTTCTTACATGCAAACAGATGCAGTTGTCTTTTTCTTTACCTTTTTTTTTTTTTTTTTTTTACGTTGATGATTTCTCTTCTAGGAGGTAAAATAATCACATTTTTTTGGTTTTTCACGTGGTGTTCGCAAGGCCGGCTAAAGGGCCAAGTTGCTGGAGCAAAGCTTTAGGCCTCCACATTTTGGAGGCCCTATTTTTTTATTAGTGGTACTAAGTTTTATGATTAAATTCTTAAGAAAAATATTGAATATTATAAGATAAAATGATATACAAGCTCTTCAGAAAGGAAATAAAACTGTTTAGCAATGTAACAAGTAATCACTATTAGACAATTTATTACATTCTCACATGAATAATCTTCTTTCTCTGATTTACTTTCTCATAATTTTTATTTTTCTTCTTCTTCCTACTAAGCTATCTATTATCACAAAGAGTTTAAGTTTTTATACTAAATATTTTTACCATAAAAACATCCAAAGAATATTTATAGATAAACCTACTTAAAATATAGCAAATTGAAGTTATAAAAGTTTGATTTTATACTAAATTACCAACTTTTAGAATCATGCCCTATTGATCGAGCTTTCTGTTGCCTTTTTTTAAAAAAAAAAAAAATTCATATTTGTTGTCTTTTTATACTTTTCTCCATAAGTGTATTCTTTTTTATTACATGCTAAAATTCAAATATAGCAACTAGAGAATATCAATCAAGTACTCAAAACTCAAAAAAGAAGGATGTGAAAAAAAAATGAAATTTGTATACAATCCAAAAAAGGAGCTCTTTATCTTATATTTCAAGAAAGATTAAATGAATCGGTGATATTGTTAATTGGAAAAGAACTATTAGAGGAAACCTATTATTAAACAATATTACATAATAACTTTGTTTTTCAAAAAGTTAATTTAAGAAATGTCAAAGATTTTTTAAATTTTATAGAAAGAAGCTTAAGGCCTCTTAATAGAATGTGGCTTTAGGCCACTAAATATGTTGAACCGTCCCTGGGTGTTCGGACCGGCGTTGGGGCCCAACTGAATTTAGATTCGCGCTGGGAAGTTTCACATTAAGGGCAAAAAACTCCCTAATAAAGGCGACTCCTTATCCAGGGGCCCTCGAACCCAAAACCTTTGGTTAAGGATGAAGGAGCACTTTGTCACTCCACCACATACCCTTATCGGTAAAATAATCCCATATATTCATGCTTGGAGGATTTCTAGAGAAATAGAAAAACTTACATCCTTGTAATATTTTCTATGTTGTTTTTTAGTTTATTCTAAAATGAATGACTGTCTTTTTACATTTTAAAATTTTGATTTTAAATTTTTCATTTTACTCTCACTAGCATGCTCTTATGGCTATAGAAATGTTATGGCATATTTTAATATAATAAGTTCTAAGAGTTGCTTTAGTAAGTTTAAGAAGGCTTTCGTTTTTTTCTCTCTCAAACTTCACTTATAGTATGTTTCAGAAGGTTTTGGTTATTTTCTTTCCTAAACTTTACTTACTGATATATGTTTACGATTACAAGTTCTAATGATAGTACTTTTTGTACGTCCTCTAAGATTTTTTTTTTTCTCATCTCTAGTCAAACACAATTATATAAAATAAAATGGCGGGAGGGTTTATTTTTCAGAAGTCTTTTGGAGATTAAAAAGAAAAGTTTTATGTACTATATATACTCTTTTTATACATGACCAAACACCTAAAAGCCAGTGGTTTTTCCCATTGCAGAAAGGGTTTTTGAGTCCCATAGTTTTCTATTCAAAACCTCCTTCTTTCCTTTCCCACTAGAAGGAAAATGACATGCTTTATTCACTTTATACATATCCCAGAAAATGACTTGTCATGATTTTACTTTTCCAAATAAGGCCAAAGGATCCTAACTTAAAAAATTTATCAGTAAAAACAAACTGAATCACTTGCAACTGTGTAGAATTCATCATGATCAACTGAAAAGAAGCGGAAAAAAAAGGCAATAGTACCATTTTTGTCTGAGCTAAAGAAAAAAGGCCAATCACAACTTCTTTTGGAACAAAGCTAATAAAGAGTCTAAAGACACCTCATTTAGTTAAACTACTACTTAGTAATCCTATATACAGCATATTATTGATTAAAATAGTGTAAGACTACATAAGAAATTTTAGCAATTGCCTCGGAACACTAAAGTAGGATTGAGCCAAATCTTGAAACTCAAAAACTTAATATTGCCAGAACCAACAAGGCTGATCCTCAATTTGGAAACTCAGATTGCATGAATTAGTTTGAATTTGATCCCCAATTTCTGGTAAACATAAAAAGCTCTTGCTTAAGTTGTCATCTTCATCTTGAGAATAATCAGATGGCTCTGGCTCAAGTACATTTGAAGAATGATTTCCATCAGTATAATGTGGACTATCTGAATCAATAACATCACTTTTTGCTGAACTTGCATCTTCTTGTTTGCACACTAGCTTTGGTATACTTGGCACATTTGAAGTAACAACAATTGGAGTTGATTTTTTAGCCTCTTGTGCATCTACTGGGCTAATTGGTTCACTTTTTTCTGAGTTTTCCTTCCCTTTCTCCCTCCTATGCCATTTGTCTGTCAGCAAATTAACCTATTCAACAAAATTAAAGAATATATTATAAACCCCGTTAACAAAATTGAACCTTAGGCTTAACTCAACACTAACACAAAAACTAACTTATGAGGCGAGGATTATTCAAAACCCTTAAGAGAGACGATAAGATATTCCTTCGACTAATGTGAAACACTTAACACACCAACACTCCTTGGTTGGGTAACCCAAGATGCCCGACACTTAACTGCAAACACTTTAACCTCAAAAACTAGCTCATGAGATAGAGAATAACCTAAGACCATATAAGGGACGACAACTCATTTTACTAACATAGGACACTTAACAAACCCTTTGGCAGCAGGGGCGGAGCTACTGGTTCGACAGAAACCAGTAGCTTCGGCTCAAAATATGTATTAGTATTTAAAGATTCATTTAATATGTATAAGAAATTATCAAGAACCCACTAAGCTACGTTTTCTAGAATTCAGAACCCGCAAACTCAAAATTCTAGCTCCACCTCTGCTCGGAAGTTCTAATGCTAATGAAGAATGCTGGAAGTTCAAGATACCTCATTTCTCAAATTCTCATTCTCCTTGAAAAGGGTGTCATAATCATCCTTCAGTTTATTAAAGTTAGCTTTCAAAACGTCATAGTCCTTCTCAAGTACTTTAGTCTTGTATCTAGCACGCCTGTTTTGAAACCAAATAGCAATTTGCCTAGGTTGCAACCCAAGTTCATTAGCCAATTGAACTTTCCTCTCTGGTTCAAGCTTGTTGTCTACCTCAAAACTCTTCTCAAGAAACTGAACTTGATTAGGCAAAAGTCTTCTCTTTTTTTCTGGTTGGTGAAAACAAGTATCATAATCATCATTGCTTGTTTCTTCTTTGTCAATTTGTGTGAAAAATGGCCTCTCTTTAGTTAATTCTCCATCTTTGAAATTAACCATTGTTGCAGGCCCTGAAACAGAGCAAATCAAGGAAGAACAAATTCACTAATGTATCAAATCTTGAAAACACTAAGTTTCTTCACTTCAAAACAAGTAAATTGGACCATGTAGTCATCATTTTCCTTTGATTGACTGCTAAATCAGAGTTCTTCTACTTCTAAAACTAAAAAGACTCAAACTTTAATAGAAATTTTACAAAACAAGTGTCAAAACATTGTTACATTGAATTGAGCAAAAATATCTTCTTTTCTTGGAAAAAAGATTAAAAGAACTTAAGTAATAAATGGCCTAGTTTTCAGTAACCATAACTAGTCAATCTTTAAGCTGAAATAGAGATAAGAGTCAAGTACTATAAGCTTACAAGAACCATTTTGAACCATTAACTATATTAGAGTTTTTCTACAACAAAAAAAGGCTCAATTTTGGACAAATAATTGAACAAAACAAGAATCCAAACTATTTACATTGAATTCAGCAAAATCTGATCTTTTCTTGGGAAAAAAAATATTAAAGAGTAAAAGGACTTTAGTACTAACAAACGACAAAATTTTCATTAACCATACACTTAGTCATCAAAGATTCAACCTTTAAGCTGAAACTAAAATAACAGCCAGCTATCATAAGCTTACAAGAAGAATAAAACAAAGAATAGCAAGAACAAGAACATACTTTTACCATGGAAAGAGGTGGAAGAATTGGACATCCAGAGACAATGAGAAAGTTTTTCATTTGGAAGCAAAACATTATTAGTAGTAGTAGTAGTAGTCATGTTACAACTTTCATTAACCCTTCCAACTTCCATATCTTTTTTTCTAGGGTGTAAGAATTATGAAAAACTATATGGTAATATTAAGCAGTGGAAAATGGGGTTTCTTGATTGAATCTTGAAGTTGTTATTAACAATAACACTAAGGTTATGTCACAAGTAAGGGAACAATGAAGGGTCAATGCCATCATCTAGCAAAATAAACTTAAAATTTGAGTGAAGAAAACAATGCATTAATTAAAGAAGGAAGAAAGAAGTGAAAGAGAGAAAAAGGAGATTCTTCCTTGAGAAGAGGAGATTGAGGGGATATATATAAACAAGCTAAGTTGAAGCATGAAAGTGGCAACAAATAGCTTTCTTCTTGCAATAGAACACGGGATAAAATTGAATTTCCTATTTTGCCCCTGCAATTATTTTTTACTTTTTTCCAACTTTTTTTTTTTTTTTCTTGTTTGTGGATTTGGTAGTTTTGATTTTCATAGTATCAACTAAGGGCTCGTTTGGTACGAGTGATAAGGAATAAATAATCCTGGGATCAAATTTAAGATGAGTTTATCCCGCGTTTGGTTGGGATAAAAATATGATATAACTAAATACGAGATTAATAATCCCAGAATTGTAGTGTTATTTTATCCATGTGGGAGGGTGGAATAACCAGAGGTGAAGCGTGATCCGAACCTTGTGGGTTCGGGATTCTAATTCTTTAAAGTTATCGAGTTCGTAATTAATTATTTGTACATATTTGACAAAAATTTTAATACAAATATATGGTTCGGACAAAAGCTACTGGTTCGGCCGAACGCATACCCAAAGGGCTGGCTCCGCCCCTGGGAATAACTAATCTCGGGATAAGTAATTCTAGAATAACTTGTTTCCCAACCAAACGCCCCCTAAAGGTATTTGCTTCTACAATTTTTTTTTCCTCTTATAAATATACCACTTTTTTCTTTGTGAGCATGGTTTTTCTAATATTTTGAAACTCAATAGGTATGTAAGCAATTATTTATGTTGATAAATTAAAATCTCTAAAAGGTATTAATAATTTCACAATGATAATTAGTCAGACCTCTCTATAACTGTCAAAAAATTTAGAGAAACAACTTCATTATAGAGGTTTGATTGTATATTCAGTTTTTTGGTAGATTGAAAAATAACTAAATAAAAGCCTTAAGTTCTTTCACAAGCCACGTGGCACAAATTAACCCAAGAGGTGTATGCATTCAGTAAAGATGAAGTAAGTCCCTTCTTTGGCAAAGACTACTCGCTCGCGGTAGAGAAGAAACTCCATATTCTTTAGCCATTCTCCTAGATTAGCAAATCTCCATTTCACACGCTAAAAAATCTGCACATTGATTCGCTTTTCTCCAAGTATGTTTGATAGTAGCCTTATTTGCTTCCAACAAATATCTGCAATCTTTAATTACCCTAAGAGGATGACATTGTATGTTCTCCTCTTTGATAAACTTGATAACAAGCAGACAGTCTGTTTTCACCTCCAACTCTTTATAATCCCATTTCTTTTGCTAATTTTAGCTTATGTTTGATGCTCCATAGTTTGTAGTGAGGCGTGAGGTAGGTTTCATCTTACCCGAGTATCTTAGCATCCACTTTTCTTGATCAACTTTAAAATTTTCTCCAAAAGTTGTGTCTCCAATTTGAGTCTTGAAACTGCCATCAATATTCAGTTTGATCATATATTCATGTACACACCATGTTGTATAATGTGACAAAATGTACCCAAAAAATAACCTGACAAAGCAGTTATATAGAGTTAACTCTATATTAAATCAAGCTAATATCTCAGCTAATTCATAGTTTCATACTAGAATTAAAGTCTAATTAGCAAAAAGATACAGTAATTTTTTTGTTGGGTAGATTTTTTGTACTCTATAGTGGCTAAAAATTTAATATTGAAATTTAATTACTATAATTTTTTTTTTGACACTTTACTGTTAATTATACATAATAAAACTCAGTGACCGGTGGCAAAATTAACCCCTTGTGATAAGTCAGGTGAGGGTTTCAATTCTTTGGTTCGATGGATCACTTAAAAAAATTTATACCATACAATTTTTAGGTTACTCTGTTAACCATCTCGATTTAAATTAATGAACCATTTTGTCACATGGCAAATTGTTGAGCAATAACGTAATCACTTTAAAAAGCTACATACAGCATTAGCAACAGGATTTATAATATTACCATTAAAGGTTACGATGGGATGATAAGTACTATTCTTGTGCTTTTAACGGAGATCATCTCAAACACTACTAAAAACGTGAAATTCTGATGAACAGTGGCGGATGGAGCTCTATAATTTGGGGTTTAATTGAACCCCAAACTTTCGTTGCGAGGTATAAATTTATGTGTAAAAATTTATTAAATTTATAATAAATAGTAGATATGAACCCATAACTTTAGAAATATAATAGTTTAGTGCTAAAAATTTAAGATGTTGAACCCCTAAAACTTAAATCCTAAATCCGCCTCTCTTTGATGAATCTTTCTATCGGAAACTCGGGATTTCAAACGGAAAATCCGTTGAAAATATTTCCTACGAGCGAAATTCGACGGAAATTCAAATGAAATTTCTTTTTTTGGTAATGGAGGTCGAGTAGTCGTGAGAATAGAGTCGTCTTTAGCTGAAAGCGTTTTACCTCACAAAATAAATTCCCTAATAAAAGTCCGGATTACTTGAATCCCGAAATTGAAATGGAATACTGAATGGAAACCAAAAAAGAATTTATGGTCCAAAATTGTGAATAATGTCTGTAGTCGACTAGGGTTCCCAAGTTCCCATAGAAAAAGTTAATTGATGTGTTATAACATCGCACGTCAAGTAGTTTCTGTTGAACCTAATATTCTCTTAAAATTTTCATCTGATGTGATGTATGTGTTATCCATCGATACAATCTTTATTCTACCAGCATTACGTATTTGGCCGTGGGTTTCCTAAATTTGTTAGTCAATGTAATCCTTTCTTATTACTAACACGATTCAATTTAAACAACCATAACTACTTATTTTTAGCTAAACGTGTTTCACCAAAATCCCTGAAAGAGATATTTCAACTAATGATTTTTTAGGATTTAATTGGACATTAAAATCCTCTAAACACATTACTGATTCTATTTGAAAATCGAATGGTAGATTAAACAAGGTTCGATTCGTGTCAAATAGTTCTATTCATGTTCTTCCACATACCCTGATCGCCTTTGCCACCTTCGAAAAATTAAAAGAAGATATTTCGATCATTAATTCACCAAATAAAAAAATTGTTTAAGAAATGGAGTACTACTTAGGTGCCAATCTAAGATAATTATTTTTTATTTTATTTAACTATTTGATATTCGAAATTTCTTAGCCAGCTTAATTTGGATTCGTGCAATATAGGGCGAATCTAGTAAGGTTCCTAAAAAAAATTCTCTCACACTGCTGGAATTTAATAAATATGGTTAAGGAAGGATGGATCTCATATATAACCATGACGGAAGCAGAATTTCACCAAGAAGGTATATCATCTCCTATAGATACATAAAAAATAAAAAAAATCAATCTTATATACGGTGCAAATTTCACCACCTTATTCCGTCTCTCTATCTCCGTCTTTGCATCCATCCACCACAATCCTTGTAGTAAAGTTAAGATAATATCTCAGAAAGTCATGCCAACCGAAAGAGGAAAAGGAGCAGAATTAGTAAGGAAAGAAAGTTGCATCGGCCTAAAAAAACTCTCCATAAAAAGCCTATCTAAAAATGCAAAGACTTGTAGGTAAGAGAGGGTGCAAATTAAATATCTCAATTCATATTGAAAATTTTGGAAAAAGAAATATCCAGCTTTCGAAGTTCTGAAGGTTTTGCTGGCATCTCTGTACTATTATGGGAAAAAAGGAATTAAAAAAGATTTGCATTCCTTTAGCCTAATTCATTGAACTGCAAAAAGATCATTTTAGAAAAAAAGATATTGAAGCTCATTCATTGGCTGCATTGCGTGGTTGATTTCATCACAGGGATTTGCAAAGAACAAAATCCCTATCTGCTATACCATTTTAAAATTAAAAGTTGGCAAAAAAGTTAGTGCCCAATTGATGTGAACTTCAGTTTCCTAATTTAATACCAGAACCTTAAATATCTTCTTTGTTTTTATTTTTATTTTATTCTTTCAGATTCATTATTAGAATCTCTGATGGTAGTTGCCAGTCAATCTTTAATTATTGTACTGCTCTAGTTCGAAATTATTCATTTTGATAAATTGAATTTATGTAAATTAATAAATTTTTAATATTTTAAAGGGCCGTTTGATTCAAAAGAAGGTTATCAGGAATATAATGCACTTCATATATGAGATTGATAAAACCAATATTTTTGTACAAAATTTATCTGGTACTATTTCCTAATACTAATGTCAAAGTGCTGGATAAATGCAATTTTAAATTTAACACCGAGATTAGTATCCTAATCCCCTTAACCAACAATAACAACAACACTGACATATTTACTGTAATTCACTAGTGGGGTCCGGATAAGATGAGGTATAAACAGACCTTACCGCCAAGGGCGAATTTGTGTATATAATTTGAGTCACGTGAACACATGGTTATTTGACTAAACTCAATATATTATGTGTATAATTCTTAAAATATATCTAATATTAACTGAAGGAACACATAGTCAAATTAGGTTGAGTGAAGCACTGGTTAGGGACTATGTTTATATCCACAAGGTCTTGGGATCAAACCCCAGCACCTGCATGCTTTTTTTGTTTTTTGGCTTTTATTTTCTAAAGCAGCCTTTTAAGTTTTAACCTTCCTTTTTATATTATTCTAAATCTTTTTTCTTCTATAATTCTACTTACCCAAAAGTAAAAAATGTGTTTCTTTATTATATTGCATCAGATGATTTTTTTTCCCTTTATTTCTAATTACGAAGACCCAAAAGGCAACAGAAATCAAAAAACCACATGGCGCTAAGCTGCAACGATGAAAAACAACTTACTTCATAAAAAATGTAATTAATTATCCTTTGCTCACCAAGTTGATGTGTCATGAAATTTTATATCTTATCTTAAAAGACGTGCGAACTCCATCCTCTTCGGGACGGTTAACTTCCGAAAGATCTCTGGCTCAAAAAATCCCCTTAACCAAATGACCGCCAACAAGAAATCATTTGTAATTTTCTTTTAAAAAATATCCTTTTAATTTTAGTGGAGTATTAATTAAGTGACACTTATAGGAAAAACAAAATGTAAATTTAAAAATACTCTTGTGATTAAGATTATCTAAATTTGTTTCATAATAAAGGGTTGTGCAATAGTTTTAAAAGACTGATAATATGGATAGAATGTAGTTATATTTTATAATTCTGTATAAGCATTTATAACTCATAATTTTGTAAGGTCAGTAGATTATTTTTATTTTTACATAAAAAATTATTAAGCTGCAATTACTTGGCTTTCCTGTTACTTAAGTTTTTATTTGCAAATTCACGTACAATATTCTGAAAGTCAAAGAACATGTATTTATCGAAGAAGCAACTCAAATTCGTAGACCTACATCACCAATTTATAACTTTTGTCTAATCTAATTTGAGGTGTACTTTTTTTGGTCCACAACTTTTTGGGCACGTAAGATTTTCAAATGTACACAACACGTTAGGACTTAGGACCTAACATAGGAAAAAAGAAAAAGTACCGTATAAACAGTATCGTAACTTAATTAGCTATGGCATAGGATGAGTATAGATAAAAGTTATATTTATTCAGTTTTTCTTTTTCCACAGCTTGAAACGTGATGCAGTGATACACTCCAACCAGAGTGTTACAAGTCTAATTCTTCTAAATAATTTCCTTGCTATTAATTACATACTAAAATAGTTAGGTAAATTTCCCCGGATTAACTATGTATAAAAATAATATTGCCTAGTTGCTGAGGTCAACGTAAATATTTTTGGTCAAAGAGATAAAAAGAAGTCTACTTTGTTTATCGTCTAAAAGGAAAATGATCAAAATGCCCTTAAAGTGTTGGAAATGATTTAAGTTTGCCCTTCTTCCAGCTATAAGATTTTCGTGTCCTTAACGTTAATTTTTAGGTTTAAAATGTCCCATCTTTTAACGGAATTATGAGTTGATATATGTTGGTTTTAGTTAAATAGGTGGTGTGGAATTATTGGTCCACATGAATATTAGATCTAACTCATAAATAATCTGACCGATTTGGTTCTATTTGGTCGCTAAATATTGGGGTAGATTTGTAAGAATCCATCATTGTTAAAGGATGAAGAAGTTGAGCTGAAGCTTGCTTGCACCGACTTTGAATCGAAAATTGCAACTTCAAATGAAGAAGTTCTGAATTCATTCAGTCGCAAAACGTGAAGCATAACGTGAAGCATCGAAAATACTAAGTAAGAACAAATTCAAATTTTAAAGGGTTTATATTTCTCAGATTTTTTTTTTTTAAAAATGTTTAAATGTTGAGTAAGAAATTATCGGCGCATCAAAATATTGGATTTTTTCAATTGTAACTTTTGCAAAGTAGGGTGAAGGTCTTGCGATATTTCTGTTACAAAATAAATTTTTGTGACTTTGATGAAAGAAGAACATATAGTTGCGTGATCTTTTACCAAATAAATTTCTGGGACTTTATTTGATGAAAGAATATAGAATTGCGTGATCTTTAATGGAGTTTACCCATTATCATAATTTTTTGTTTTTGGTAAAATAGACAATTTCCATAAATGTTAAGCAACAACCATGACCATCGAAGTGTTTGCCAAAGCCGAGCTCCGATACTGTTCAATATTGTCAATCAGAGTATTTAAGTTACAAACATTAATTAATTTTCCTACTAAAAGTAGTTCCTTCCATGTATGTCAAAAAACAGCTATCTGCATGCACAGGAGGAACTATTATCACTTGTTTAGCACCAAAAATTCTTCGCTTGAATACTTTAGAGCATCCATCATCTGGTTCTGCTCCCTATACACATGTCTGATCTGCAGATTCTCATCTTGGTCATCATAAACATGTATTCATGAATTAAACGCATTATCATAGTTGCTTCTACTTTTCTCTTCCTACTAGATGGGAAGTCTTCCCAATCCCAAAAAAAAGTATTTTTCAAAGGAAATTATTTTTGATAGTATATAAAGAGAAAATTTGGAAGAAAAATAAAGGGGCAAAAGGGTAAATGAGGAAGAAAAGGAGAAAATAGAGATGACAACGAGGAGAAGAAAGAAACAAAGACCTATGTCCAATCAATCACTTTCATAAGGTTGATGACTCACCACTCTTACCTCTAATTTCCCCCTACCCTCAACCAATATTCCCCTAGGGGTGCCCCTCCCCTACACTCGACCCTCTGCATCTAGTCATTTTTCATTTACAATTTTTTTTTTTTTTTGAAAAGTTTATTTTTGCAAAAATTAATACTAGTATAATTAATTACTGTTGTTAAGTGAAGATCTTGTAATAGTGTGGAGGAGGGAAGTAAAAACCTCGGGTGATATTTGAGTTCTCTAATCACCAAATTATGTGATTCATCCGACCTTAACTAAATGTCTCAGAGTCGAGATATGCAGACAGAGAAATTTCCGATAGTGAACATTTTCTCTTTAATGGGTCATACATGATCTGAGTCTGAATAACTATATTTAGATTAAGCATAATTCTATCTGACTTGTGTATCCGCTAAACTGCAACTTCAATCTTCTAATAGTATCATTTTTATTACGTATGCAGGAATTGGTCAAAATAATTTTTGAAAAGTTTTACGTATTAATTTAATGAAAAATTTACCTGTTATCTCACAAAAAAATAATTCTATCAAATCCAGATTAAGACAACTCGAGAAGAACAGGTTTTAAACAATTAAAAAGAAAGAGAGGAAGAGAAAGTCCAAATTTCAAATATTTTAGAATGTTTAGAATAAAATTATATCACTGTATATTAGAACATGATGAGTAGAAATAGAAGAAACATTACAGAGTATAAGAATTGGAATCTGCCCTTGGAAGCTTTGGTCTTTTAAATAATAAAATTGCCTAAACATTTATCCATTTTGGGCATTAAAGGTTTTCTTGTTTAGTCTTTTCCACTGTACCAAAACAAAACAAAAATTTTAAGGCTTTCTTGTTTTGGTTAAACCATAAATAGCAATTAAAATTTGCCACCACGATGACCAACAAAAGAAAGTATTCTATTTTTAAGGTAGACAGATTTGATAATTACCATACTGAAGGAGATCTTAGTATCTTACGCAGAAGAAGCATTATTCCTTTTGAATTTGTGATGCGAAATTATTTCTCTTTAGTTTCTCAGCATTGTTTTATTACACAATAAAAGAAATTTGATATTGTTGAAGCTTTTGCTCCCCGGTAAAAATGTGTACATTATTCCGTTACTACTAAATATTGTCATTTTCATTTAGGCACTAATTTAGAGCTCAACTTATTGAAATACCTTATACTAATTTTTTTTTCTCCCTTCACTCGGTGTCCCTTATCCATTTTGCCGTCTTGATTACTTCGGATTAGCATTGTGTAACTCTGCAAGACCCATTAAAGGAGAAAGTACTTCTTACCAGGATTATAACATTTCAATGTCCAACATAAAAGAACGAAAGAAAGAATCGACAAGGCGAGTGTCCTCAAAGAGAAAACTGTGAGGAGAATTCTAAATTCAAGGCATGCAAAATTTGGAAAAGCTGATATTTTTTATTTTAGGTCTTGATAGAACTTTTATAGCTATTACATTGACTGATTAAATTTCTTTCTAGCGCCTTTAGAGGTTGTAAAGAGTGACCAGATCCGAGCCCTCTTTTAGAAAGAATAAAATGATAATAAGGAGGGTTTGGGACCTGGCGGTATATATACAACACAAATTGATTATTTTTTGTCATTTCAAGGCTCAATTCTAATAGTTTTGGTTAAAAATAGAGAAGTTTTATTAAGGGAAAATGACATAGGGTATCTAGTTAAGACTTTTTATTACGAAATATATAGATAGTTTTCCTTATTTACAAAACATAACGATATTTTACGAAACATGACGGATTTTCATATATATATTTTTTTCAGAAAATAATTTAAAAAAAAAAAAATTTTATATTTTTTTAAAAATAAAATTAATTTTTTATTTTGCTCAAAGGCTTAAAAAATTACCTCGAATTTTTGTGTAAGAAAGCTATATGAAAAATGTATGTGTGAGCGAAATTTTTAATATAATTTTCATACACAAAATTGTGAGTGAATACTTTAAGCCTTGAATATTGTATGAAAGTGGTTACAATGTTGTTGTGGTTGTATTAATTTTCTAGAAACCTAATATGAACTTTATATACGAAAAATGTGAATGGAATTCTAAGTCTTGAGCGAGATATACACATTTCATACCATTATCATACATAAAATTTTGAGCGTAATGTTTAAGCCTTGATCAAGATATACACATTTTATACGTTTTTCATACACAAAATTTGAGCGATCTTTTTAAGCCTTGAGCAAGATATACACATTTCATACACAAAAATTTGAGCGATTATTTTAAGTCTTGAATGTTGTATCAAAGTTGTATACAATGTTGTTGTAGTTGTATTAATTTTACGCGTAAATCTCATTTACGAACACTATACACAAAAATGTGAGCGAAATTTTAAGCCTTGAGTGAGATACAAATTTCATAACATTTTCGTACACACAGTTTTGAGCGGATTTTTAAGCCTTGAACAAGATATACACATTTCATACATTTTTCATACCGTTTTCATACACTAAATTTTGAGCGAACTTTTTAAGCCTTGCGAACATATCACATTTCATACATAAATTTTTGAGTTTAAAAAAATATTTTCCTAATTTTTTTTTAAACAAATAAAAAATATTTTTAAAAAAATAAATTTTTATTTTTATTTTTAAGAAAGCATGTTTTGTATAGGGTTTGTAATGTTATGTTTTGTAAATAGAAAACTATCGTCACGTTTCATAAATATTTCTCTTTAATATGTACTTTTCCCTTTTATTAATCCTAAAATATGCCTATTGAAGACGCCCTAGTGACTTGTGAGGTCCAAAATGGATGAATTTTATGAATGCTGCATCCAGCCCTAATGATCTAAAATAATAAATTCCTGAAAAATAATTTTGAAACTCCGAACAGGAAAAAAATCATAATGTAAAGACAATGATACGTAGAGTTCTGTTGAATTCTGATTCAAATTACCATGGGTAAATTCCGACAGTAGAAGGGCGTGATTCCCCTGCTAGCTCAAATTACTAGGGGTAAATTGAGAAAACAAGAAGTGCATAATCTACTGTTGATATTAAAGGGTGGAAAATTTGGACAACCTCATCTATAAATAACTAGGGATATTAATTGTTCGACTAATTAAATCTATCCAAAGATACTTTTTGTCACACTCCAATTTCCGATAAGATGATGGGCACCCGACCCTTACTTAGTGGCCGAGCGAACCCATCGACCCGGCTGCCGTGTTACTCATAATCATACCTGCCCTTAAACCACGAAATGAGTACACAATGTAAGCCGAAAAAAACGTGCTTTTGTCCGTCTCAAATCGAGGAAAATCTCGTAAACATATGAAACCGTAATATAATGCATAACGATACATCGGCTTACGTAGCCGCTACAAGCATCGACATATTATATACATGACTCCGTCTGCAAAAGTCTCTAACATAACTCAAGCTACCATATCATAAACACTCGACTCCGGCGTTAAAGACTCGGGAGGAAGTGGAGCTCGCAATGCAAATGGATCATCTTCTACTCATTCGTATGCACTGCGTGGTATTTAAACATCGTCGGAATATGTCGAGCATGTAAAGTGTGAAATACGATAAACGTGGTCATACCGAATAAGGAGTACGTAAAAAATCATAAGACTTGACTCGAAACATAAATGAATAATCATCATGTACACATGCATGTATAACGTGTCCCGCCCCCAGCAGGGACTCGGTAAATAAAATCATCATATACATGTACATATACGTGTCCCGCCCTACAGTGAAGCCAGGGACTCGGTAAGTAAAATCATCATACGTATATATATATATAGCGTGTCCCGCCTAAAATGTGAGGGACTCGGTGAATAGAATCGTCATGTCATCATATTATCATATCATATATCACACGCGGTCCGTAATGGGACCCGGGAGCGAACGTGGTCGCCACCCCATCTGCGCCACAACACATCATACTTCAGAATATTGCATATCTCCGAACACATCATACTCCGTATCACATCATACTTCGTATCACATCATACTTCATAACACATCATACTTCGTATCACATCATACTTCGTAACACATCATACTTCGTATCACATCATACTTCGGAAACACATCATACTTCGGAATATAGCATAGTGCGCACGATAACATACCGGCCCGGGACTCGGCGAAGGATGTAACAATAGTGTGCACGAGCAGAATCGTGAGAAACTATATGCAATTTAAAACATTTACACAGACTCAATAGAATAATCAAAACGAACCATTATTTAAAACCAAGACAATAATCATGCTAAGTTCATTCAAAAAGTCGTTAGAACTATACGAAGGAAAGTCTCGGGGCCCACGGACAGGTGTCAGCCCAATCTGGGCCCGCCTGTGAAAGTTAGAGTCATTATACGCTATAGAACCTTCTATGAACATATCGAAGCGATCCGAGCCCGTTTATGAAAGCTACGGTCGTTCGTAGATACAGAATCCTTTAAGAACAAAATTCTTTATGCAACATTTGAAATCTAATCATACCAAAGACATAAGGACCATAGTTCGACTACATTAAGATTGCTAACGTTAAGTGAGAAGAAGACATGCGGGAAAACGATCGTAAGAATAACAGTTACCTCGAGACTCGTATCATAGCCTACTTACCACTAAGACATGCCAAAAGAAAGAAAGGTTAGGCTTTACATACCTGTTCCGCCTCCTATTAGCTACGCTTATTTGCCCGAGCGTGCAAGTCAACATTTAAGAGGATTTACATTAACATTAGCCTCTTCATCGCACACTTGTACCGAGTTTCAAATCAAACTATTCTATATTCTGTCGAAAATCGGGCAGCATCTCCCCTGTTTATATGCCTAGCCCGAATTCTCAATTTAACAACCAACAACAATTCCAACAATACCAACATTAACCATAATATTTCCAACTTCAAAATACTTCATAAACATTCCATATGGTGTTTGTCCCATATTTCCATCACGAACCATTTTATAACGATTTTACTGACTCTCCTTCTCCGTAAATAAACTAATATTAACACAAATAGAAAGAGATTCATACCTTTCCCTCGATAATAATGCTATATATTTACTCCTCCACCTTGAACTTAAGCCACAGAGCCTCAATACGCAGTTTTGAAGTCGCAACACCGAAATTTGGGAATTATACCTGGTTTCGGGCTAAAAGTTGGTGGTGGAAGGTTGGGGAATTTTCTGGAATATTTGGAATGTTTTATTGGGCTGATTCTTGGCTGAAAATGAAGGGTTAAGCCCTTTATATACCGTTGCTCGAAGTCACCGTAGCCGTCATCCGTAAAGACCTTCGACTTTATGCTTGATCCATCGTTCATCCGGGAAATTATTTCGAGACCCAAAATTTTTATACATCGATCTCTTTATTTGCATACTTAGATATGTCCAAAACTCCATACGATCCGTATAACTTATTCAACATCCCAAACTTAGCAAAACTTATTTTTATTTTATTTCCGATTCGTTTAACCTCGAACCTTCACGCGCACTTGCTTATCACTTGTCGAACATAACATAAACACTTATAACTTCAAACATAATCCTCGTCCTTTGAGCTTAGGTGACTAACCTATGATGCAACTCAACGCACGAGAATACGGGATGTAACATTCTTCCCCCCTTTTTGAACATTCGTCCTCGAATGTTAAAATAAGACGAAACTCACGTCATAATCACTATCAACTCTTCCATTCTTTTGAACTCGTAGCATCGCCATCCCTTTCGTTCCCTTCTATAGCGACTGGGTCGATCATTGCGGTATTTTATTTTCCGGCTTGGTATAACACCGAAATTTCCTTTCACCCTACGCGTTATTCGATTCTCTCTTTTCTTTTTCTTTTTAATAAGTGGTCCATATGGTTCGGCTATCGGTAACTCGTATCTTTACACCCGGAATATCTTGAATCCTCCTTCAATGATCTTCTTCCTTTAATGCTATCATAATCGATGCACCATTGCATCTATTTCCTACGACCTAATCATTCAATTGTCCAGGTCGCGTTGTTTTGTAGTCTCCTCTTACTGGGTGATCATATCATAGTAAGCATCGTAGTTATTCTAATATCTTGTCAACCCTTGTCCCCTTTACTGGAATATTGTTCAATTTCTTTGCTTCCTCACGAATTATTTTCAGTCCAATCTCGAAAGATACCCTTCAATCACTCTATTCCTTTGCTGACTAACCCTTAGATCTTATTGAACTCGCTTCTACAAAATTCTCACTTCAAACTACACCGTTTTTTCATATACGAGTGCATTTAGAATCTTTGCGCTCTATTCACTCGCTCCTCCTTATGAGTCTTACCTTACGGTACCTCCAAGACAATTCCACACTTCGATCCTCAATCCTTACTTTCAATCTTAAGCCTAATACGTTCCTTTCATCGATTCACTTAATGTCCATGCTGAAATGTATAACGATAGCACTATACCATTTCCGTATAACTCTCACTTTTTGTTTTAGGGTCTATACTTGTCACATCTTAGGATTCATCACTTTAATCTCTACACTTATATTTTCCTTACTCACTTCCCCCCTTTAGGGGTCTCACTTATACTATTACCCAATTATACTTTGCCCTCTGTCCGCATTTTCCAATTTCACTTAGACGACACTTTTTCTCCGACATTCAGATCCCCTTGCCGTTCATCTACTCATTTTCTTTCTTTTCCAAATATCATTGTGTTAGTACTTCCCAAGCTTAGCCTGTAGTGAAAACAGCATCAGCTTGCCTTGTGACATTTGTGCCATTTGTTTTTCTTTTCGCTTAACTTCGTTACCCTGTCCGATTAATGCCTTCCATATACCGCAACGTTGGTTGCCAGAATACACAGATCCACTGATATAGCCATGTATGGGATGCGTGTGCGTACCTATATACATATATAATCTCTACTATCTTGCTTACAAAATATTTCCAAACGCTATTCAACTCACCCTAATTCTAGAACTGTGATGCTCTTCCTTTCTCTTCACCAGTCTAATCCGCCCCGTTCTACGCGACCTCTTGAGTTTCGCCCACCGCGTACCTAATTTTTCCTTAGATTACTCTAGCTTCTCATTTGCTTCTTACGTCCGAATTTGTAAGACTTTCAGAACATTTCCCAAGGGGTCACCCATCCTAAAATTTCTCTCACTCCAGCATGCTTAACCTTGGAACTCTGATGAAATACGATGCTTTAATGCTAATATGATAGCGTCCACCTCACCACATGACCTTCATCACATAACCTGGAGTAAGTTGAAGTCTTCACAGATTTCGAAACGTTCTCATAACAGGTTTCGGGCTAAAAGTTGGTGGTGGAAGGTTAGGGAATTTTTACGGAATATTTGGAATGTTTTATCAATGATTCTTGGCTGAAAATGAGGGGTTAAGCCCCTTATATAGCTGCTCCGAAGTCACCGTAGCCGTACCGTAGCACCGACTCCCCCCCCCCATCGTAGCGAGGGCCACCGTTCATCCGCGGAAATTATTTCGAGACCTAAAACTTTTATACACCGATCTCTTTATTTGCATACTTGGATATGTCCAAAACTCCATACGATCTGTATAACTTATTCAACATCCCAAACTTAGCAAAACTTATTTTATTTTATTTCCGATTCGTTTAACCTCCAACCCGCCACTTGCTTATCACTTGTTGAACATAACATAAACACTTATAACTTCAAACATAATCCTTTCCTTTGAGCTTATGTGACTAACCTATGATGCAACTCAACTGTTATATCCCGTATTTTGTACGTCGGGATATTCCGACTTAATTGTGGAAAGTTAAGGACAAGACTAGTTCGGATACAAGATCGAGACTTTTGACCTCCGATTTTATTTTAATGCACAAGTCGCTTATGAATTTTATTGGTATGGAATATTAAGAGAAATTAAGGGTTAGAAGTTGAAATAAAAATTTCATGAAAAGGCCAAAGTGACCGTGTGTTAAGGTGGGACCCGCATGTCGGGATTTTATAAAGGACATATGAAGAGATATATGGGTGGCACATGTGAATTTGAGCAAGTCCAAAGAAGGACCCATAAGCTAAAAAAGTGAGTGTGTAAGCCCTCCAAAAGTGGCGATTTAAGAAAACGTCTTGGTTATCTGACTTCAAGGGGCCAAAACGGTATTATGAGTTTGGAATTTGGGAAAAATCCCAGAACAAAAGTTGTAGATAATTGAAATAGCTTTTCAACCATAGGTCGTGCGTTCACAGGTGACATCGGGATAAGGAGATATGGACGTTTTAAGGCAGAAAGGTCAGTGGGCCAGGCCCAACCCGAGCCCAACCGGGTCAGGCCCATTACCCACACCTTTTTAAATGAAATATCAGCCTTTTCTCCTCATTTTTCATACCAAAAAAACCAGAAAATTCTGGAGAAAAAGAGAGAGGAGATCCTAGAGAGAAAAACTAATTTTGACCAAAATCCGCGCCCCGAATTCCGAAGCCCATGAAGAGAAAAGTGTCATACGTCGTCGTCATTTTCTTCAATTTGAGCTAAAAATCAACCAACAAGAAGAGGGTGGACGTGGTGGCTGCATACTTAAGGTAAGATTAAGGTTCCTTTTCATTGTTAACAAGTTTATTCAGAGTTTTAACGGATTAGAACGAAGGGAATAGTGTGTAGAAATGGATGAAATTCATGAAACTTTGTATGTTGATGTTGAGCCGTGAGTATGGGCTGTTTTGTGACAAAGAATGAACTAAATTTTATTTAGTATTTTTGGTTGTTGTGTTGTGGATTCTATGATGTAAATAAAGGTTTAATGAATTAAGTTGAAGATAAAATCGTGTGTGGGGTCGTTTTGGAAGCTAATGTGAATTAAATATAGTTCTTGTATTTATGAAGATAATGTTGCTAACGTGTGGATTATTGATGTAGTTTGTGAATTTGGAAGGAAGAAATGTGTTGTTGTTATTTCCTTGACTTGGGAAGGTTTCGGTTCCATGGTGCATTGGTTAGGTGATTTGAATATTTTCATGGATTGTTTGAAATGTTCTTGAATCTTGTTTGAATGGTTTCGGATTAGTACTTGAACTTGTGATCGTCGATGTGAACTTAAAAGTATGTAGTCGAATTGAATGTAATGGAATGTCATCGAATCGTACGAAAGGAGTTATTAATGTTAGAATGCATTTTGAATTGGTTATTGATATTGTTAGAATGGTTTTTGGTATTCTTTGTTGATGATATTCGAGTTGAATTCTCGGGGTTGTTGAATTTATAGGGGATCGCCCAAATTTCGTAGATAAAGTGCTAGTTTGGAATTGGATTACTAAGTGCTTATAACTAATGCTTGGTGTCTAACGACGATATTGTAGATCGTGAGAAGTCGAGACTAAAGTTCGAATCAGCTTAGGAAGCGGACAAGGTATGTGAAGCTTATTTCCTCTTTCTTTTGGCATGTCTTAGAGGTAAGTAGGCTATGACATGATTTGTGCTTTGGGGTAACTCTACTCTTAAAGTCCGAGCATGTTTACGATTCTTGATTGCTTCGATGTTGACATTATTCATGTGGTCCTTAAGTCTTATGTATGATTGAGTTTCAAATGTTACGAAAGAATTTTTTTGTTCTTAAAAGATTCTATGTCTAAAAATGTCCGTAACTTCCTTAGATCGAACCGGATGGCTTTGATATGCTCATAAATGATCCTATAATGTACAAGGCCCGTAACTTTCATAGGCGGGCTCGGATTGGTTTGACGTATGACTATGATCCCTACGGTTCCTTAATATGCTTATGATGTTTGATATGTTTTCGAGTAGTGTCCGAAAGACATTTGATAAAACTATTGTCCCGATTTTCCAAACGATTTGTTCGTTTAGACTATTTCATTGAGTCCGTAATGATGATTTACGTGCATATGGTTTCTCACTACTCGCTCGTGCCGGCCTCAATATGTCCTTCATCATGTCTCCGGGGCCGGGCATGTATCCACGCACATTCCTCGCATTATTCACCGCGTCCCTCGGCTGGGGAGAGGGCCGGGCACGTTATATATATATGTATATGATGATATGGGGAGGCGCCGGGATGGCATATGATGACTTCATTCACCGCGTCCCTCACTCGTAGGGCGGGGCACGTTATATGTACATAATATGATGATTTTATTTACCACGTCCCTCACTAGAGGGCGGGAACGTTATATGTATACATGATGATTTTATGATAATGATATGTATGATATATGTTTTCAAAGGCAAGTCTCACGATTTTTTTTTATCATTATATCTATTTACGTAATTCCTATGTCGATTATGATCTGTTTACCTTACTTCGTGCTTTACATACTCGGTACATATTCGTGCGGCCCCGCTTTCTTCGGGGTCGCGTTTCATGCCACGCGGTACCCGGATGAGTGAGTAAAGATGTTAGGGAAGATGTTCCATTTGGATTGGCGAGCTCCATTCCTCCGGAGTGTTGCCGAGTCGAGTGCTTTTGCTATGGTATGCGAAGTTATGTTAGAGACTTTGCGACGTTGTCGTGTGTATAAGCCAGGCTTTTTGTAGCGGCTGTCTAAGCCGATGTATTATTATGCATTGCGTTACAAGTTTCGTATGCTACGATTTTATTTGATTTGATAAAGATGAAAAGCATATTGTTCTTCGAAAAGCTTTCATTATACATTTATGTCATGATTTGAGGGCCCAGCATGATTACGAGTATTACGAGAGTCGACGGGTTCGCTCGGCCCTAAATAAGGGTCGGGTGCCCATCACGCCCTATCGGAAATTAGGGTGTGACAAATTGGTATCAGAGCGGTTCGTCCTAGGGGTTGTCGCAAAGTCGTGTCCGGAGTCCGTTTATGGTGTGAAGCGCGCCACATTTATAAACGAGGAGGCTACGGGCATCTAGGGTGGTTACTCTTCTTTCACATCTTAGATCGTGCCATAGAGCCAAGTCATAGGCAATGAGATCCCGACGCTAACCTTTGATTGCGGCGAAGAATAAACGATAGAAGAAAGTGATTGATGATGTTGGAAGTTACAAAGTACGCAGGTAAGAAAATGTATGAAAGATATATGGCGGGCAAGATATTGAAGTATGATTGAAACACAAGTTGATGATTAAAAGGGAAAGTAAACAAGAAAGTGTAACAGGTGCCGATTGCGTTGGGCATACGAGGTATGTTCATCATTTTTGTACTGTTGATGATATTGGGAGCCCTGTGTGGCTGCGATATGATATGATATATGTACATATGTTGGCCCTGTGAGGCATTGTTGGTATTTCCTGCGTACAGGTTTTGAGATAGTAATAATTACAGAGGAAACTCTGCCGAAATTTTCCCAGAAATAAAAAGAGAATGAGATATGGGTTTATGATATGACTTGAAAGGTCGTACTAATAGTAATGATAAGATTTAACTAAGTTGCAAGTACGGCTGACCTTGAGAAATAAGTTAACTGTTGAATTGGTGGTAATAGGTCATGACAAGTGTAGCCAAGGATGCGAGAACTATAAGTGACGGGACTATAAAAGACTCAGTTGTAGGAAGGATGTGGAACGAGGTAAAGTGAGAACAGAAATCCAAAGGCCGATAACCGAATGTTTATAAGTGACGGCGATTAAGGTGCGATCGCTACCATTGGAAATCTGGAAGCCTAGGACAGAGAGTAGTCATATCCATATGTGAACGGTGAACATTGAGGACTGAAAAGGGCTAGAATAGTAACTGCGGAGTCAGAAGAGTAAGAGACCCTTCTAGTTCAGAAAGAGATGTGCTATGAGGGCATTTCGGAATCTGCTAAGACTTCAACCTACTCCAGATTATATGATGAGGGTCATGCGGTGAGGTGGACGCGATTGTATTAGAAATACAGCATTGTATTTTATCAGAGTTTCAAAGTTAAGCGTCTTTTGGAGTGAGAGCAATTTTAGGATGGGTGACCCCCCTGGGAAGTTTTCTGAAAATCTTACAAATTCGGATGTAAGGAGCAAATGAGAAGTGGGATTAATCTAAGGAAAAATTAGAGTCGGCAGAGTGGGCAGAGACCTCGCAGGTCACGTAGGACGAGGCGGATTAGACCGGTGAAGAAAGAGAAGGTGCGCCACAGCTTCAGGATTGGGGTGAATTGGAATAGCGTTTGGAAATATTTTGTAAGTGAGATGATAGTAAGTGTAGGTGTACGTATGTGTATTTCGGCAACCAACTTGGCGGTATATAGAAAGAAATAACGTGACAGGGTAAAGAAGTTCAAGTGAGAAAAAAAGTAAAAGGCACGAATGTCACAAGACAAGCTGATGCTGTTTGTGTTATAGGTTAAGTTTGGAAAGTGTCAACACAATGATATTTGGGAAAGAAAGAAAGTGAGTAAGTGAAAGGCAAGAGGATCAAAATATCGGAATAAAAGTGCCGCCCAAGTGAGACCGGAAATACGGAAATAGGGCAAAATATAATCGGGTAATAGTAAGTACGCCCCAAAAGGGGGGAAGTGAGGGAGAGAGATGCGAGTGAAAGACAGAAGACCGCCTATAAGTAGGAAGTGAGAAGATCAAAGGAGTGAGTAAAGAAAGGGAAAAGAGTATGACAAATAGGCTACCAGCGAATGTTAGTACGGAGGGAATATGTGGAATAGCATGAACTAGGAGAAGGAAAGATCGTAACTAAGATTGAATATACTCTATACAAGTCGTGCAAGGGTAGTTATATTACTTATGAATATCTATATGCTAAGGTTAAGACCAAGCGAATGCTCAATGAGAACAGTTTGGATTCAGTAATAATAATATGGTTACGAGATTTTGGGTGCCTTAAGGAAAGATGTAAAGATGGTTTAAGCTAGAATTACCGAAAGGGAATTAGTACTGGAGACAAACAGGACCTGGCTATGGTTGAACCAAAGACCTATCTTGATACCGGGTGTGAGATAAGTGAGGCGAAGACAAAGTGAAACATAAGGATTAGTGGAGTCACACTAAGGTATTCCTGAGCTAATTTGGGTACCTTCGCATATCCTTGTAAAGATTGCAACAACATATGTGACAGGAAAGTTGAGGGCAAGGTCTGAGCAAAGGGACAATAGTGGAGTCCGAAGCAAGATAGAGATGACACGAGACAATGTGCCTAGAATGTTACAAGTTGAGTAAAGGGGATTGTAAGATGATTTAGGCAAGACGGTCAGAACTAGCTGGTTACTAAGAAATGGTGAATGTATATGTCAAAGTTTTGCAGGATTATACCGGTACGATGATGGTCAAAGCCGGGACGGCTATATAAAGTTATTATATGAGGAAACTTCGTCGCTACTTGATGACTAACTTTAAGGACAGAGACTAAGAGTAAAAGGTAGAGTGACAGTTAAAACCTTTTAAAGGAATTGAGAGGGAATATATGAGGCTTGGTATGGCAGAAAGTGCAGATCACATATGGGCTGGTTCGATGTTGAAAAAAAAAACTAAAAACTAAGTTAATCGGCCCAGATATGATGCAGCAAGCCACTGATAAGGTAAAACTTGTTTGGGAAAAGGTTATTAACGGCTCAGAGTCGACGGAGGCCATATGCAGATAATCGGCGTCGATACTTAGAATTTCCAGATCGGCGAGTGAGTATGCTTGAGGATATCATCCATGAAAAGCGTAATAAGATTCGACAAGAAGGAAAAGCTTAGCCCAAGATATATTAGGGCTTTATTGCATTGTTCGTAAGGTAAGAAGGTTGCATACTAAAGACGTGGCTTCCGTTAAAGTATTGTGGCGGAATAATAATAGGAAGGAGATGACTTGAGAAACTGACGATGAGATGAAGAAGGAATATGACTGGTAGATGAGACTGCATGTTATGGCAATAAAGGGAACCCGCCGAGACCCGTAGGAGACCTTATGAGGCTAGTTGAACATTCGAGGATGAATGTTCTAAAGGGGGGAAGGATGTTATATCCCGTATTTTGTACGTCGGGATATTCCGAGTTAATTGTGAAAGTTAAGGACAAGACTAGTTCGGGATACGAGGTCGAGACTTTTGACCTCCGATTTTATTTTAATGCACAAGTTGCTTATGAATTTTATTGGTATGGAATATTAAGGGAAATTAGGGGCTAGAAGTTGAAATAAAAATTTCATGAAAAGGCCAAAGTGGCCGTGTGTTAAGGTGGGACCCACATGTCGGGATTTTATAAAGGACATATGAAGAGATATATGGGTGGTAATATGAAGTTGAGCAAGTTCTAAGAAGGACCCATAAGCTAAAAGTGAGTGTAAGCCCTCCAAAAGGGCGATTTAAGAAAACGTCTTCGGGTTATCTGACTTCGAGGGGCCAAAACGGTATTATGAGTTTGGAATTTGGGAAAACTCCCAGAACAAAAGTTGTAGATAATTGAAATATATTTTCAACCATAGGTCGTGCGTTCACAGGCGACATCGGGATAAGGAGATATGGACGTTTTAAGGCAGAAAGATCAGTGCGCCAGGCCCAACCCGAGCCCAACCGGGTCAGGCCCATTACCCACACCTTTTTAAATGAAATATCAGCCTTTTCTCCTCATTTTTCATACCAAAACAACCAAAAAATTCTGGAGAAAAAGAGAGAGGAGAGCCTAGAGAGAAAAACTAATTTTGACCAAAATCCGCGCCCCGAATTCCGAAGCCCATGAAGAGAAAAGTGTCGTACGTCGCGTTGCCTTCAATTTGAGATAAAAATCAACCAAGAAGAAGAGGGTGGACGTGGTGGCTGCATACTTAAGGTAAGATTAAGGTTCCTTTTCATTGTTAACAAGTTTATTCAGAGTTTTAACGGATTAGAACGAAGGGAATAGTGTGTAGAAATGGATGAAATTCATGAAACTTTGTATGTTGATGTTGAGCCGTGAGTATGGGCTGTTTTGCGACAAGGAATGAACTAAATTTTATTTAGTATTTTTGGTTGTTGTGTTGTGGATTCTATGATGTAAATAAAGGTTTAATGAATTAAGTTGAAGATAAAATCGTGTGTGAGCTGTTTTGGAAGCTAATGTGAATTAAATATAGTTTCTTGTATTTATGAAGATAATGTTGCTAACGTGTGGATTATTGATGTAGTTTGTGAATTTGGAAGGAAGAAATGTGTTGTTGTTATTTCCTTGGACTTGGGAAGGTTTCGGGTTCCATGGTGCATTGGTTAGGTGATTTGAATATTTTGCGGATTGTTTGAAATGTTCTTGAATCTTGTTTGAATGGTTTCGGATTAGTACTTGAACTTGTGATCGTCGATGTGAACTTAAAAGTATGTAGTCGAATTGAATGTAATGGAATGTCATCGAATCATGCAGAAAGGAGTTATTAATGTTAGAATGCATTTTGAATTGGTTATTGATATTGTTAGAATGGTTGTTGGTATTGCTGTTGATGATATTGGCCGAGTTGAATTCTCGGGGTTGTTGAATTTATAGGGGAGATGCTGCCCAAATTTCTGTAGATAAAGTGCTAGTTTGGAATTGGATTACTAAGTGCTTATAACTAATGCTTGGTGTCTAACGACGATATTGTAGATCGTGAGAAGTCGAGACTAAAGTTCGAATCAGCTTAGGAAGCGGACGAGGTATGTGAAGCTTATTTCCTCTTTCTTTTGGCATGTCTTAGAGGTAAGTAGGCTATGACATGATTTGTGCTTTGGGGTAACTCTACTCTTAAAGTCCGAGCATGTTTACGATTCTTGATTGCTTCTTGATGTTGACATTATTCATGTGGTCCTTAAGTCTTATGTATGATTGAGTTTCAAATGTTACGAAAGAATTTTTGTTCTTAAAAGATTCTATGTCTAAAAATGTCCGTAACTTCATGACCGAACCGTGATGGCTTTGATATGCTCATAAATGATCCTATAATGTACAAGGCCCGTAACTTTCATGGCGGGCTCGGATTGGTTTGACGTATGACTATGATCCCTACGGTTCCTTAATATGCTTATGATGTTTGATATGTTTTCGAGTAGTGTCCGAAAGACATTTGATAAAACTATTGTCCCGATTTTCAAATGACTGTTCGTTTAGACTATTTCATTGAGTCTGTAATGATGATTTATGTGCATATGGTTTCTCACTACTCTGCTCGTGCGGCCTCAATATGTCCTTCACGCGCGTCCGGGCCAGGTGTGTATCCGTGCACGTTCCTCTCGCATTATTCACCGCGTCCCTCACTGTAGGCCGGGGCACGTTATATATATATGTATATGATGATATGGGGAGGCGGCCAGGATGGCATATGATGACTTCATTCACCGCGTCCCTCACTAGAGGGCCGGGGCACGTTATATGTACATGATATGATGATTTTATTTACCGCGTCCCTCACTAGAGGGCCGGGGCACGTTATATGTATACATGATGATTTTATGATAATGATATGCATGATATATGTTTTCAAAGGCAAGTCTCACGATTTTTTTTTATCATTATATCTATTTCTGTAATTCCTATGTCGATTATGATCCTGTTTAACTTACTTCATGCTTTACATACTCAGTACATATTCCGTCGACCCCTCTTCGGGTCGCGTTTCATGCCACGCAGGTACACCCAGATGAGTAGAAGATGTTAGTGGAAGATGTTCCAGCTGGATTGGCGAGCTCCATTCCTCCCGGAGTGTTGCCGAGTCAGAGTGCTTTTGCTATGGTATCTGAAGTTATGTTAGAGACTTTGCAGACAGTGTCGTGTGTATAAGATGTCAGTTTTGTAAGCGGCTGTCTAAGCCGATGTATTATTATGCATTGCGTTACAAGTTTCGTATGCTACAGATTTTATTTGATTTGATAAAGATGAAAAGCATATTGTTCTTCGAAAAGCTTTCATTATACATTTATGTCATGATTTGAGGGCCCAGCATGATTACGAGTATTACGAGAGTCAGCGGGTTCGCTCGGCCCTAAATAAGGGTCGGGTGCCCATCACGCCCTATCGAAAATTAGGGTGTGACATCAACACACGAGAATACGGGATATAACACTTTTAACATGGTAAGATACTGTCAATTTATGAACTGTGATACGAATCTATACAAGCTAATCCTCCATTGTTATGGATACATTTCTAGGGCAAACATTTATGCATTTAGTTAGAAAGACCAGTGAAGGAAGAGAGGGAATATTTTCATTTCATGTATGTGCATAATGAAGATGCACAACTTTCATACAATTTGACATACATGTGCACGTGAGTTGCACATGTTATTTAACTAACTAACTTTCTCTAACTCTCATGCTAACCAACTCTAACAAACACATTTAATACTAATCTAGGCTAATCTCCAATACTCCCCCTCAAGCTGGAGGTTGAGTAGACATAAAAAACTCCAAGCTTACTGAGCAGAAGGTGATGCTGAGAGGTTCCCAAGCCTTTAGTGAACAAGTCTGCTAGTTGGTTTCTTGTGTTAACATACTCAGTTTGCACCAAACCTGCTTTGATTTTTTCCCTTACAAAGTGACAATCAATTTCTATATGCTTAGTTTTTTCGTGAAAAATGGGATTTGCAGCAATTTGCGTTGCTGCTTTACTATCACAGTACAACTTGACTGGTACATTCAATTCCTTCAAAATCCCTACTAGCCAAATTATTTATGAGATTGCATCCCCCATACTTCTATATTCTGCTTCAGCTGAGCTCTTGCTCACTGTATGCTACTTTTTTTTATTTCCAAGATATAAGAGAACTTCCCAATTTGACCACATAACCTGTCACTGACCTCCTAGTGTTAGGACATACTGCCCAATTTGAGTCACAATATGCTGATAGTTATGCATCTGAATGCTTAACAATAACCCTTGTCCTGGGCTCCTTTTGATTTATCTGATCAATCTCAAGGTAGCCTCCCAATGTAAAGCCTTTGGCTGCTGCATGAATTGAGATAGCATTTGAACAGTGAAGCTTATATCAGGCCTTGAGATTGTAAGATATAATAATCTCCCAACTAATCTTTGGTATCCAGTGATGTCCTTGAGTGGAGGATCATATGATTTCTCTGTGTATTTATCATGATCCACAGTTGTGAGTTTCACATTTTGTTCTAATGGTGTGCTTGCAAACTTTGCTCCACCAAGACCTGAGTCTGATATTAACTCAAGAGCATACTTTCTCTGAGTAAGTAAGATCCCAGATTTTGACCTCAACACTTTAATTCCTAAGAAATACTTAAGATCTCCAAGGTCCTTCATCTTGAAGTGACTATGCAAGACTGATTTCAGTTCCTGAATCAACTTCATGCTACTACCTATGAGAAGTAAATCATCAACACATACTAACACAATTACTATGTCAGTACCATCTTCTTCTTTTTTGTGAATAATGAATGATCATAGAAACTTTGAGCATATCCTATAGTGATCAATGTGTCACGCCCCGAACCATGGCCTGGGCATAACACGACACTCGGTGTCTTACAGCATGTGACCAAGCGAATCACATGGCTTGCTGAATCAACATGGGGCATGAACTGATGCGAAATATAATATAAACACAGATAGTCTGAATAATATGAGTCATCATACATACTAATAAAAATACTGTTTAAGCATGATGCAGAAAGAATCTGAAAATATATTAAGTACTAAGCCAATGCTGGCTATACGACTCTGAACATCTGACATGACATAACTATTTATGAAACCTCTGACATGAGTCTGACTGCTAAATTATTTACCGGGACAAGGCCCCCGGCATGCCTTAACTGCATAACTGAAATGAAATAAATAAAGATAACACCCCGAATAGAATGAGGCTCACTAAAAACTGGTACGAGCACTGTCCTAACGAGCTGATCCGTCATCCTGTAAATCTGCATCGTGAAATGCAGGCCCCCCAGTAAATAAAAAGGGACGTCAGTGCACTTGAATTGTACTGGTATGTAAAGCAACTGAATGGAATAAGCATGGCACATGAAATAATATAACTGAAACTGAAACTATACCTGTAAGATGAACATGAACATGAACATGAAGATCATCTGATATATATATATATAAATAACATGAGTAAAACATTTTAAGTAGGAGAGCCTTAGTATAACCGTTATGTAACCACCACGTGAGCACGTGGCGTCTGATCTCTACCCAATCAGCAAAGCCATCTCATACCTTGTCAGGGTACGAGACATGAACATGACATGAATGGATCCAATAACCCGCAATGGGTAAACATGAAGGAATCGTCCTAACTGAGCGGAGCGATCCTTATCTTACGCTAGCATACGTAGTTTCAGGCTGTCTGAGCCTTCTTGATAATTTATGCAACTCCCAAAACATGAACATGGATATAATTGGCTTAGTAGCCCATGAATTAAATAAACATGATTGTAAACATGATTGTAAACATGATTCATGATTGTATTATAACCTGAAGGTATGAAAACATGGAAGCATGTAGAAGTTCATGAAAATAAACATGAAAGTTCATCTCTTGCATTTAAGAACTCATGGAATGCAAAGTATGGGTTTTCATGGATTACGGATAGATTCTCAATAACCAAAGTAGACTATTAAGAAGACAATAACGAAGTAATAACACAACATGGTATATCATAGTACCTGCACTTAGGGTTATTATGAACATGACTGGAAACCCTAGTTTTAGTGGAATTTTGTATAATCATGGAAGAATGTGGCGAGCAATGATGTTCCCATACGTGGATAGAAACCCTACATACCTATAACACTCCAAAACTTATATAAAAGTCTAAACTTTGAGAAGAAATCCAAAAGCATTAGTCTTGAATCCTTGTGGTGGGTTTTCTTGAAAACCCTAGGTTAGGAATGATGAATTATTATTTAGAAATCATGGATATAGGTTAGAATTCACTTGAAAGGCTTGGAATAGGCTTACCTTAGCGTATGAGAGTGATGGGAGGAGAAACACTTCGTCTTAGGGCTTGAAATATGAAAAATAAGAAAAAGAACTGAAGTCCCGTATTTATACAGTTTTTTGAGATGGGAAAAGTACGGGCACCATGTACCGTACAACGTGGCCGTGCACAGGATGGCAATTTCCGAACGATTTTTTTCTACGGTGAGGTACGGGCACCATGTACGGCCAGTACAATGTGGCTGTACCTGGAATGCCAAATATCAGAAACCTCAAATTTTCCCTTGTGAGGTACGTCCTCAAAGTACGGCCCGTACAAATGACGTAAAACGTCAATTTAACGATCTGAGGCTAATTTTCAATCCCAACACTTCCCATCTTGGTTTCTAAGTCCCTGAATCATAAAAATAGCTTAGTTTAAAGATACGAGGTGTTACACAAGCTTGAGGTTCCACTGTTTAGAGGCTTGTTTTAAACCATAAAGTGATTTTAGCAACTTGCACACCTGATACTCCCCTTACCTCTGGAAACCTAGAGGCAACTCCATGTAAACTTCTTTTGATAAATCACCTTGCAAAAAAGCATTATGAATATCCATCTAGTATAAGGGCCAGTTATGTGATGCTATAACACTTATAACAGTCCTGACAATGACCATTTTTGCCACTGGAGAGAATGTTTCATGACTATCCAATCCCTCTTGTTGGTTATAGCCATTGGCTACCAATATTGCCTTTTATCTTTCTACTTCACAATTTGCCTTATGTTTCACCTTATACACCTATTTAGAACCGATAGCTCTCTTGCCAGAGGGCAAGTCAACCATCACCCATGTCTTATTCTGCTCCAAAGCATCCATTTCTGCTTGCATTGCCTCAACCCAATGTTCATGCCTAGATGCATCTTTAAAACTAGATGGTTCAAGGGCAACTAAAAAAAATAGCAATATAGTCTTGATATGCAATACTAAGATGAGAGTAGGATAAACAATCTCTAATGGGATATAAGCAGGCTGAATTAGCCTTGTGCTGCAAAACATAATCTTTATGCCAAAGAGGATCTTTAGGGTTCTACTTGGCCTACTAGAATTTTCAGAAGGGATAGTGTTGTTAGGGATATCAGTAACTTCCGCTGCAGTATCAACTAAAGTTGCTGCTTGATCTGTGTCATCGATAGTATTTGTGGTTGACTCAACCATGGTAGGACCCTCCATAAGATCTGGAGGCAATTGCTCAATAGGTATATCAAGAGCATCTATAGTCACTTGATCTGGTTGTGTGGTGTGGTCTATGGATGAAGGTTTTGCCCTTGGAACATCATCAAGGACACTAGGAACTGATCCTATAGAATCTGGAGACATGAACAAGTCTTTACACTCTCCTGTGTTTGTCTTGAATGGAAAAATATGCTCCATCAAGGTGACTTCTCTGCTTACCAAAAAAGCATTAGACTCTAAATTTAGCAATGTATAACCCTTTTGTGTCTCTGAATAACCCATAAGAACTGTCTTCCTAACTCTAGGAGCAAACTGTCTAATCTTAGTAGAACTGTGACAAAGCACAAGCATCCAAATACCTTAAAGTGATCTATTCTAGGTGGCTTTCCATATAGTATTTCAGATGGAGATTTCCTTTTAGAACTCTAGTAGGAAGCTTATTGATTAGATAAGTAGCAGTTTTGACACAGTGTCCCCAAAATCTAATGGGAATACCAGCTTGAATTCTCAAAGCTCTTGCAGTGTCCAGTATGTGTCTGTGCTTTCTTTCCACAATGTCATTCTGTTGTGGAGTATATGCACAAGAGCTTTGATGAACAATTCCAAGAGTAGAAAACAAGTCTCCACATTTTGAGTTAAAAAGTTTTGTACCATTGTCAGATCTTAACACGTTCACTTTAACGTCAGATTGAGTAATAACCATAGTGAAGAAGTCTTTTAAAACAAAACACACTTCAGCTTTAGATTGAAGTAAAAACATCCAAGTAAATCTGCTGAAATCATTAACTACTGTAAAAAAAAAAATATTGTTTCTTATCATAAGTTGGAGTCTTGTAAGGACCCCAAACATCTACATATATAAGCTGGAAGATATGAACTAACTTATTTAAGTTATAAGGAAATGTCAATTTACTCAGTTTACTTTGCATAGCTACAGGACAAATTTAACATCAATCTAGATCATTGGAATTTATGTTATCCTTGAGAGAATAAATGTGCTGCATTGCTTTGATAGATGGTTGACCAAGTCAAAGTTCAGTCAAACTAGTGTCCTTTATTGCTACCCCACAGTTGCTTTTATTTCACTACTCAACAAGTACAAGCCATTTGACTCTCTACCAATCCTAATTACCTTGCCACTGTAAAGAAATTGCAGGGCAAAAAAGTTAGGAAAGAAACTAACACTACATTGTAGTTCCTTGGTTAGTTTAGCAACTGAGAGAAGGTTGAATTTGAAGTCAGGAACATGTAGAACATCCTTTATTGTTAAGTTTCCCAGAATCACTGAATTCTTGTATTTGTTATTTGTGCTTTGTTTCCTGTAGGTAACTGAACTGTACTAGATGCATAATCCTTTAAGCATTTCAAATCTTCTAACAAGCTCTTACAGGAAGTTATATGGTGTGTTGCTCCTGAATCTACAATCCAATCACATGTAGTAGACTTTGGCACTAAAGATACATTACCTGCCAAATTTGCTTTGCGCTTACTTGGTCCTACATTATGATCCAGGATCAAGTTTCTCAACTAATTATGCTCCTCCTCAGAAAGCTCAAGGTCCTGCACTTGTCTATCAACTTGTGCATTGTTGGCATAAGGTCTGAAGTTTCCTGTTCTTGGTTGAGTTTGAGTGTTTATTCTATAACCACCAGCATTGTTTTGATAAGATCCAGGTGCATTGTTCCTTCTCCTGATCTTAAATTCAGCAGGATATCCCACTACTCTATAGCAGTCCTTTGTTAGGTGATTTTTAAATCCACATACTTCACATCCTGCACCTGGTGTTTTCTTTCCCTTAAAACCATATACTCTTCATGCCATCATTGTGAGAGGTTCCTTGTGCTTATCTACCACACCTAACAATCTTTGGCTTTCTTCTTGTGTCACTATTGCATAAGCTTGATTTACACTGGGAACATCAGTTTTAAGTAAAATGTCACTCCTCACATGACTAAATGATTCATTTAATCCCATTAAAAACATCAGCAATCTCTGTTGACATAGATGTTCTACATATGGCTTTGCTTCAGGTCATCCACATGCAGGGGCTGGAACTATCATATCATATCATATTCATCCCATAAGTTTGTCATCTTACTATAGTAGACAGTTACAGAATCAGTACCTTGTCTCAAGGTTGCTACTTCTGTCCATAGTTGATATACTCTTGTGAGGTCTGATTTTGCAAACCTTTCCTTTGAAATCTGCCCACACTCGTTTTGATTTGAAGCATAAACTATAGTAGTCATCAATCCAGGTGCTACTGTACTACTAATCCAAGAGAGAACAACCGCAGTACACCTCTCCCACTGATCAGCCAATTCTCCTTTGTATTGACTTTTAGATTCTTCACCAATAGTAATAGTCTCATTGCAACACTCCACAATCCATAATTCTCAGGACCTGTGAGTTTAACCGTAATTAATGCTACACTTGGTGTGTCAGAAGATTGGAGATATAAAGGATGATTGTGTTTGAGTGTTACAACTGTAAATTCCACTATTGTTGAGATTCAATTCGAACCAGAAACTTCAATTTTCAATTGTCGGTTCTATCTAGAAATCGCCGCTCTAATACCATGTCAATTTATGAATTGTGATACGAATCTATGCAAGCTAATCCTCCATTATTATGGATACATTTCTAGGGCAAACAGTTATGCATTTAGTTAGAGATACTTGTGAAGGAACAAAGGGGATATTTTCATTTCATGTATGTGCATAATGAAGATGCACAGCTTTTATACAATTTGACATACATGTGCAACTCACGTTGCACATGTTATTTAACTAACTTTCTCTAACTCTCATGCTAACCAACTCTAACAAACTCATTTAATACTAGTCTAGGCTAATCTCTAATAGATACCATCACCAACTCCGTACAAATTTCTCCAAAAAGCCTTAAACCTACTTCTTTTTTCTTTTTAACTGCCATTATAGAATTTTGTGTGCACACCCAACAAGTTAAGTCAGCACATTTTTGTTAACTCCTGTGAGTCATAATAATTAGTGCTATAGTGGGATAACACCATTTTTTTATGATCGTGAGCAATATAACCATTCTTGTCAACTTACAAATGGTTATATTATCCTAAACATGTCTCGAGTCTTTGACTTAATATTATGATGAGACATTTAGGGTGAAAGACAAAACAAAATTTGAATCATCAGAACTATGAAGTTTTGGATGTGTAAGAAGACACATTGAAAGCATCACATAAATACCATATACTGTGTAAAAAACTGAAATTTAATGGATTTAAGAAATTGACAGACTTTGTCCCCAATAATTTCTCCTCTTTGCCTCCCATATTTCACACCTCTCAATAATATTTAATAGAATGACAGATCTTGTTCTCACTATAATATAAATATATAATACTAGTCATTTTTATCATCCTATGTCTCCCATTTCTGCTTTATTTTTCAGCCACATAGCTAGTATCTTCAGTAACTTCTTGGCATTGGGTTTCTAAAACTTCTACAATAAAATGATCCTTTATAATTTCAAGAGGGTTTTTAATTTCTAAAGTTAATATAACATTGTTATTAATTTTGGGTTAACGAGTTAGGCAAATTATAACCTTCCTGATGGCAGGGGTGGATGGGAATTATCCGAATTAATTGTTTTGTCGGAAATATTATATATATAAGATTAATTTTTATGCATATATAATTGATGAAGAACCTTTTTAGGGAGAAATGCTCCGTCGCTACGTGCATGATGATATGGATAGGAAAATATCAATGAGAAATCTGTATAACTACTGCTCCTAGTAATAAAGACATATGTTTGTCATCAAATAGTGAAAAAATGCTCGTGTGCATCTGAATATGAAAGAAAAAGTAGCAACCTTTCTTGGGAAATCCTTGTCCTCTAAAATCTTTTCAGTTTTTATTTTGTTTTTGTTATAAAAAAGTAGCATATGTTATTTAAAATCTTAATACAACGGCTATGATCGATAGTTTACGCGTATTGTGAAATACTTTAAACAACCTACTCATCCCATGTGTGAGATGTTGCATCTTCTCCTCCAGTTTACCAAATTCAAATTATAACCTTTTTAGGGGTCGTTTGGAAATTTGGTTGGTGGGATAAGGAATTATATTTCAAAATGAATACCGTAGTCGGATAATGTTATCCTATGTTTGAGTTTATTTTAGACTTTGGAATTAGCAATTCTTGAATTGCTTATACCACAATAGTGGTATTATTCTTATATCACATTTATATGCCCGGGATTACTAATACCGGGATAAAATAACAAAATGATACATTTATCCATCTCCAAAAGTTTTCTTTCAAGTTTTTTTTTTTTTTTTTTTTTTTTTTTTAAAGGACAAGGTTAAAATTGAAAATTATAGTTTATCCTAGTTTAAACCAAATACATATTTTATATTATACTTCGTATATTTCTTTTTATCTGATAAATCAAGTACTTACCAATAAAAATATAAATATTATTAATTTATTATTATTATTTAATTTTTGTATTATAGTTCCATCATTATTAGACCGACATAATTTGCTAACCAAACGACCCCTACAAAGAAACGAGAGTGCAAACATTGGACTATTTTGAAAGTGAATTTGCTATACAGCCCAATGGCCCAGAAGTCAGTAGGAGTTGGATCCGTGAGTCATAATTCGTAGCCCAACATGTGATGATTGCTATAGGCAATTGGCGCGAATGCCCTTCAAATGCGCTGGTCTTTAATTTTTGCCCCCGTAATGCGTGGTCTTTAATATTTGCCCTTCTAATTTAAAAGATAATAAGAAAAAGACTTTCTATCCCTACCATAACATATAAAAATCTAAAAGTCCGTAATGAACCCCAAACATCCAATTAAACCTATCCATCATTTCAACAACAAACCTTTCAATCGTTATCGTTCCAACATTTCACGGAGAAATCCCTATTGATTTTGCTGCTACAACATCGAAAAAGATAAAATATATAATATATAGCGTTTCAATTGAATGTAATTCAACTCAATTTCATGCTTTATTAAGTTTAGATTTGTTAATATTTGAAAATAACAACAAATCATCTTCTATGAACTAAACAGTGATATGCGGTTGAGATTCAACATTGCGAATCATAATTTTACTCAACAACATAGAATTGATCAAATTTATTGCTTTGTTCGATTTTTATTAGTTTATACGTTCCATTTGATTAGTATACAATGCTCGATGACTTAGACTTGAAATTATAGTAACTTCAGTTGACAAAAAATAATCGAGGCAAAGTTACGAACAAGTATGTCGGAGGAGACAGTTTACTTTACAAAAGAACAAAGTATCTTTGTTAGAGGCAAATTTCATTTTCATAAGAAAAATAAAAAAAATACACAAGTATTAAGAATTAGACAAGTATGCGGAGGAGTGCGAAGTTTACATTAGAAAAGAACAAAGTATGCTGTTAGAGGCAAACTTTCATTTTTATGAGCAAAACAAAAATTTACGCAAGTGTTAAGAACTAGAAAAGTATGTCGGAGGAGGCAGAAGTTCACTTTACAAAAGAACAAAGTATCTTTGTTATAGGCAACTTTCATTTTCATAAGCAAAATAAAAAATTACACAAGTTTTAAGAATTAGACAAGTATGCGGAGGAGGCGAATTTCACTTTACAAAAGAACAAAAGTATCTTGTTAGAGGCAAGTATCTTTGTTAGAGGCAAACTTTCATTTTCATGAGCAAAACAAAAATTTACGCAAGTGTTAAGAACTAGAAAAGTATGCCGAGGAGGAGAAGTTCACTTTACAAAAGAACAAAGTATCTTTGTTAGAGGCAACTTTCATTTTCATAAGCAAAATAAAAAAGTACACAAGTGTTAAGATTTAGACAAGTCTGGGAGGAGCGAAGTTCTCTTTACAAAAGAACAAAGTATCTTTGTTAGCGGCAAACTTTCATTTTCATAAGCAAAATAAAAAAATACACAAGTGTTAAGAATTAGACAAGTCTGCCCGGAGGGAAGTTCACTTTAAAAAATTACAAAGTATGCCGTGAGAGGCAAACTTTCATTTTTCATAACCAAAACAAAAAAATACACAAGTGTTAAGAATTAGACAAGTCTCCGGAGGGCGAGAAGTTCACTTTAAAAAATTACAAAGTATGCGTGAGAGGCAAACTTTCATTTTTCATAACCAAAACAAAACATTATTAACAAAACAACACCAAAAACACATAAGATTGCATAAAAATCAAAATTATTAACAAGAAAACACCATAAAACCAAGCACACATAAATTAACTTAATTCATGAAGTTATGCGGAACAAGCATAACTTTATGCGGAACCGACATAACCGGATTTCAAAAATCAATAACTCGCCGGACCAGGCATATGTTGCCTCAAACAAACACATTCTTCACAAAAACCAAATTATTAAATAAAAACGGCGGCAACAACATAAAACAGATTCACGAGGCAAAACTTCAATGATTCAACAAAGAGAAAACCAAAACGCATATCAAAATCAACTAAAACATATTACGACATTCATAATACGACATTCAAAAAACTAAAATATATACATGGGGAATGAAACTAAAGTTCAAAAAATCATACGGACACTATAACAAGACATTATCATTTTAAATAAAAAAGGATCAATTAAATATAAAAAACGATGAAGACAAAGATATTAATTCAACAAATAACAATTTAACATAAAAACAAATATTGAAACGAGCAAAAAGATCCAAATTCGTACCTACGTTTTAGAACATATGAGACAAACACAAAACGAGAGGAGGAAGAAGAAGCAAAAAAAAAAGGGGGCAAATGACGAAATAAAAAGGATTTTAATGGGGTAAGGATAATTTCGTCAAAAAACTTTCATTAAACAGGCGGCAAGGGCAAAATTTAAAGAAGACATAAATGAGGGGCAAAATATAAAGACCAGCCCAAAAGAAGGGCACTCCGCGCAAAAAAAAGATTGCTATACAGACTTTTTTTTTGCGCGGATTGTCATTCGTTTAGGTGGTCTTTAATTTTTGGCCTTCAAATTGGTGGTCTTTAAGTTTTATCCCTCGCCTAACACCCCGAGATTGTCGGTTCGAATCCCAGCTCAGTGAAAAAAAATCACAAGGCAGAGTTTTGTAGCAAAGTTAGGCCTCATGCAGAATTTTGAATGCAAAACTCTACCTGTAGGCAGAATTTTGAATGCAAAACTCTACCTGCAGGCAGAGTTTTACAAAAATTTCCCTGAAGGCAGAGTTTTGTTGTGAATCCAAACCTCTGCCTTGCGATATTTTTTTTTTTTTTTTTTTTTGTTTTACTGAGTTGGGGTTCGACCCCAGAACCTTGTGGTATTAGGCGAACACCAATTTGAGAGGTAAAAATTAAAGAGCAGTGCTTTTGAAGGGCAATCTGCACAAAAAAATGATAGTTGTTCATTCAAGGCCCACCTGTAAAATTTGGGCCACACTTTCTAATATTGATAACAACCAATAAAGAGGCCCACCCAAATTCTGGCCCCCAACCCAAATTCTGGCCCAATGAGTCCACCAGATATAGCCACTACTAAATGCAAAGTTAGGGTAGTTTCACTAAATTTCACTGGGTGCTCTTTTTACTGTTTTTTTTTTTTTTTGAGTTTCCACTCAGTGTTCAGTACTCATATTGGGGCCGGTCTAAATCTAGATTCTCTGAGGCTCAAACCCGAGACTTATGGATAAGGATCGAGGGCCATCGAACCATCCACTACAACCCATGTAGTTATGTTTGGTTTTGACTTTTGTCTCGGCAAAAATAAGGGAAAAGGGTTCAAAACACATTCTAACTTTGGCCGAAATTGCTATAAAACACTCCAACTTTGTGGGGGTCCTATGACCACCCTAAACTACTTTAAAGTGAAATTATTAGCTCCCTAGATGTTGAGGTGGTAAAGAGATTGTATGTCACTCTCTCTAAGAGAGTGAGAGAAGAAATGAAAATGTTTAAAATTTATTTTATAAGTAGTTTTTAGAAATATATATTTTTCTTGTTTTCATTTTCCTTTTCATATGTTTCTCGTCATCCCCTTTGTTGGGTTTCTTTACCACCATTAACAAATGAAGTATTGATGCTCTTTAACAAGTTTGCTTTCAAGGAACTCAACCTATGAGTTTTTAACAAATTAATCGCCGTTGGATAATCGAAAATCCACCGAGCATCGCCATCTCTCTCTTCAACTCCGGCGACCCCTTTGTTTCTTTGATTTCATCTCTTCTCTTTGTCCCTTGAAACCCAAAAGATAAAATCAAATAAAATTCGGAGTCCTGAATCTTCTGATCAATCGGGATGATGGCCGGAAATGTGAATTTGCTTTTTCAGATGATTTGGGTTTTCTATTGATTTGGATTTCTCAACGGAATTTCTGCTAATTTAGTCTAAAAGGAAGTTTTTGAGATGTTTTTGTTGGATTTTAATGTGAGATCCTCTACGTGGTAAAGGTCTAAATTGAGATGTTGGGTGTTAATGGTGGAAGAAGGTATATAAAGAGTAGAGAAATAAAGAAGAAGTAGGGAAAATTCTGAAGAAAAAAAAATTAATGGTAAAAACAGTGTCAGACGCGTGTATTCCACCCTTGGACATAAATTTGGTTTCGACTGTTTAAGGAGGTAATAATTTCACTTTCAAATAGTCCAGAGGGGTCATAGGACCCCCGTAAAGTTGAAGAGTGTTATAGCGATTTCGGCCAAAGTTGGAGTGTGTTTTGAACCCTTTTCCCCAAAAATAATATAGCAAATTAGATATGCAAACTTGTCTCCTCCCACTCCTTCCTCCTTATCCATCTTCTTCATAAGTGTTCTAGAAAATTGAAAATCATTAAGTATATGTAGTTAATTGGATTGGTTTAGTTGAAGATATTTAAAAAATATTATAGTCAGATTTTGTTAAGCTTGATTATTGAAAAAAAATAAAATGAATCTATTGACTTCTGAATGTTTAGATTTTAAATTTGACCATTGAAATTTTTTGATTGGTATTAGAATGTCGGATTTCAAATTTGGAGTTGATTTGAAGAATTTTGAAATGAAAGCATGTTGGTGATTATTTGTTTTTGCAAATTCTAGTATTCCAAAGCTACAACACAATTTGTACTAAAGTCCTGGTAATACGCCAAAACTCATGACAAACCCATCCATCAGAAACATGACAATTTGCAATAAACTCTCTTTGATCTTCAAGTCTCGTTGCAAAACCATCTATCAGAAACATCAAAACTCATGGTGATTGCCACGAGTTGCATACTTCGCAGCTAAGTTATGACCTAGAAGTTATTGTTGCACAAATTATTTAAATGAGATTAAAACTTAAACAATAACACGAAATAGCCTATTATTGCTAATCTCCCGGCTAGTTTCAATGTCAGGTGTTTTGCTCTTGGAGGTATGTTTTGACATTGTCTGGTAGTTTCATTTATAAATTTAAAATTTCATCACAATGACTATTTTTTAAAAATAAGGCCATAAAGTGACCTGTCGGGTTATTTCTACCTGATCTCAGATTCACTTTTGCACGAATTCCCTTCAAGGTGCTTGTCTTTAATTTTTGCCCTTCGCCTAAAATACCCCGAGGTTTTGGGTTCGAACCCCGCCTCAGTCAAAAAAAAAAAATCGCAAGTTAGAGTTTCGTAGCAAAATTAGGCCTATTTGGGAAAAAGTTAGCCCTTAAGGCAGAGATTTGCAAAATTCCAGTTGAGTAAAAAAAAAAAAAAAATTGCCCCAAGGCAAATCCCTTATGCCTGAAGGCAAGACTTTGCCTTGCGAATTTTTTTTTAATATTTGATTGAGCGGGGGTTCGAAGTTGGAACACGGGAATTTTTTGGGAAGAACATGTCATGACCCAACCAGAGGGCCATGACGGGTACCCAGAGCTAACTTACTGAGTACCTTTAAGCATACATCTCATAATCATTTTACGGGTGGACCCCAAAAGTAGCTCATGATTGTCATAACCTATAAGGATATATACCACAACATAACAGTGCATCTCTATATAATCATCAATAACTTTGCCCATCATCACCAGCCGACAAGGCTACCAATATATTATACAATAATATGAACCGGTGGAGCTCTAAAACGTCTAACTATACACACACGTCTACGAGCCTCTACATAGAATACAAATGATCATAAGGACCAATACCAAATAGGCTATGACCTCTCCGAAGTAAGTGGAGTGCTCTTGAGAATCCGCCCCGATAAAACACCTCACGGTCGATCCGTCTCCCTGCCTACCTGCGGGCATGAGCGCAGCGTCCACAAGAAGGGATGTTATTACGAATAATATACTAAGTATGTAAGGCATGAATAACAACACAATATAGATATAAAAAGCAACATAGAATAAGAAAGAGATAACCTGTACATCTGGATGCCTCTTAAGGCGGAGGTCATGCATACTAGCTTTTTTTTTTTTAAAAAAAAAAAAAAAACCATTTTCATACATATATCTATATAATATAAATGTTAGTGCTACGGAATGTGCAGCCCGATCCATATATCATATGTTAGTGCCAAGGAACGTACGACCCGATCCACATTTCATATGTTAGTGCCGAGGAACGTACGGCCCGATCCATATTTCATATATTATATTACATATACATAATGTAAATAGCATGCACGAGAGCCCAAATAAAAGTTACTATTTTATCGGAGTGACGTAAGGTCGGTAGCCTCCAATTTATATTATGGAACAATCATCATCACTATATCTCACCGTGAAGGAACAACTATCATAAGGTGAGATCAATAACAATGCATAAAATTAAGAAAATCATGAAATAAGCTCAATACTCTCATAATAGCATCAAATCCATAGGCTTTGGAATCTTTAGAAATCATCATTATCATCATAGAAAACATCTATCTTTAACATCATAAGAACTTTGAGAATCATAAACTTCTAGATTTTTGGAAATAAGGATATTACGGAAATCATGTATGCATTCATAGAAAAAGAATCATGTCTTTAGAAAGAAAGGGAATAGCCTTAACATACCTGGACGCTTATTTCTCGACTTTCCAACTTACTTCCTGTCTTGCAATTTACTTAAGATCATTCATAGTCTCGTAATCTATATATAAAACAGTTCACACTATTGTTAGGCTCATTCTCATACGCTCGTCTTAAGCCCTCAATTTTAAATCCATTTAGAATCTGCCGAAATTCGAGAAGCATCACCCCAGTTTATATGCCTAGCTCGCAATCATAATATCAACAACCAATCAACAACAACAATATCAACATCATCAACACCATTATCCATTCCAATTTATTCCCTAAAACATCCCACACGATGTTTTTCTACATTTCTCAACTAACCAACTTGTTATACGACTATTTAATAACTTTATCTCGATAAATAAACCTAAATCAATAGTAATAAGGGAAGATTCATACCTTACTTCCGTTGGAACCGTAATATCTTCACTTTTCACCTTGAATCCAAGCCCAGATTCGCCGTAATACGATATTATAATCGCAACTATACGCTGTTCGAACCTAAATCCAGATATTTCCACTTAATTTGTGCTAAAACTTGATGGAAGGAAGTTGGGGGAATATTCCAGAAAATTTGGGAGGAGTTAGTGGTGTTGGGATGGAAAATGAAGGGGTAAACCCTCTTTTATAAGGTTCTAGAGTCGGTTTCCACCGACCTAGGATTTGCCTTTCGCGTTCGTGGCCTTGGGTAACGTTCGCAAAGGGTTAATCCCTAGTTCCCTACCCTTCTTCGCGTTCGCGAAGGGTTAATTTCTGCTCCGGCAGCCTAACTTATAACGTCCATAACTATCTACTCCGATGTCCTATCGACGAGCGGTTTATTGTGTTGGAAACTAGACTTCCTGAAATTCAATTTAGGCTTTTGCTTTGCTTCAAAACTCCTCATATATTAAACGATATTCTTTCTCCAATTTGGACCAAAATTGCCCCTCATTTTTTCTCCAAAGTTCCAACAAACTTAATTCCCTTGATTCACTTGCTCTCCAATCCTCCTGTAGCTTATTATATGAACTCAAACCCTTATAACTATGAAATTGGCGCATATAATCTCATATATTCTTGAAGGTAACTCCAGTGTCCATACTTAAACAATCAACACTTATAAATCTCAACGTACAAAACTACGGGTTGTAACAGAACAAAAATTAAAGATTTTCTGTAAGGACCTGTTTGGTTGTTTTGGTGTTTTGGAGTCTTTTCCCCAAATTATCCTTTTCGTAGCTTGGAAATGATATTCTTGACTTGCGGGGATAGGTGGTACGGTTATATAATTGACGGGTAAATTTTAGAATTTATCTATTTAATGTGTGTGAATAGTTTATTAATAGGAATTTTACTAAGTGGGCCAATCTTTACCTTATACATATTGGTTTGAGTAAAGAGATTATTTTGGTTTGTGATAAGTTAATGGGCCAAGCCCACTTCTTATGACACATACACCTTAGTGGCTTAGAGTACAAAAATAATACATTTATTTTGGCATGAAAAGGAAAAGAAACAAGAAAGCACGTTGACATAGCAATGGCTGCAACAACTGTACTAAATTACTTCGAGGACCAGAAATATTAGAGCCACCAGGTAGAGTTCTTTTGCATTAATTCTTGGTGTTCACTTAGGTGATTAATCGTTAGGCAATAATTGTTCTAATGACGAGATGATGAGGGGTAATGAGGTATAATGGGTTAATAATAATATAATGATGAGTTATCATTGGGTAATAATGATAGAATGATTAGTGATTAATGGGCTCCTTCATATTTGTTTAAGATTTGATCACTGTTACCATAATTTGCTTCTGGTTTCGTCGTTCACTTCTGTTTATCAGGTTGCAATTTTTAATAGGCAAACTTACAGGAATGACTACCTTATTATAGGTTCTTACCATTAGTAACTACCATTTTATTTATTACATTTCGTAGCTACCTTTTTAGTTAATTACCATATGTATTTCGTGTATTTATTTGTACAGTAAATAGATTCGAAAAGTTTGTAACTTAGAAAAGCAAATTTTAGAAATAGGCATTTAATTTGGTCTTAAATGGGAAAATATATTTCATAATAAT